>NW_027526422.1:31160895-31555895 GCF_048455015.1 Haemaphysalis longicornis | reverse complement strand
TCTAGGCCACCCCCGGAGCGAGACAACTGTGCATCGCCATGGCGGTGCACTTGCTCGCACTTTTTGCGGTTATCGGCTACTTCGTCGTCGTGGTCTGTGTAGGCATCTGGTTGGGTCGCAAGGCGCACATATTTCGGGACGCTTTCCACGTGTCGCACATACACGACCAGCAGAGCAGGTGCTTCGAGCACCACCGCTTCCTCCACAGGCTCTGCGGAGCCGACAGGCATCTGTCGCTTCCACTCGCAATCTCCTCCATGACCGGTGAGTGGGCTTCCCCTCTCGACAGGCCACCATATGGCGCCACGATAGAAAATTACCGCAGTTCTTTAACTGTCCGTTTTTCTGGCCGACGGCTGTGCTGGAACTGCGTAATGAGGGCATGCTCCAGCGTGCCCCGAACGTTGGGAAATTTCTAGCGTGAAAAGTGCTCGGGCTAGATAGTCGAGCATTTTGGGGCAGTGGTGCTCGAAGCCATCGTTATCGGACGGGCTTCAAAGATAAACAATAGTGCCTAGTTGTTTATTTTCTCCTAATGCATTCAGATCTGTGTTGCGTTTACGTAAAGGTCAGTACATGTGCCGAAGCATAAGAAACGAAATTCTAACGGGGAGACTTGAAAAAAAAAAAAAACACACTCGAGTGGTGACAAATGTGCTCTACATCGCACAGGACACAAATTAGCGGCACCCAATGCTGTCGATGTATTCGCTACTGTGACCATCGCTCCAATTGAAGCACGTGTGCCGCGCCTTGTGGTTCCTCACCTGCGCGACTGAGCATGCTGTGCTTGGGCGTCTTCTGCAGCGGCCTGGGTGGGCGGCGGCTACCTGAACGGGACAGCCGAGGCGGTGTACATGAGGGGCCTCCTGTACTGCCACGCGCCCATCGGCTACGCCATCAGCCTCGTCATCGGTACGCATATATCAGTCCTCTCGATCTCAGCTCACCTACGCGTAAGTTGGAAAGCGTAAACTCCACCTCACACTGAACTCCATGCCTCTCCACCTTTAGGCTTATATCAAGGCAAGAACGTTCAGTTGTGTCCATTGAAAACGTTAATTTCGCGTCCGTTTCAGTCATGACCTGGTTCCAGTTGCGGAGTGACCATCGACATGGCACTAACCGACGCCCCGCTTCGCCTGTTCGGGGTCACTTTCAAGTTGTCTGTTTTCAGCCAGACAGGGCTCGCTTGAAATGGACGCTTGAAGTGAACATGAAACAGACAAAACTAAATTCCGCCACAGATCAGCGCCGTCGTCTTTATACGTAACGTTGGCGATGACACCATTTTTGACGAGGCGAAGGTAAAGTGTCAGGGGCATTCAAGCCTTCGCATTCACAAACCATAGGACGTGCTTAGGTGTCCTCAGATTTTTTTTTTTAGGTTGTAAGTACCCTAATCAAAAATGGCATTCTCTCGCAAGGTCTTTTGCGAGATTCTTTGGCAGGACGTCGCTACTTTGGTCAACAAATAACCATGCGTCACAGGTCTGACCACCGCAGTGGTCAGTTGCTTCGCAGCCGCTGGGGACTGAGGGCCGAGGGTTAATTTGCGCATTCACGGGAGGTCGTGGCCATTACTACACCAGGGTGCCCAATCCTGCTGTGGTGAGGGGGTGCGTTACCGGCAATGGTCGCCGGGATCAGGCCGCCCCCGAAGCCTCCCTGTGACAAGAACACGCGGATTTTTTTCCGGTTTGAATTGCGCGGCACCGGGATTCGAACCACGGTCCTTGTGCACGCGAAGCGGATGCTCGACCTCTACGCCACCGCTGCACCGCTGGACAGGAAGAGAGCGGAGTCGGGAACAAACCCGTCATGGAACAAACCCGTCAGGGAACAAACCCGTCAGGGAACAAACGCGTACTAAGGACATACTAGTAGAAATTAAGAAGAAGAAATGGGCGTAGGGAGGGCATGTAATGCGAACGCAAGATAACCATGGTCATCAGGGGTAACAGAGAGAATTCCTAGAGAAGGCAAGCGTGGCAGAGGGCGGCAGGAAGTTAGATGGGCAGATGAGATCAAGAAGTTTGCGGGGGTAAATTGGTCTCAGTTAGCACAGGACCGGGATAATTGGAGATCTATGGGAGAGGCCTTTGCCCTGCAGCGGGTGTAGACAGGCTGATGATGACGAAGATGCGGTGCTCAGCGCCTTTCTCTTTGCGTGCCAGTCTTGGCTTGGCGTAACAAGCAACTGTATTCCTTCCAGGCGGCCTATTTTTCGCCGAGAAGATGCGGACGACGAACGCGGTGACCATGCTGGACCCGTTCCAAGCGCACTACGGTCGCTGGATGGGCCTGCTGCTCTGCCTGCCGGCTGTGTGCGGCGAGCTCCTCTGGACGGCGGCCATGTTTTGCGCCTTGGGTAGGCATTTGCACCGTTCGGATTTTCACCATACGACAAAGCAACATCCTCAGCAGCGTTCGCACATCGTGCAGTTTTTAAATGCTGGTTTGATGCGAGATTATAAATGCGGTAGCATTTTGACCTGGCACCCACCGCCAGTGAGCTAAACTCAGCTGCGAGTGAGGCAACAGGTCATGGAAGGGTGAGGGTAGAGTGCAATTGGACGCAGGTTGGATGGATCTCGCCGCTTTTTCCGCTTACGCCCGCATTCATCCGCAACGTCCCCAATTCTGTTTAGCTATTTCATGATGTCAGCTTGGATGGCGAGGAACGAGTGAACGTGGAAAAAATATTAGAAGAGAAAAAAGTTCCATTTCTGCCATTCTTGTAATGGTACCGTTCGTGATTCAGTTACCTAGGTTCCTTAACGCATATATTCGTCCCTTCAGGTACAGTGCAACCCCGGTTATACGTCCCCGGGGTTTACGACTACACGGGTTTCACGACGGACAAATCGAGTCCCGGCGAATTCCCCGCTTAAAGAATGCATTAAAAACGTCGGTTATCCGACGCGATTTCCTGTGTGGCCCGCGTCATCCGCCGACCCACTCGAAGCGCGCCACCGATCGGCAAACGAAATGAAAGTGCCGCGGGTCTTTTCTCTCTGGCATGACTTTCTTCTCCGTCTCGTCTTTCGTTTCCATCCCCTCCAGCAGCGACCCGCTCCCCTGCCAATCACTTTCCCTCTCTCCTCGCCGGTGTCTCTCTTAATGAGTAGCATCCTTTGCCGAGTACTCCCAGAGCCAGGACCGTGAAGCGCCGTGCATTTCTACAAAAATGCAGATATCGTGGAAGTTCCACCTGTAATTACTATAATGACGTAAATTGAGATAACTGGTCACACGATATTTTGAAAAACTAAAAACTAAAAACTAATAACTTGGAAAATGGCGGACCGTATAACGCCCGGCATTTCCACAATAATGCAGATTTCGCGAAAGTTTCACCTGTGATCGTTATAGCAACGCAAATGGAGATCATTGGTCGAACGAAATCTTGAAAAAAAAAAAAAAAAAACAAGAAAAATAACGAACAATTACGGAAACTGGCTAACTGTGTAACGCTCTGCATTTCCACAATAATGCAGATTTCGCGAAAGTTCGAAATGTAATCGTTGTAATAACGTAAATCGGGATAATTGGTGGAACTAAATTTTGAAAAACTAAAAAATAAGAAAAATTTTGAAAAATACGAGGTTGTGAAAATGTATACTGCATGCCATTTCCACAATAAGGCAGACTTCGCGAAAGTTCTACCTGTAGTCGTTATAATAGCGTAAATGTACATAATTGGTCGAAAGAAATTTTGAAAAACTATAGAATAAGAAAAACAAAAAAAATATTTATTTATTTATTTATTTTTATTCCGGAAAATGGCGAATCATGGAACGCCCGTCATTTCCACAATAATGCAATTTCGGGAAAGTTACAAATGCAATCGTTGTGATAACGTAAATGGAGATCATTGAACGAAATCATGAAAAAATAAAAAAGAAACAAGAAAAATATTTAAACATTACGGGAAGTATCAAAACGTATACCGCATGCCATTTCCACAATAATGCAGATTTCGCGAAAGTTCTACCTGTATTCGTTATAATAGCGTAAATGTACATAATTGGTCGAAAGAAATTGTGAAAATCTAAAGAATAAGAAAAACAAAATAATTGCGGAAAATGGCGAATGGCGAATGAAATTTTGGGAAAGTTCCAAATGCAATCGTGGGAACAACGTAGATCCTTGAACAAAAAAAAAAAAACGAAAGATATTTAAAAATTACGGGAAATATCAAAACGTATACCGTGTGCCATTTCCACAAACATGCAGATTTCGCAAAAGTTTCACCTGCAATCGTTGTAATAGCGTAAATGGACATAATTGGTCGAACGAAATTTTGAAAAACTAAAGAAATAATAAAAATATAAAACAATAAGGGAAATGGGTAACCGTGTAACACCCTGCATTTCCACAACAATGACAATGAAGATCTCGCAAAAGTTTCCCCTGCAATCGTTATAATAGCGTAATTGGAGATAATTGGTCGGGCAGGATTTAGAAAAAACGACAAATATGGATGGAGCAAGCTCACACTTAAGACAGGCGGCATAAGAATGCTACGCATTAGTAGGTAATTCTCTGAATTTCGGCAGAATTTTTTGTCTTATTGTTCAGCGGTCGCAGGGGAAGTGTGCAGGTGTTCATTTCTCACACTCAGCATTGAATTGTCAACGAGGTTACGCTTGCGGGCTTGGGCTTCCACATGTGTTTCTCGTGATCGCGTGTGCCATGATCTGGCTGGCGGGAATCGCGGCCGTAGACTGCGGTAGCGTGATTGGCACCAGAGCTGCATTATTCATCGTGCATTTACTTTTGTTTCAGTGATTTGGATTTCTGAGCCATGCAAAGCATTATTTTGTAGTTTACACTGAAGTTTCTTGCAAGTATGTCGCACGAGATTGTATTTATACGCGTAAATGTTGTGTGGATTTTGCGACGGCCGCATTTTACGCCGCTTTTTCACGCTCTTAAGAAAGTAGTACAATGGGTTACCTACTGTAATCGGAAATGCCTTTAGAACAATTACTCCAAGCTTTCTCTCACAATAAATACATTGCCCGCGCCTTTCGTAGACAAAAAATAAAGGAAAACCCAGATTATCAGATCGGAAGGTGCTTTGTTAATATTTACACTGCAGCTCTGATCTTCGATGTCAAAGATGACGTTAGCGCATCACATTCGGTAACCTTAAATGTCTGCCATAGTATTAGGCTACCTTGAACACATTAAAAACGGCTGCGGCTTAGCTCCACTAACCTTGGATATGCAAAGCTAAATCTTGGTTTAGTCTGGTTGGGTCTTGGTTTCCCTTGGTTAACCTTTGGTTTAGCTGTATTGCCGACCACGTCTCAAAGCCGTTCAGTTCCGTGCAACGCTCACGGAAGGAGGCCGGGCGAACACGGCGTTCATTCATGGCGAATGCACCGTTCCTCATCGCCCGGCACGAGACGAGTCACGTTGCCCGCAACGACCCAGCGCCGCATGCATGGGAGGCTGCGCGGGTGGTTGGCTGCCTCGGCCGCAGCGGCGAGGCGGAGGTGTGTCTCCGGTCAAAAGGTCATTTGCGCATTCTCCACGAAATCGCTGGACGAAAGTAGCAAAGCTTTGCTTTAAAACCTCCAGCATGCTCCGGAGAGCCCTTTTTATCGGGAACACTATCGTTACTGATCGCAGTTTTGAAGCCTATAGTTCTGTTCATATACATCGCACAAATTCTTAACGCAGGGTACACGGCGGACGTGATCATGGGAATCGACGCGAGCCTCGTCATCATCGTCGCCTCAACAGGCATATTCGCCTACACGGCGCTGGGCGGCTACTACTCGGTCACCTACACCGATGCGCTGCAGATAGGCAGCACCGCCGCTTGCCTGGTATGGCGGCCCTTCGCACGCACCTACCGGGGACTGCGGGGTTTTCACGCTGGCCTTTTACGAGCCCACGCTACACTAGGGTCTTGAGACGGGCCACAGAGAATGGCTGCGGGCACAGCAGAGTTCTTTCACGCGCGTGAAATGAAAAAAAAACTCCCGCCTCTGTCGGGAAAACAGCCACCGTGAGAGGACGGGGATATAACTTTACTGCATTGGTGACTTTTACTGGTGACTACTTCTGTCCCAGTGTGTAGTCCTTCATGGTTGCTGTCTTGGAGTTGACATTTCTTTGTCCTTGTCGCAGTGGTCGTGTGTTCCGTTCGTAGTCATGAACGCGGGCGTCGGGGCAGTGGGACCACCTCAGAACGACTGGGTCGGCAGCGTGGCGCTCTGGGATATCGGCCAGGACTTTGACATTTTTCTCATGACTTCTCTCGGAGGCATCCCGTGGCAGGTACGAGTCCAACGGCTGTGATCACAGCCCATTAAATACGCCCTCTAGTTGCCAATGTCCCTGAAAGTAGGCTTAGTGACGGCTAATCTTCTTGCTTGTCCGAGAAACGTTTAGGTTGAAGACCGCGAAGAAACCCCCGTATTTTGTGCTAACACTATTGACTCCACGCTTTTAATATGTGCTAGGCATCCGCCACTTAATCTACGTTGTAGCGGTGACGTCCAGTCTTATTCAAGGGGCGATGAACATGCATATCAGTGGCTTACACGGAATTTTGTTTTAGGGGCGCCGGAACCACTCCTATGTGCACGCGCAAAAGGAGACAGGGGGCGGGTAAAGTGCAAAAAACGTAAACAAAAAAAATCAATCGTCAGTGGACTTTGCTGTATATAGCCTTTATATTGTTGTTCTAGTTTTTTTTTTTCAAGAAGTTTGAAGTTGAAGTTTATTGAAGGGTAAGCATACATACAAATGAACAGATAAGCGGAGTACATAAGGAGGTCCCAGAGTAAGAACTGTCGGGGGAACCTCCTAACACATTGTAGATAAGATGATGCATAATATGCAGCAGACAATGGGAGTTGTGACAAAGATTGAAATAGAATGTGTAGCGGGAACAAAGGGAACGAAAAAACTTTGCTAAATTTTCAAAAAAGAGCATTGCGAAATGGCTGGTTTTTTCGATGACAGCAGATGTCGAAGCTACGCATTGATGCATTGTTTGCGGCACCACACGCATTGTGAGTAGCCGATTTTTCGCAATGGGTAGTGAGGGGCCTCTCGACTACCCATTAAAAAATAGTTTGCAGTGCCGTAATTTGCAGTAACATAATTTGCAGCGCCATAATTTTGACAAGTCTACATTAAGGTGTAAAGGTGGAGAGAGAGAGAGAGAGAAAACTTTTTTTATTGAGCTTCATGTGGCTCAGGGGACGGTTGTGGCCGCTGGCTTGTGCCGGGCGGCGACATCGGCAGCTCTGGTGACCAAGCAGGTTTGCACCTCTAGGTCTGAGCTCCCCAGCGCCTCCTCCCACTGCTCTTCAGAGGAAATTAGGGGAAAGGTATCTTTAGGACACCCCCAAAAGATGTGGGGAAGGGTGGCGAGGGCTCCACATGCAGGGCATTCTGGGGAAGGGTATAATGAAGGGTGGATTCGGTGGAGTATAGCGGGATTGGGGAACGTGTTCGTCTGAAGGAGACGCCACGTGTGTCCTTCGGAATTAGTTAGCTTGACGTGAGCCGGGGGGTACCTACGGCGGTCGAGGCGGTAATGCACGGTTATTTCTGTGTACGTGAGAAGTCTGTCTCTGGCGGATCTGGCCCCGTGATAGGGTTCAAGACTTGCCCCGGCTCGGATTGTGAGCCCTCGAGCCGTATTGTGGGCAGCCTCATTACCCGCGAGGCCAGCGTGCGCCGGAGTCCAGACAATTTCTACGGGGGAGTCGGGTGGGTGGCGTCTGAGAATTTTGGATGCCTGTGGCGAAACGTGGCCGTTGGCGAAATTTTGAATGGCCGCTTTGGAATCGGAGATTACTATCGAGGGGGTCGGCCTTTGGGAGAGGGCTAAAGCTATTGCCGCCTCCTCCGCCGTGGCGGGATGGGAAGTATTTAAGGTTAGGGAGTCGAGAGGGGGATTGTCAGGGTCGTTAATAACTGCAATGGCGAATGCGGCGCGGTGCCTGTATTCTGCAGCATCCACATAGACCACGTCGGATCGAGCGGAGAGTCGTTTTTGGAGAGCACGTGCTCTCTGATCCCTGCGGCTCGCGTGGTGTATGGGATGCATGTTGCGGGGTATTGGTTTAATTACAAGCTTTGCATGGGTTTCAGAAGAGAGGGGAATTTTAGCCTCAGGGCATTCAATATGACCTATACCTAGCCGCCTTAGGATATGATAATTGTTTACGAGAATGCAATCGTGAGAACTGTACGTCGACGGGGAAGGACGTCTGTATTAAAACAAAGCTTTTAATGGTCTCTTTGGTGAGGCTACATTTTGTACGCTCCAGCCACGCCTAATGTCGGTGCCTTAGATATCAGACTGAAACACTGCCTGGAAAGGGAGAAGGGCTGAGTGGTGTCTTCTGCCCGAGCTCCCTTCGCGTATTTTGCTGACGGGATACCTCTGGCACACGTTCCACGTTACATCCACGTTCTTCGGCGGACGCTGTCACCAGAAGGGACGTGAAATTCCCTAGCGTCACCAGGCTTCTAGAGTATCGGCACTCATTTCTCATTGATACGAGCCGCCAGGATTTTCATTGGTCGGTCGGCACCACGTGATATTTGTTTACATATTGGCGCAGCCATTTTGTTTCTGGGCACTTCTCTCTCTCTCTCTCTCTCTCTCTCTCTCTCTCTCTCTCTCTCTCTCTCTCTCTCTCTCTCTCTCTCTGCTGCGTGGACGCTATAGAGGCCGGTCACTCTCTGCCCGTCACAATCGGCGGCGATTTCGTTGGGAGAGATGGCAACGCTGCAAGCCAGAAACAAAATGGCCCCCAGACGCTTCCGGGTGCACGAAGTGGCGGTACTCTTAAGCGTAGCTTATTTAGTGACGCTAAATTTCCCCTATAGGACAATCCTATGTGAGGTTCGGCAGTCTTCAGCACAGGTCATACCAAGAACTCACGCCAAGTCACTCGGTGATTGTAAAAATGACCGTTCTAAAACGTACTGAGCATGCCAATCCATGGGCTTTTGGAAACTGAGCCGGGTTCTGTTTGGTTGGCTCCAGGTGTACTTTCAACGAGTCCTAGGCTGCGAGGGCGACTTCAGTGCGAAGATGCTTTCGTTCGTGGCTGCCGTCGGGAGCGTCGCCATGGCCGTACCGGCGGCGGTGATCGGAGCCGCGGCCAAAACGACGAGTACGCCTTGCTCATATTATGGCGCTGCTTGTGCTTGTGTAATCGCTATGCAGACACACACCGTACAATCAGCAAAGTTATTGCCACCTGTCTGTCAGCCTTGCTATTACCGGACAGGTGGACGACTCCGGAGCAGTAGAAGCGTTAAAAATTCAAATTAAAATTGGCTCCAATCCGCGCTGTGAAGGTGGTTGGAAAGCAAAGCTGTGAACGACACCCACAGCAATTCCACATGCGACGTCACTTGAATTCACACACGTGTCTCTAGAAAGAGTGAAACCAGAGATTGTGCCAGCCGTTACCTAGGATTCGCGGAGGCGCCGTCCCGAACGCAGCAGCGTCGGCCACGGCCGGGCTCGAGCGGCGGACGCCGCCGCTGCAGCCCGGCCGTCCGTCGGAAGAAGGAAAACGGAGAGGAGCGCCTATCGAAGGGTGAGACAGCAGAACCTAACCAACCCGATGTGCTAGCTCGGTGCTACACCACCGCGCGACACAAGCTCAGACACCGAAACAATTCCCATTTATACAGATTTAAATAAATAGTTTTGTAAGCTTGAGAATGGCATGAAAGCTGAACAAACTTTTATAATCGCTATTTATCACAACCAGTTGCTCCATTCGTATTTTGTAATACCTGTTACAACACAACCGAATTGGTATTCAGCAATTTAGAAAACGCAGTCCCATTACGTCTCAAGAAGTGCGCGAAAGGTGGCGTTTCTCTAGCGGCCAGATGTCTGTATGGGGCCACTAAATTTTGTTTGCCCGACCTGCAAACCAATCCTTAACGTATCTTTGTCGTACGACCACTTAATTCCGTCGGGTCCGGGTTACTGAGGACGGGCTGTCGAACAAGTTAATCTAGCCGCGCGAAGTCAGCGCGAAATGGACGCGAAGCTGCGCCCAAAGCAGGCCCAACACCGTCGCTAAAGCAGACGACAAAGCCGACGGAAGGGTCCCGCCGACGCACCCGCCGGGGTGAGAACAGGGAACGCTGGGTAATAGCGCCCTATCGCCGCGCCATCTACACTGCCCCGGGAGTGAAAAGCGCCGTACGCCTCCCCAGCCGCGTTGGGAGTTTCTTGCCCCGCACGCCACGAAAGAATCGTTGGCTGGTATACATAGAGGTAGGAAGCTTTGCTTTAAAACTGTGGTGGTCAGGTGCGCCTCACTCATGGGGTTTTATTGCGGAATGAATATTGGCCTAGTCCAGCGAGTTTCGCCGTGTGTCAGAATTTGACCTTGAAGTGACACCTCGCGACTCGCCGCGGCCGCGTCGCCGGCGACTAGAGGCACCTGTGGGCAAATTGGAGAGGTAGGAGGAGCAACTGGCTCGCGAGGTGAAAAAGAGACGCGTAAAGTGACGACGAATGCTTGAAAACGCACCCGTTGAGGTCTGATCATGCAGCTGCTACCATTGCTCATAAATACAGTTGTCTGCCTCTGCTTCGACAGCTGCCTGCTGCTTCGGACCATCGTGAAGATGGCGCTAGGCTTGCCGATGCGTTAAAGCGGAAACGCGTGTACGAGCGCGCAAAGCGGCAGGCGGGAGCGAGGGAAGAACGGGAACTTCGGCGAGCTAAGTGTCGGAAGAAGGATGCAGAAAGACGAAAGCGACGAGGTTTAGGGCCGTATTCTGAGCGCCTACTCCCCTCCATTTGCTCCCACCGTGCACACTGCTGAGGGGAGGATTCCGCAATGCTTATGCCTGGGGAAATCGAGCTAAGGATCTTCTCCTCTGGAGGCTCGAGTGGAAGAGGGATTCAGAATACAAGGGTTAGAGCCTGCAACGGACGCCTCGCCTTCGACGGCGGCTTCGGGAACTGACGAAGCGACGTAGTGAGTGCTCGCAGTATGGAACGATCGGTTGGCAAACTGCCTCGGCCGCTTTCGTTCGCATAATCGAGCCTAGCTGAGCTACGCCTCACCAATTTTTTATAACTCATTATTATGGATGCGCAGCCGTGGAGCCCTATCATCATAATTAGCATCATCATAATCAGCATCATCATAATCATAATCATCAGCCTACTCAGGTCCACTGCAGGACGAAGGCCTCTCCCATCGGCTTCCAACCACTCCTGTCCTGCGCTGCTCGAGTTCACAGTTTACCCCCGAATTTTCCTATTCTATCACTCCATCAGGGTTAATGTCCTTCCCCTTCTTCTAGACCCATCTCTTGCTATCCACTCTGTTACTCTAATTGCCCACCGGTTGTCGGTTCGTCTCACTACATGGCCAGCTCAAGTCCATTTCTTTTTCTTTATTTGAGCTATGATATCTTCTACTCTAGTTTGTTCTCTGATCCAGGTAGCTCTTTTCCTGTCCCTGAGTGTTACTCCTAACATTATTCGTTCCATGGCCCGTTGAGCCGACCTAAGTTTGCTTTCTAATTGTTGAGTAAGGCGCCAAGTTTCAGCTCCGTATGCCATCACCGGAAGTACGCACTGGTTGTAGATTTTTCTCTTGAGTGACAGAAGTAACTAACTTTTCATTATTTGGGAGTGCTTGCCGAGTGCTCCCCAACCCGTACCCATCCTGCGCCGGATTTATGTCTCGTGGTTGGGGTAAGCCCTAACCATCTGTCTGAGGTAGTTATATTCTTTTATTTCTTTTAGTGTTTCGTTCCCCAAGCTGAAGAGGACGCTTACGGCATGCTTATTCCTCATTACGTAAGATTTATTCATATTTGTTTTTAGCCCCATGGCTGTGCTTTGATTGTAGTTCCTCAGGCATTGTTTGCAGGTGTTCTGCATTCTCAATGTGCAAGACTATGTCGTCCGCAAACCTCAAATGACTCAAGTATTCCCCGTTTATGCTTAATGCCATCTTTTCCCATTCAAGCTATCTAAAGACCCCCTCCGACAATGCTGTGAGTAGGTTTGGCGAGATGGTATTTCCCTGTCTTACTCCCTTTCGGATCAGAAATTTATCTCTTTGCTTGGGGAGGGTTATGCTACCTGTGCATCCCTTATACATGTCTTCTAGAAGTCTTATGTTGGTTTCCTCTACTCCCTGGCCTTTTACTGCTGCTAAAACGGCTGCGGTGAGTACGAAATCAAGCGCTTTCTCGTCATCTATAAACGCCATGTAAAGGGGTTTAGTGTACTCAGCGGATTTTTTTATGCCTTGATTGACGACATGGATGTGACCAATGGTTGAGTACACTTTCCTTAACCCAGCCTGCTTTCTGGGTTGTTGGGAATCCAGGATGTCACCTATGCGGCTAACTATAACTTTGGTAAACAGCTTGTAAACAACTGAGAGTAGGCTGATGGGTCTGTAATTCTTGAGGTCCTTTGGATCTCCCGTCTTATGAACCAAAATAATGTTGGCGTTCTTCCAGGATGTGGGCACGTTTTGAGTCTTCAAGCATTCTGAAGGTAGTGCAGCAAGCTTTTCGAGTGCAACATTTCCTCCCTGCTTCAAAACATCCACGGTTATGCCATAGTCACCTGCAGCTTTTCCTATTTTCATGCCTTTGAGAGCCTTCCCGACTTCCTCTTTAGTTACTAGTGGGACATCGCAATTTGAGCTTGTACTCCGAGTAGTTTTTTTCTGGTCTGACGTCGCTGCCACACATCCTGGTGTAGAATCGTGCTGCTACATTAATTATCTCATTCAAGTTGTGCGTAATGTTACCCTACTCGTCTATGAGTGCGTACATCCTGTCTTTGCCGATGGCTAGCTTTCTCTTAGTTGCGTTCAGGCTTCTCCCTATTTGCAGCGTTTTTTCGATCACTGCCTCGTTATATGCACGAATTTCGTTTGTTTTACTTCGTTTTATCACTTTAGACAGCTCGGCTTATTCAGTCCGGTGTGCCTACTAGACGCTTTCATGTTCTTACGGTTGGCGATTAGTTACTTCGTTTTCTATAGTTAGTTTTCTACATGTTGCCTCTCCCACAGCTTCTACTGATCCACTGAGTGCCGATGTTAGGTTGTCATTTAGCCATGTCTACACTGACCTCATTCTGCTCGTTCAGAAGCGAGAATTTGTTTTGAAGTTATCCTGCAGTCTGGCTCTGACTGACTCCATGCGGGGTTTCTTACGTTTCACGAGTTTCCTCCTTTCTCTTCTGAGATTCAGCATTGCCTTGCATCTAAACATCCTATAATCGCTGCTTCAAATCTTACTTTGCACCGCTACGTCTAGCACGATACACGGGTTGTCACCTAAAATAAAGTCAATTTTGCTTTTGGTTGTACCATTGGGACTTTTCCATGCCCATTTCCTGTTCTTTCGTTTGTAGAAGAAGGTGTTTATCAACATCAGGTTATTTCTCTCCGCAAATCTCACCAGTTTATCTCATCGACTGTTGCGATTTCCTATTCCGAAGTTTCCCCTGACCTTTCTCCCACTTGCTTCTTACCGACATTTGCGTTAAAGTCTCCCATCACAATCGTGAACTGAGTTGTTGCCTTCTCCATTGCTGATTCGACGTTCTCGTAGAAGCTATCCCTTTCTACCGTAGAAGCCCTACCGTTAGAAGCCCCTTCCTACCGTGAATCCCAAACATGCGTTTCGCTCTGCATACCCCAGGTGGCGCCGTCGTTTCAAAATCAGCTTGCGCTGGCTCGCACGTCCTAATCGGCCGCCATTTTCCCATAGGCGAAAGTCGTTTTTATTTATTTTCAGAATAAACAGGTAAGTACCTTCATTGTTCCCGGTGTCAAACTAGATATACCACAAAATGCGACCTCCGTGTGAAGTTTGAGCGCGAATAGAGCGGTGGTTCGCTAAGAAAATTTTTTGAAAGTTTTCCAATTACCGTCGCACCACCCTGTATTTCCGCATCTTCTACATAAAAAAAAAAAAACGATTACATAACTAGGTAGCCCTTGCTCGGGTGGTCGCGGCAAGTGGTTGCCCTTTTTTGTGCGGCCAGGGGTTGTCGAGTTTTAGGTTGTCGAGGAAGGTTTCTCTGGTCTCCTCAAGAGGCAAACCTTTTCGAAGCTTCCTAGTGACACAGCAGTAAAGGAGCGAAGGAGTAAATGGGAAAATAGATGCATGAGGCCATTAATTGGAGTCAAAATCGTGATTGATGTGCAGATTTAACAGCCCTGGGCTACGTCGGGCCATGGCCTCTGAAGGATGGCGACGGCGCCAGAGTGCTACCCTTGGCCATTCAGTACCTGACTCCGGGCGCACTCTCTACCGTGGGAATGATCGGCGTCACCGCGGCCGTCATGTCGTCCGTCGACTCTTCCATGCTCAGCGCCTCCGCCATGATTACCAAGAACATCTACCACGCCATCTACCGCCCCCATGTGCGTATTCGTGTTTTTGAATGCGGTAGTTTCTATAGCCAGCCTGCAAATCGGGCAGTTTTAGTGTCCCGGATGGGAGGCAGCAGTGACGTACGAAGCCCGTGCAGGAAACTTGTCAGACTTGCCTGCCACATTAACTCGTTTGCCCGTTGATTACTCGTTAGCTCGCTTTCACACCGACTCGCTTGCTCATTTATTTGCTCAAGCAGACGTAACTCAGTGAACTTGGCATAATTCTTGAAGGTGCCGACGTATTTCACGCAGTTGCTGCCGGGTAGTTCAAAAAAAAAAAAAAAAAGAAAAGCGAATTGTAGCCATACTTTTTGATAACCGTACTTTTCCTGTATGTACGCCTGTTTTAATGAGATACTGGCCGCGCATCTGATTGCTTCGCTGCAGGAGACGCCGAAAAATGGTAAGGTTTCTACCGCCCCAGCCATGTAACGGCCCCTCTTATTTTTCTCTCCACCCCTCATGCTCTTTCCCTTTCCTCTTCCTCCTGTCACACATCTGCCCTCTGTCCCATCTCCCACCTTCATTTACCTCCCCCGACTTAATCCTACTTTTACGTCCCCCTCCATCTCTGCCACCCCTCCCCTCCCCCCAATCCTTCTACGAGGACACGTACTCGTTCACATCAGCGCTCCTCCGCCACATCGCCCTCGCCCTTTCATCTCTTCCTCCTCGCATTCCTCTCCGCGTCTGGCCCCACTCCCCTGCCCTTTTTCCCCAACCCATCTCACTTGTACCTTCCCCTCTCCGCCTCCTCCGCTCATCAATCTTTCAACACGAAAGTGTTTTATTCCGGGATACACAAACATTTGAGTGACGTCATATCCCTCGCGGAAGTGGCGCCAGTACAACGAAGCAAGTGGCCTGTAAAGGGTGCACCCCTGCACACAAAGTGTTCTTGCGGGAAAGCAACCTTTAGAACCAAACAGTACGTTATACTTACGGTTGTTCGTTTTAGGGTTTTATATTTTAACACGAAAGTGTTTTATTGCGGGATACACCAAGATTTTACTGACGTCATATCCGTCATTGAAATGACGCCAGTACGCCTTTGCCGAAGCGACCCGCCAGCAGAACGTCGCTTGTCAAGCACACCCACAAGACAGCCACCGACCTGCAAACCATGCTCAGCTGCAGATTTCGTTGCATGAATCAACCATAGTTTTTCTCCTTTCCTCCCGCGCATATTAGTGATATCGCAGAGTTAATTTGTTCCTGGCTGAGCAAATGGTTTGACGTGCCCCGCCGGCTGCGCGTTCAAGCAGGCGGGCGAGCCGGAGGTGGCGCTCATGCTGCGGGTCCTGGTGTGCATTGTGGGCGCCGGCGCCACGTTCCTGGCCCTCTCGGTGCGCTCGGTGTTCGACCTGTGGACGCTCTGCTCGGACCTGGTCTACGTGCTGCTCTTCCCGCAACTCGTCGCCCTCTTTTACATCAAGCACACCAACGCCTACGGCTCCTTCATAGGTGAGCTGCGCGCGAACGACTTCGTCGGGATCACAGAACACGTAATAGCTTGGAAGGGGGACGAGGACTTGGAAGACAAACTGGACAGGAAAGCGCTGGCTCTCAAGTGTTTATTTCACCGAAAATAGACGTACAGCCGCCAATTTGTTTAAATAATAGAGAGTTATAGCACTCCGCATGCTCCGTGTTTTCCGTGGTTACCCTGTTCAGGGGGAAATTGCAGGGTACTTGCGCATCCGTTACGGTAGGGTGGATTAGCTCCGCGGGTCGGCCCTCGCCATGCCAACGCATTCGTTACGGTGGAGCGTGTCCTCCACGACGAGCCCGCCCGCGCAGATGCAGTCGGGTCCCGTTCAACATGGTAGCAACGAAAAAAAAAAAATGGAGCACAAGGAGTGCTAAAACTCTCTTAAGAGCGTCGACTGGCGGGTGGGCCAGCGCCTTATCACGGCGGGAAGCGGCGAAAGGAGCGAGAGTCGTCTGCTACGCTGTTCCTGCAAGCTCGGCACAACTCCTTTCCGCTGGCCATCAGCAAAGGAGCGCAGTATTTTCAGATGCGTGCACATATTCCTGCTTCATGTACGGGTTTGAAGGTTCTGCGTATGGGAAGCCAGCCGTCAGTGGGCTGGCTTACCCGCGTTTATTCGAGCGTGACCACGTAAACAGTGACGGAAAGCCAACTTCATACAAGGAGAGCATTGTGACTGAGGCAGGCTCTGCAAACATTATTGGCACAAAACATGTTATCGTTGCGGAATGGCTAGTTGGGCAACGTGCCTGATATGCACATTTAAGCATTCGGGAGGCACAACAGAAAGACGCCGATGCATGGACAAAGAGTCTCCTTTGAACGCTTAAATCTAGTAAGAACAGCACTCCGAGTTTCAACTCCGAGCTTCTGGGGGATGGAGCAAGCAGCTTTAAAAGAGTCCGCGTCTTTCGTGTGCCAACGAAGATGTATGGTAATGTGGGCTTTTGATGCGTCACCTTACCAAGCATAGCCACCTCGGCACTTCGAATATTTTGTGGTGCAATCGGGCGAGGGGGAAACGTACTCTCGTACTCAGCGGTCGCGGCGCGCGGCCGCCTTTCCTCCTCTCTGGAGTGGGCGCGCGATCACGGCGGGCCCGGCGCGGCTGCTCCTTTGCCTTGACTACGCTTCGTAGGCATCGCGCGTGCGGGTTTACCAATAATTCACGCATTCTTTTAATTACGTGTTGCTAATAAATGAGCCATACTAGAAGCTTGTGAGTTTCACACTTTAAAGCACACAAAAGTTTTGGCAATTTTGTTCTTCTGAGCTCTTACTGTCCTACCTTGGAGTAGTGGCACAAAATTCTTCTACCTTCTTTCCAAACTAAAATGGGTTACTGAAACTTGCCTGTGCCGAAGATGGTATTAGTTCCATCCACCGTTGCTCCGGTCACATTTAGGCATACCCGGCTCCAAGTATTACGTGGGCTGGAGTTGGCGATCTTCGCAGTGACTACTACCTCCCTAGGTTGTCCCTTCCCCAGCCAATCTGAGCGGAAGGGGGGAGGGGGCTACTGAAGGGGATTCTACCTCCCTTCTTCCCCCATCCCGGACTCGGGCAAAATAAAATTGTTCACTCACTCACTCCAGCAAATAGTTCAGTGTATTACCCAAATGTGATGTCTCGTTGTCCGCAACAACAAACCTAGATAAAAGCAACGCAAAAGCGAACGCTTGTCTGGTTGCCCAACGGCGGACGCCTAATAATAAGTTGGCCAACGGCGGACGCTCTCCAGGAGCTGTGCTGTTCATTTTAATTATGTTGTACATTAGTTGCACGGCTAAATTGTGCTGCAAAGCAGCTTGAAATTCCAAAGAGATGAAGTTTTGTTTATAGTTGGCGGCAGTGTTGATATATCGATAATATTTTATACGAACTATGTAATATGCCAAATATTTACTAAGTCCACCCAAAACTACCTGTATTAAACCCTGAAAGGATGTGAAACCAGAAGTCTGTTACACTGACGTCGACACACGCTTCTGTTTGTTGCCCATGGGCGCCGAGCGTATCACGGTTAGATCGTTTTAATAAACATCAGTCTTTGCAGTAAAGCGATCAAAATACCCGCTTTAGGTGATCCCGGGCACACACACGCAAACAAAAAAAAATGTGATGAAGTACTGCAAACGTGTTCGACACGGCATCGTTTACCTACCGTGGACCACGCTACCTCGAAGCGAATTTCAGCTCCGCCGCGGTCTTAAAAGCTACCAATTTAAGCCAGATCGCTTAAACTGGTCCAATGCAACAGCTTTCCCATTTAAAGTATATTACGGAAAGGAACGTACAACGCGCTACAACGAAAAATGCACCGAGCCGCCGTAGGCGCCCATGTGCCGCGGAGCAAACGCCCAAGCCAGCAAACCGGCCAGCTACGAGAGGGCGCTGCGCACGCAATATGGCGGCGCCCTCGTTGGAACGGTCTGTACCTTAGTGTAATTTTGAACAAAGCTATTTCGCAAACATGTAGTATTGGATTGCCGTTCCGCCTGTGGCGTGTAATTGCAGCAAACGAGAAGTGGGGTAGATGAGGCGCGTTTGGTCCCCCACTATAGTCTACATCTACCTTCCCTTTCCTGGCAGCGTTCGTTGTGGGCGGCTTGTCACGGTGGCTGTGCGGGGTACCGTCGTTGAACGTTCCCGTGTCTCTGCGGCTGCCGGCTTACGACCAGCAGCGAGGCCAACGGTTCCCGTTGCGTCTCGGCTGCATGGCCCTAGGGCTGGCCACGCTTGTCCTGGTCTCGCTGCTGTCCGCGACGGCCTTCGAGAAGGGCTGGCTACCGCTTTCGCTGGACCTCTTCGGCTGCTTCCAGACCGCGTCCACGGACAGCGATATGGCAGAGTGGCCCGACCAGGCCGAAGCCCACGTGCGTCGCTAGTTGTTCTAGAAGACCACCACGCTGCAAGTGGGGAGTGCCGAGTGCCGGTGATGGCTGGTATGGGGCAGAAATATGGCGAATTACTGGACACCTCAGAAGAAAACAGACCAGACAGGAAACGAGGAATTAGGAATTAGGGAGAATTAAGACAAGAATTAGGGAGAAAACCCTTGTGGATGACATCCTCAACTATAAAGTAACGCTTGGTATAGGGCTAGTTGGCTAGACGTCCTTTTCAGTATTGCGCTTGGGTATAACACGATGACGAACAAGAAGGAATACGAAAACTTGACGAAAGGACTTCGCACTCACGATTGTCTATTATAAAGGAAGTTACAACAATTACCATCTCTTACTAAAGAAAGTTGAGAGAAGCACGAAAGCTTAATCTGTGTCCAAGCTTCGCTGAAAGTGCGTCCCATGGATCGTTAAACCTTCACAAATACATATCGCAAACGAAGAATGAACCATGATTTTTTGCGCGCTAAGTAAATGCATCTACGAACGATCTTAATATTACCAAAGCGTGGTTTATGAGGTAAAGTTATACTATTCCGTTTCGAGATTTGTAAGTAACCATTTTGACACAATGGAAGCCGTTCTCACGCACGCGTCGTGTGTCCAGAGATCGTATAAGGGCTCTCCGGTGGACCAAACTGGTCTATGGGCAAATGCATTAGTTTTTTGACAGAACTCCGTCTGTCCCACTAAGAAGGCTAGCGCTTTAAAAGCTAAACCCAGTTCCTCCCAGTGAAATTTGCTGGAACAGCGGAGTTGTGCATGGTTCTCCGCTGTAGGCTCTAACGTCAACGGGCGCTCTCCCGGGAACGGCAGCGCCGTCGCCGCGCAAACTCAACGGTTCGCGAAAAGAATCGGCAGCTAAATGGCAGCATCTTGCGGCATTCTCACCTGTCCATGCCGTAGCGCACGGTTAAAGAACCTGCCTCTGCGGGACCCCTGCTTCCTCTACCGGTGGGTTTGGGAACCGCTTTCTGCGAGGCAAAGTCGGGCTAGAGCGGAGCATTTAGCATTGCTCTGTGCGCTGCTATTTTTATTTTTCGGTACAGTATGCTAATGACTCTAAACCCACGCAGGCGATCGATGCGACGAGTCATTCAAAGGCTGGGGAGCGCAAGAGGAGGGCCAGCGCGGATGCTCACATGTCTTCGGCAGAATCCAAATCCCAGCACAGCCTGAGGTCCAGCACTATTGGTGGCACGTCCTTGACAGAAGGCACGTCCAAGCGGAAGAGCGGCACGAGCGTTCGCAAGCCCTCGTCCGAACGGCAGCACAGACAGGGCTTGGGCCCCCCCAGTTCCGAAAAAAAGGCCGATCACCTGCGGAGCTCAAGAAGGGGCTCGAGCGTGGCTCGGGCGGACGAGCCCGAGAGGCTACGAAGACCCGACCTGTACGTGGGCAATTACAGGGTGGGCTTAGACCCGTGGCGCCTCCTCAAAGCCACAGTGGATATACGCAGAACCCCTTCAGGCGTCGGAATTTTACCTCGAAGTTTGCCCAGCGCGAGCTCGGACAGAGTGAAGGGCAAGGCAAAGGAAGGCTCCGACGCGAGCAGGCTCAGGGCCAACACGGAGGTGGGCAAGACCACGCTTGATTTAGCCACGCATACCGCGGCCGTGGACAAGGCGCCGTCGTCTGAGAAGCGGAAGCCGAAAACGGCCGGCGGCGAGTCGACTCGTAGCGTGAGAGGCAGTCGGACCGGGGCCAAGGGGAGCAAGCTCACCACCCACAGCCCCCGGAAGTCGTGGTGACGTGGGTGTGCACAAAAAGCACCTCACCCGAGATCCCTCCACACCCGAATCGGACACCGACGAGTGGGGCTACAGGTCTTGAGGCGGATATGCGGGGATGTTGGCAACGTCGCAGAATCGCGAAAAGGCTGCACGTGAATTGCGTGCCCATCCTGTTGCGCCCCTCGGTGCCGCTTTAAGTGTGACTTTATTTGCGATATCTCGACCGATAGGGACGTACCTGTAATTCATTTTTCGCCATGATAGTGTGTAGGCACGCAATGATAAATCGCCTTTTTCTTTGCATTTTACTGGCATCTGTGTCCTGATATCTCTGCTTGCTCGCTCCTACATGATTGTGCGTTACACGCAATACGTCGCTCCAACGCCGCCAGTGTAACGTTGCCTGTGCCGTCAGCCGAAAATGGCGGAACAACCTACCTGTTCCTCTCGCCTATATATACACTTTGCTGCGCGCTAACCTTTGCGTGGTTCCCATCTCAGGCAGTATCCTGCTGGGCAGCGCAGCTTTACAGAAACCAAATAAACCATTTTCAGGCTTTGTCCAGTCTTTGCGAAGCGGCGCTTCTACGCATCCATGTTTCTCTGTTCCTGTCAGGCTGCGTGTCAAGCTCGATCGGTGACATGCACGGGACGCCCGCTTCCGTGCGCCACACCACGGATGAGCGGACGAACTAGGCGTCCCTACTGTTCCCACTGGAAAGCCGGTGGCGCGGCAAGCAATACTATAAGGGCGGCGTTGCTCACCTAGGTGTCGAGATTGCGAAGTGATTGCCTATCCAGACTGGGCGTATAGCGATAATACACTGGACGTTGGGAATAAGCCAGAATACGAGAAGTAAACTCAGAGGCTCCGGAAGGAAACTACGCCATGCCGCAGGCAATAATTTAGTGGAGTAAAGCGCTAAGGGAAGCTTCCACTGACCCGTAATGACGAAGCTGTTGTAGGTGCGCATTGCCGGACAAACAGTTCAGTTTGAGTATCATTGTTTATTTGCATAGTTGCGGTGCTAGTAATCATTCGTCAGATGCATCGAAGAGGTCGTCGTCTTCTTCGCAGCGAAGGGTGGATGCAATATCATCTTTAGCATTGTAGACTTTCACAAGCTCAACTGGCAAAGCCTGTACTAAGTCGCGCAAGGCTTGAACCGTAGCGAGGCTGCAAGATTTCTTTATACGCGAGTACTGAAGAACATATCATCGCGCATTTGTACAACTTTGAAATTGTTTATTTACTTGTTGATTGATTGATTGTGGGGTTTAACGCGCCGACGCAACGCAGGCGATGAGGCGCGCCGTAGTGGAGGGCTCCGGATTAATTTTGACCACCTGGGGATCTTTATCGTGCGCCATATTCTCGTACACACGGGCGTTTTTGCTTTTCGCCTCCATCAGAAAAGCGGCCTCCGCGGCCGGGAATCGAACCCGCGGCCTCGTGCGCAGCAGCGCAACGCCTTAGCCACTGAGGTTTATTTACATGTTCCGTCGTTACTTTGCACTGGGCTAGTAGCAGTCATCGTCATATGCGTCGATATCGTAGTGTTCCTCATGCAAAGCATTACATGCGGGGCAGCGCCTGAGTTTCTTTTTCTGTTTTTGCAAAGCCACTGCGCGAGCTGAAGTCACGGCGGTCGCCGCGAGGCACGAGCTCACGGGTTATTCGCATTTTCTTGGTATTTTTTTCTACAATGGTGAGCCTACGGCTTGTGAAACAGCTCCGCTGTTAAATTTTAACCCGAAAGTGTTTTATTCCCGGATGCACGAAGATATCACTGAAGTCATATACGTCACGGAAGTGACGCCAGTACAACGAAGCAAGCGGCCTGTAAAGGGTGCACCCCTGTACACAGGGTCTTCTTACGGGGAAGCAACCTTTAGAACTACAGAGTAAGTTATACTTAGGGTTGCTCGTTTTCGGGTTTTGTATTTTAACACGAAAGTCTATAATAACTTTAACACGAAGAACTGAATATAATAACTTCTGTTTTCATAAAATTTCAATGGAACATGTAAGATCCAGAGTCAGTAAAATGGCAGTAAATAAAGCATCGGGTCTCGATGACATCCAGATGCGGGTTATAAAAGAAAACATTGATATCATTGGTCCTTATTTATGCCACCTGTTCAACCATTCCCTTGAAAATAGCGGTTACCCTGGTCTACTCAAAGTTGCAAAAGTTGCCCCCATATAAAAAGATGGAGATCCAAACGAACTAGGCAGTTGCAGGCCGATATCAGTACTGAGTGCACTCAACACTCTCTTCGTTAATAATTAGGCAACAGGTTAAAAAATTTCTTAAAGAAAATAATATTATTGCACCTCAGCAGAACGGTTTTGTAGAAAATAGATCTGCTTCAACAGCCGTACTTACTTTATCACAGGCTCTTAATTCCGTGATGCATCAAAATAACATAGCTGTCGTTGTTTTGCTGGATATTAAGAAGGAATTTGACACGGTTTATCACCCCATCTTGCTGCAGAAATGAGAAAGTTATGGCTTTACAGAGAGCTCCCTTAAATTCTTTCATAACTATTTATCCTCCCGGAAGCAAGGGTACTTATTAATGGTTTTTTGTCGGATGTTAAAGAGATAACTTGCGGTGTACCACAGGGCTCCGTTATGGGTCCCATGTTGTTTTCACTTTATATAAACGATCTCCCAAAAGCTCTTCACTCCTCACAATTAATAATGTATGCAGATGATGCCGCTCTTGTTGTTTCTGGAACATCTCTTGAGGTAATTCAAACCAGAATAACCAGTGAGCTGAAAAACTTGTCTTCTGGGGTTTTTTAATGTAAACTTGTTTTCTACGTTTTTTGAAGAACTTGTCTTCTGGGTTTTTTTAATGTAAAACTTGATGTCTGGGTTTTTTTAGTGTTTATGTAAATTATTTTATTTAACGCTTAATATAGACAAAACTAAGTACGTCATTTTTCACACTAGGTGAAGACCACCAATAATTTTTTTGCACTTACTCTCGGCAGCTTGTTAATACATCAAGTCTCGCATTTCAAATACCTAGGAGTTATTTTTGAATGTAATTTACACCGTAAAGATCAAATTAATAGCGTGTGCCAGACAAGAAACCAGCTTTCGGTTGCCTGGAGCAAACATATAAAACCTACCTCTCGCCATTACTTCGTATGCAAAAAGGGGCATTGAATGTGTTGACAACTAATTCAAGTCTTTCAAGGAACAACGTTTTCCGTGATAATCACGTACTGTCGTTTTGGTCCTTACGCAACTACAAAATTTCTCTCGTGGTCAACAATATAATAAACACCAATTCTCCCTTTTCGTTAAGCCTTTACACCTTACCCTCTCGTAGTACAAGGCAAGCCTCCAATTTCAATTTCAACCTTCCCAGATGTAACCATGTATATGGTGAACGCCTGATCGAGTTTAGTGGAGTCAAAATATAGGACGACCTTTAGATAGAGGTGAAAACAGCGAGAAATTTTAAAATGCCGCTAAAGAGCATTGCAAGTCTAGTGAAATTTTATCTGAAACTCTTGCTATGTGAATGATCTTTTTAGTGTCATTATTTTTCTGCTGGATTTGTTGTGTCTATCTGTGAATATGTAAAATTCCAGTTGTATGACATGTAACCTTGTGTACATCTCAATTTTTCTTGAGCTTTCCAGGCTCTGCCGCTTAAAGGAGCCATGAAGAGAAAACAAAAGTTTGTTTTATTCGAAAGATTAGGTGTTTCATAGTACCCCAAGCGCTTTCCCGGAAGCAAATGATGCTTTATTCACTGAGAAATAAGGCAATTTATGCCAAAATTTTAAATCTCCCGCTAAATTGCACATTTCGTGACGTGAACAATGGCGTCATACGAGCCGGTGCATGAAACAGATACTTAATATGTCGACTCCATATAGCACCCACACGCGGGAATCAAACAGGAACCGAAACTCGTGCCGAAACCGAGACGGCGGCCATTTTAAAAATACTAGTAAAACCTAGTGCACCCGCAGCCCTAGTCATGGAATCGCCTGATCCGGGGAGCAAAACTCTCGCCGAGAAGCTCGGGATTGCATTTAACAACCTCACACCACTTGAACGCTCAATGCTTCTAAGTGCACGAGCGGCAGGAGTTGTGGGATACGCGGATGGAACGGAAAGCGACCATTCCGCGATAGCCACAACAGACGAACGCCCAGCCATCGGCACCGCTGCCTCGTCAGCCCCGTCGCGACGGGCGAATACAGACTGGTACGTATGTGCCGTATTTTTATTACGGTTAATAATAGTTCAATTTCAGTAGCAGTATCGCTTATGCCAGTTGGCCGGTGTCGTAAAGCCGTTCGCGCGAGCTCTCTGCTCCGACCAGAAAGATACGAGCGTCAATGCGCAGTGTGTACGGCATTTTTTCCCCCAAGGCCAGAGCGCTTTGACGGCGATTCGACGAAGTCGGCGACGAGCGCCAGCATGTCCCAGGAGTGAGCTAACGTAAGGGTTCCTGCCGTAATCACTTCCTCGGAAATGAAGCGAGCACACTCGTACTTCCTTTAGCTCTATATCTCCTCCGTTTGCAAAGTTCACAAAACGTAGCCACTTGCGTCGCCGAGGTTCGTCGTTGGGCAGCACATGAAAGGAGATCTCCTCACCGGCGGGGATGTCGGACTCCCTCGACGATTTGCCCGTACTACATGGGCATTTCAAAACGCAGCAACGAAATTTCATGGTAAAGTACTCGAACAAACTGAAGTTTTCAGTGGTCGTAAACTGTAAACGAGCTCGTAACGACAGCAGCAAGCCAACACGACCTCCATACCGAAACCTGTGCGACGAGTGGCACTATCTCGTTGCTGCTCTCTGTTCCTTACTCCCCTCGTTTCTATTTTTACCTTTGCTGGTTGGCGATATGACGGCCAACCTCCTGTGAAGGGATTACGATACCAAGCAAGGTCGCGGCTGTGCGTGCTGGGACGGTTCGTTGGCCCCGAAGAGCCTCGAACACGAAAATTCGTCTGCGCGATGGTGGCGACGGCGAGATGTCGAGTTCGGCTGGCAGTAGTTTCGTACGCATTGGCATACACGCTTGCGTGTTTATTCGGAACTTCAACCGTTTACTCCACCGTTCTTAGTGTCATAAAAGGAATGTGCAGTATGTTTAACGGGCATATAGTTCACTATGCAAACTGGTAAGCCCTGCCTAACTTGCGTTTGCTTTTGCCGGCCTCCGCCAATCGCAGAGCATTCTCGTGTGAGATCATAGGTTCTGTTGCGGGAAACGAGCTGGTGGGTCGCATGGTCATTCCCTTTTTTCCTAATTATGTAGCTTATTTGAGCGAAGTTTGTGTTAAAAGTGGTGTCAGTATGGTTCTAACGAGGCAATCTTTCGAATGAACCAAACTTGTGTTTTCTCTTCATGGCTCCTTTAGGTGTTTGTTAAATGCTTGTAATTTTATATTGTACCGACCACTAGCCTTTGCAGCTATCGGTCCAAACAGTTTTCTGTACATACTACCTACTTTGTGGAATAAAGTTTCTCATTAAAAAAAGGGTATGGATATTGATCAACATTTCTGCACAAAAAGTTGTCGAATTAAGAAAAGAAAGCATTCAGGAGACTTGAAGTAAGGCCTTCACAATATAAGCCAAAAACATCACAAAGCCACGAAGATTTATTTTTTTCTTTATTCCATGTTATTCAGATGACATCTCCTTCAGAAAACATATCTTCACAGCTAGGAATAAAAACATTGGTCACATTGGACCACTTACATATATTCCCTATTGGCATAACAATAACACGCACTTTTACATATGTACAATGAGGAAAAATGTGTACAATGTTTCTAGAAAAGTCTCGCGAGGCGACGAGTCAATGTAACTATTTGTACAATGTAACAAAAATACCGTGTTCTTGCACCCATGATTTTACAGGCAGTGTTGTCGAATATACTTCAAAATGGTTTTAATCCGTGGAGCAATGGCGGTACACGTTTAACTCGGCGCAAAGCATCCTGGCCTTTGCGATTTATATAGGAAATCCGAAATAGCGGGAAATGAAAAATTGACATAATGATGTCATTATGACGTGTTGTTCCAGTAACAGTAGCTAAATATTCTAAGAAGAAACGGACTTAGAAGATTTGAACACTCTTGATCAGCTTCTTTGAAAATGGGCTTGGTCGGTGTGGAGAGAGAGGTCCAGTGACCCATGACGGTAGCCACTGGGGTAAAAGACACCTGTATAAACAAGCGTAAAAAAAGAGCAGTGTGGTCCCGAAATAAGATGAAACGAGAGACTATCTGACGGACGTACAGGTGTCTTTGACTGAGGCCACCTGCCGGAACTGGCAAAAGAAGTTGCCTCTCCGCTGGGGTTCGTAGCTTTCATGCCAAATAAAGGTCGTGAAGATTCGATGAAGCTTATAAGTATTGGTGCGCTCACATGCAATTGCCTGCATCACGTACCATATCAAACATAAGGGTCCATAATTACACATTGCCCATACGAAAGTTCACGCGTGGGGCACCATTGATTTCCAAACGTAGAGAAGAATTCTAGCATCTTTGCCCACATGCTCTTTTGTTTCCATACAGTACAAAAGAATACTGCAAGAAATGCGGTGGAAAATCGGCAATCTTTCACGCATAATGTGGGTGCCGCATGACATCAATTGCAGGGCGTTTCGTAGCCTAAAGCTGTAGTGAGAGAAATTAAATTGAAAAACCCCTGGTTTGGTTAGGTTAGGTTAGGTTAAATTTGGGTTAGGTTGAGTTTAGATGAGGTTAGTTGACGTTATGTTACGCTCAGATAGCCTTTTTAGGCAGCTGATGCCGCAGGACGACCTGCACACAGACTCTCCCCACCATGTGGCTCCCTCCGAACTACATTGGAAACACATCCCTCGTTGATGCTCAGGAGGCAGCCCTGGCCGGCTTACCTTAAGACCCCCGATTGAGAAGGCGAGAACAGGAGCCGCGGATTCGAGCTCTGCACATAGGGACCAATAGTTCCTCTATTTCTTCCTCTCTTCCTTTCCCCCAGATGCTCTCAAATAAACTCCACTGACTGACTTGCGTTTAGATCAGGTACTAGGGCAATCCCCCGCATAGACACGTGCAGTTCCTTCAGGCCATCAAGGAAACGCTTTGAGTGTGCACGCCAGGGCTTGCACGTTACGCGATCGCGCGAGGCTCCGAGGTCTTGGCCAGATATCGCTCCTTCGAGAGAACAAATCCGCGTCATGGAGGTGCACTTCACGGCCGTGGTCTCGCTCTTCTGCTCTTTCATCGTCGTGGCCACCGTGGCTGTGTGGTCTGGTCGCCAGGTGGATGTCTTCAGGGACGACTCCGAGGTATCGCGCACCAAGGAGCGGCGACGCAGGCGGTCAATTCAAAAACGCTTCCTTCGAAGGCTCGTAGCGGTCGATAAGGATGTGTCGTTGGGCCTCAGCGTCGCTTCCATGACCGGAGAGTCTGCCAGCGGACGTATTTTAGATGCAGAGCATCTGATTCACTCGCCTTGTCCCTCTGGCGTCGTCGTCGTCGTCGTCGTCGTCGTCGGCGTTGTCCACCCCTCCCCCATTCTCCTTGCCGCGCCAACTGCGCTCTCCGCCGCTCACCCCCTCTCCTCTCCGATAGCGAACACTCTCTCGCGAGGGGCATTGGATTGGATTGGCTTGGATTGGATTTGGATTGGATTAAAGTGGATTGTGTTGCGTCATATCCGCGGCACGTTGCGTCATAGCCGCGGCAGACGCGCTGGGGCCGGCGCATGTGCAGTACTCTCCCTTCCGCGGTTCCCTTTCCTTCGGGCGCGCTGCGCATATAACCGGTGTGCCGTTCTCCGGCGAAGCAACATCCACGCTTGGATCAAACAGCTAGAGTCCACGCCGCTTTACAAGTACGCCAACGTCGTCATCGACTGGGACCGGCTTACGCAGTCCCCTCAACGTTATGCGCGCTATAAAACGCGGTGCCTTCGCCGCTCCGCCTATGCGTCGCATCTACACAGGGGTTCCCGCGAGGGGAGGTGGGAGTTTTTTTTGTCGTTAATCTCTACAGTAGTATGGTGTTCGGCGTTTTCACTTTAGCTTGGCTTTGGTCAAATTCAGTTGTTTAAACTTCACAGTAACAGCTGTAGAAAGAGGTTCGGAGTTATATTGGGCCTGCGTCTTCCCAGGGGGAGGATGTAGAAAAAGTGGTAGACGAATAAAGAGAAGGAAGAAGCAGCAGCTTCTCGGAACGATCGGCGGCATCCTGTCTCACCTGTCTTACCTGACCTTTTACAATTGCTTAGGGGGGAGCCTCAATAGGAAGCCATCACACTTAGTATTTTCCACCGACAATGGGTCTCCTGACTCTGCCCTGGAAACACGGGCCTAATTTTCATGGGTTTCGCGAATAATCGACAGTCGGGAACATTGCACAAATGACAAATTGGGCGCTCCACGATGCTTGTCTATAAACGCGCTATAAACTATAAACGCGCCGCAGGGATCATTAAGCATTCTCGGCATGTTCAATTAATGACATTGGTTTTGCATATTGGCTTTGACTTGTACACAGTGAGCCCCTTCGAAGTAGGCTTTACTAAAATGCGCGAAATAATTGCTGGCAAGGCATTGTCTCCCGGGGCAATAAAAACAATTTTGTATTAAAAAATCCTGCACCACTCCGTCTAACAACAATGATGGTTGAACGCCAAGCTTTCTGGTGAGAGATTGTCTTTTGAATTTGTACTTTGCCTCGCAGACGATGTCTACTTTGACTCGTTGAGCTTTGACTTTGACTCGCACGCAGTTTGGACTTCACAGCGTCTTTGACTTCGATCCTTCGCCATTTAATTTCGCACAAAGAAACCTTCGCGTTCAACCATCATCGTCGTTAGACAGAGGGATGCACGACTTTCCTGCAATTTTGCACGTCCATGCTCGCCTCTTCAAATCAAAACTGCTTCGACAGCGTCGGAAGGGCACAATAAGATAAACGTCGGCTTCATAACGCGAGGGATCCAGGTTGAATTCCGGCCACAAGAAGCGTTTTTTTGTCTTCACTCCACCCACGATCATCATCATCGTCAGCAAAGTTGGCCTTTCTGCATGTGGGTTTTGCGGTGCGCACGTACGCCATCAGCGACAAATAGAAAGCTTCGCTTTAAAATAAGATGGCTTTGGGGTGTTTTAATTCGATTCTTTATGTGTTCTGTGATGTGATGCGGGTGCTAGGACCACGAGCGAAATGTGCAGGCATGGAAGCTTAAGAATACTAGGGGGCTGTAGGCGGCGCGTTCTTTGCCGAGAGGATGCGAACGGCGAACGCGGGGATCATGCTGGACCCGTTCCAAGAGCTAGCACTGCGACGCTGGATGGGCCTGCTGCTCTGTCTGCCGGCCGCGTGCGGCGAGCTCTTCTGGACGGCCGCCATGTTGGCCGCACTGGGTGAGTGGAGAACGTCGTCTGCACGTAGCTCCATTCGGTGGGAGAATTCGCTGTCTCTGACTTTGTCAACTACGAAAGACGAATAAATGCGCGCGATGGGAACGGGACAGCAGCTCTGTTCGCAAAGAATCTATTTTGCTTTAATGGCCCCTCTAACGGCACCCACACGGCTATGTACGCACATCTACCAATTCACAGATACGTTTATTGCGACTCTACATTGCGATAAAGAACCCTGCTTGATGTTTGTGACCAGGGTAAATTTGCCGGAAGATGGTAAATGCAAAGTTGATCCCAGCGTCAGCCGCAGTACCGTATTCCCGAAGATGAAAGGCAGCACGTAGATGGTCATCAGGAATTCAAGGCATTCGGTGAAACCGTGTTCTCAGCCTGTTCTTTCGGGCTCTTTCGTGGTGGTTGTCGCATTATTAACCAGTCCGCCTGCGCTAAACCAAAAACACGCGGAGCATTTCCTTGCAACATCCGCGCTATGCTGATGTAACAGCAACGGACGCCAAGAGAGCAGCAAGAACGGGCTTGTGTTTACTTTAAATTAACGGGAAAATCACACACTCGGTCTCCATCGGTCCTCGCAAGGGGTGCCCGGCATTTTATTCTGCGGTTGTTAGTGGTTGTGCACTGTCCTTTGGTACGGTCGAATAAGGAAAGTTACAGCAGATGAAAGACTGGTAACTATCCTAACTTTGACAAACTATCTTAATTTTGCATGCACAGCATTTTGTGCCCATCAACCCTGTGTGTGCTCGTGCCTGATGACAATTATAAGTAATCCGATCGTAAACCACGTGTGTATAATAACAGGGACGATCTCCTATATCGCATCTAGGCTTGTATCGGCCATGCTGACCACAGCCGACACGAAATAATGCCCATTTGGGGAAAAAAGTATGGAAATAGGTCTAGGTGATGCGTTGTTGTATCCTTGATCGTTAGCAACTCGGAACAGCCCTGTCTGCCTCGCGAACTTGAGATGAATCCGCCAAACGCGGACGCCTTGCTGCCGCTTCAAAATCCCGAAACTAATTTTGTCGCACGCCGTTCGCAAAACGAATCCGCGCACCGTGCCAAGCATGCCTTTGCGCAGTTCCACAGGCTCGGTGGTCCTTTTTGCGCCCTGACCGGCGGCATTGGGTGCTTGCTGCTCCTTCCGTTGATAACATGGTCTTCTTTTTCCGCCTACTCGGCCGTGCATTCTCTCAACCCACCACTTCACACTAAGAATAAACGCTGCCAAATGGTTCCCAGACGCGCAAACATGCTTGTACGCCGTCTGCAGTGATACGGACGTTGATCTACTGCAGTGATCTACTCTGCAGAAACGCAAATGCAGTGCCACCGCAGCCAATGTCGCTGGCGGCTGTGCTTGGGGTCACCCCTCTCGGCACACGCTGTGTCGTTTTGTATTCTTCAATCACTATATGTCCGCGGCTTGACGGGGAAAATATTTGCAGACATATTTCACCTGTTGCTAACACGATAACAAATTTAGAATCCTTCTACCACCAGTGCCAGGATAGCTGACCAACGAAGCCTTATTGATGGATACCAATATTGAGTTATGTATGATGACTTACTATATTGAACGAACAAGGACACATGAACAGAACTTCTTTGGAATATAATTCTAAATTCGGGATAGTTACGATAAAGCTAGTGGTGCAACCGTTGTTACGAATCGGCCAGCGCCGCAGTACTTCCCCGCATCACTCCTCGGCTGTGCGGCGAAGCCACTGTGCGCCTTTGAAAACACGCGCCACCATGTCAGTGACAAGTTGCGACAAGCCGCGTCAGACGCTTTGCTCTCGGCGCATTTCAAAACTTCGGCGGCTGGCGGCGAGGCTCGTCTCCACGCTCTTCAAGGACACAGAGGCCCCGTCGATCGCAACGGAGTCCTCCTCTCTCCCCTCTCTCGGACTCAACGTGCGCGGAGGCTACCGACGACTAACGAACACTGGAAAGAGCGTTGTGTGTGTCTGTGACGTTCGTGGCGTGTTGCCGCTTGTTGCGTTTGACCGTTATCGCTTGTGGGTATAAATAGGGCGTTGTAACTCATTCCTGTTAGAGCAGCGAATCGATGTTGTCGCTCTGCTCGAGTCCTGTATTGTAACCTCGCCCGTCGGGGCGTTGTTCTTTGGCTTCGGCTCACCTCTCGCTATGAAGTAAACAGTGACGTTAGCCTACGGCTTCTGGACTTCTTCACGGCTGCAACAGCGGCTGGCCGCTCGCATCATACACGCTACCACTCGTATGTCTGAAACCACGGAGATCGGATCGGGTGCCCCCGCCCGGTCGCAACACCGTCTTCTGTAACCACACTCCTTCCGTAGACGACCATGCATTGACATCATACGGGAATTCGGTAATGTTTACAACTTTACTCTGAAGTAATTACGGCAAGTAGATGAAACTCAAGTCTCGGTATGTTTTTTTTTTTCAAGTTACTTACATTCTATTGAGAGTTACACAGCATTTTGCGCTAGCTTTGTTGAGAGCGAGAGCGATTCTTGGTCGACGCGACCGGGTAGACGCACGTACTTTAGGTCAGAACCTAGCGTAGGGCGGCTTAGCTGTGAGAGCGGCTCACTCACATAGTGGGCTCACTGGTCTGAGCAGGCACCAGCGACAGAAGAGCGGCAGACGTCGCCATCACCGACCCTCGTTCGGCGATCGAGGGATAGTATGCAGCCGCCTTTTTCTTGGAGATAGATAGAAACTTTATTTTTCATGGGATGGTGGGGACGAATCAGCCGCCTCGGTCCAGGCAGCTGCTGAGGGCCCTTATGATGTGGGCCGCCAGTTCCCGTTGCTCTTGGAGACTCGCCGCAACAGCCAGCCACTCTCCGGTGTAATTGTGTGATTGGGTAAGGTTGTAAGGACACTCCCACAGAATGTGGTCCTGCGAAGGGGAAATAAGGCAGTGAGGACAGAGAGGGCTGTCTGGCGTGCTTCGGAATAGATGGAGCCGAGTGGGTGTGTGCACTGTATACGTTTGCGCCGGTCGAATGGCTACTTGCTCACGACGGGAAAGCCCGGAGTGGAAGGGAGGGAACGTGCGGCGTATGCTTAGAATGTCTGCTAAGGTAGGGAGCGGAGGGGGAGGACAAGGATTTGTGTCGCGAGCGTCGACAGGGCCCCGGAGGAGAGCTTCGCGGGCAAGCTGATGAGCGCGTTCGTTGCCTAGAACGCCTGCGTGAGCTGGGATCCAGTGCACGTGAAAAGGCCCTTCAACGTTGTTGAAGGAGTACTGACACGAAATTTTTATGTTACGTTTTTTTCGCTGCTATGCGTGCCTACCAGCCCACTAATCATAGAATGGCAGATTAGACGGTCGAGCGCAGCGTAAACATTCATTTACGGCGTCGTTTATTCGTGCCAGTTTCGGTTTCGACTGAAAAACGCCGAGCGGCCGCCATGACAGCATGTATAACATGACGTCACCATTCTTGCCGTATCGCTGCCTCTCTGGAAGCGCGCGCGAGCGAGCGCACGCGCGCGCCCAGACCGGCCGAGGTTTTCGCCGTCCCCACAGGCCCGGGCAGCATGACGTCAGTCCCAAAACCATGACGTGTACACACGCCCGAGCAGCGCGCGCCAACCACAGCCAGCGCGTCGGCTTCGTCACGGGAGCCAAAACGTCGCCAGTTTGGGGCACGTAGCAGATGATGTCACGTCGGCCCGCTCTGGGCTTTCTCGTGCGGGCGAAGATTAAAATGGATTTTAAATATGTTTCGCTGAACGGTTGCTGTTGAAACTTGCTGGGAGATATCTCCTGATAAAAAGGAAGCGTTTTACATAGTTATCTCAGCTTTGAAATTTCGTGTCAGTACTCCTTTGAAGAGGGACAGTTAGGAGGGGAAAGCGACACCCTGAGCCAGGTGGTAAGTAAGCGGTACGAATAAGGCGGCGTTTGGAACTGCGTTCTTTTTCCATGTGGCGGGGGATGGGTGCAACGGTCATATGTTGGAATATTTTGCTGTCTAGATGAGTCTTTTGAGGCCGGGGGGGGGGGGGGGGACGGGACGGGTATCCTAATCTGCGTAAGATATAACAACCTGTTGCAGTTTCGGAGAGCCGTTGATGTTGGTGGCTGCGATGAATGTCAATTATGTCAGAAACCGTCGGGAGAACACAAAGTTTCGCAAGTCGGGTGGTGCTAGTGGTGATCGGAAGACCCAGAGATATATTTGTCGCTTTGCAGATAAGAGCGTCAAGCTTCTCTTCCAAAATGCGCGCTAGGACGACGTACGGGGCCTGATAGCGAATGCGGGAGATGATAAGAGCATCGCGAAGCTGAAGATGGTCCTGTTCTTCGGGTCCCCTGGAGAGTGTAGTGACACGGTGCATCATGTTAAGGATGGGTTTGGCCTGACGGAGAATGTGTTGTACGGCCGAACCTCCTCGACCATCTGATTGCATGTGAAGGTTTTCGTGGGTGAATGCTGTTGTCGTGATGATGGAGAACTTGAGGTAGGTTCCTATGACGGGAGTGCACAAGGAGCAATGAAATTTTCTCAGCCAAGCAAGCTAGTCCGATAATGTGAGCTGCTTGATCAACAGCTCTGAGGGCGGCTTGAAGGGTGTTTTGAATGAATCCCGGATTGCCGCGATTGATCCAGATAGTAATATCATCGGCATACAGAGAGTACTGAATTTCAAGGAAAGATTCTAGAGCGTGGTGGATACGGTGCATGGCGAGGTTAAATAATGTAGGAGAGAGGACCGCTCCGTGAGGAATGCCTCTCTGCGAATAAGGTAGCGCGTGAAGCCTGTGGTCACCAATTTCTATGGTCAGGTACGAAATTGAAGAAAGTCTCGGATGTAACTGTGCATATTCGAGCCGAAATTTGTATCTGCTAGTTCTGAGAGCATAGCGTCGTGATCCACATAGTCAGATGCTTTGATAAGGTCAATGGCGAGGATGGCTTTTAGCTGGGCTGAGCTGGCAGACTGAAGGATATCCTTGTATGTATATGTGAAGCAGTGTGTCTTGGGTAGATAGCTGTGAGCGATATCCAATCATATAATGAGGGAGTGCTTGGGTATCCTCTAGGTGTAGCTGGAGGCGATGGAGGGCCATGCGCTCCATAACTTCGCCGTCGTGAGAGGTCAGTGTTATGGGACAGAGATTAGGCAGTCTAGAGGTTTGCCGGGCTTCAGGATGAAGATCATGTGGTCTTTCTTCCACAAGTTACAGAGTGGTATTTGTCCTGTCCAGACGAGGTTGATGGCATGTAAGAGATGGTGTTGGTCAGCATCTGACATATTCCGAAGCAGGGCGGTAGTTACCGAGTCGGGACCAGGAGATTTGCTGCCTCTGCACATACGGATGGCAATGCGAAGCTCAGCCAAGGTGAGTTACTCATCGAGTTCGGGGTTTGGAGAGCCATGATATTCAGATTGCCGAGGTTGACACGAAGAAGTGATATAAAGTTCGTAGTGTCTAGAGTGCCGTCCGACGGCACTCTAGCTGATCGCTGCAGACATGGCTAGAGTGCCGTACGATGACACTAGAATATATAAGACTAGGCAAGGTCCGGCCAAAGCGTCTGAAGGTTTAGTGTAGAGGATCCGTCTTAGCTTCGTAATCCCGCGACAGAGGTTCGATACAGGCTCCGCGTCGGTTTTTCATCTTTAAATTGAACTATAATTTTTGACTTAGGTTAGATTTAGTGTTCTAAATGATTCCTTTGTGTGCGTTAGGTCATGTCATGTTATGTTTAGGTTATAAGTTGTGTACCTTTACGTTATATAGAGCGATGTAGGGCCAGACGCGGTAATTTTGATATAAAATGCCGGTGGACGTCGATATAGTGGAATGCTTATAATACCGTCGGACGGCACTCTAGACACGGCCTATAAAGTTTCTTCATGGTGGCCAGTAGAGTGGTTGGGTCTTCGTGTTGACTGGTGAGGAGGTTGATCTTTTAGGAGAGATGACAGACGACGTTGCGGCAAGCTAGAAATATCGGAGGGTGGTGCCGCATGCAGAAATGATGATGATGATGATGCCTTCAAAGTTGTTGGCACGTACCCACAAGGGGGGGGGGATGGCTAGGGCTAGCTCGCGTGTTGAAATTCGTGAGGGCCTCAAAATACTAATTGGCTGGCAAAGGGGACCACGCGAAGGCGCGTGCCTACCGCAATTCTTTCTAATCGCCTACTGCGCAGTTTGTCAGTCTCGCTAAGACCTTGCTGATAACATCGTAAAACAATCGAATAATCCCCTGCTCCCAGAAAGGCCAAAGCCAAGAGCTGCAGTTAATTTAAAATTTTGAGGTTTCAGGTTGGTCAGTTGATCTGTTTTTCAATTGCGTGAGGAGTGGCAGATGGTGCACGCACCATGCGGGAGATTGCCCTAAACACCGGTATATAACGCTAGTTAGATTGCAACATTCCTTGTGAAAAGAAACTTGTGCTCCGGTAATCTGAGCAGATATCTGAGCAGATTTCAATGCTTTTTGCACTTAGTCTCCCGCCTCATCCGGAGGGCAAATCCGGGGTAAAGTTGTGAAGGAGAGGCGCTGTGACTTCTTTTCTTTTTTCTTTCTTTTTTCCGGCAAATCCGGGGTAAAGTTGTGAAGGAGAGGCGCTGTGACTTCTTTTCTTTTTCTTTCTTTTTTCCGGCGTCAGGAATACGCCACAGTACGTAATTTTAAAAAAAGAACATGCAGAACTTACGCAGTCATAACGACCGACGAAAATCATGATCTTCATCATCCTGTGGGGTCCACTGCTGCACACATTCATGTCTCTCCTAAGTTCCCTTCATCGTTCCTGTCTTGCGATGCCCTAGTCAGTTTGATGCGTCTGGATTTTCAAATTTCACTTTTACATTATCATTTATAACTGGACACATGACACCTGGAGAAAGTGAGACAGAAACGTAGTCCAATTTTGTCTCTTTAAAATACATGTACACGCCGACAAGGCTTTTGCCGCTATGCGAGCATTGAATACTGGGAAAATAACATGTACCCTGCCCCATTCGTTTTGTAACTCCCTTAAGTGATCACAGTTTTTAATTTTTGGTGACTCAGTTAAAGGGGTATGCGGCATTTTCGACGCCACGAGCACACGTAAAGCCGCCAAGGTAGTATATATCGCGTGGCCACTGCATTAAGGCGAAGAAGAAGTTGATTTCAACCGACTGCCTTCGTAAACGGCGTTGCTACGTCTGATCGGAGCAAAGCCACTTTGCTCAACGCTTTTACTTTTGGTAAGTTTTCCCGCCATGTTTGTCTTTGCTTTATGTCGAACATTTGCTGCATCATTTAAAAAAATGTGCTGGACCAGTTGTAGATGTCCATGCGTCTAGAAAGTTCGGATATGGATTTAAGAAACTATTATGCAGGTATTACTCAAAATAACTGCCTCTGTAAATCGTTACCGGAAAATGTGATGTACAGTGACGTCAGGAGGCAGGCAGAGCCCTGTCTGGCGTTCCCTCCCGTGCTTGCGCAGCAGAAAGTAACGTCGGTTAATGAGTACTCCTGAAATGTCTGTGATATCATCGTTGACAGGCAGCATACAATTTGGACTTTATTGCAAGATCGTGGCTGTTGGCAAGGTACCCACAAGAGTATAAAAGATAAAACCCAGCCATGCATTCGATAAGATTGCAACGCACACACTCTGAAAGCCTGCCCGGAGGCGGCTGCGGCCGAGGAACGAGAAGGCGTGCCTTATTTCGAGCAGCGCACCCAGTGGTGCATCCGGCCAGAAAGCAGTACCACCAGCAGCCTCCGTAAAACCAAGGAAAGAGACAAAGAAACTTTAGTAAATTTTCAAGGATTTTTTTTTTCAGTTCATACCCAGTGACGTCCATCTTTCTGCTGTGTATTGGTTTCGTTCTTTTTTAATAAGTATATTTCGCGTATGCTTTTACTTTCACACTGTTTAGTTGTAACTTTCACGGCCAATCTCCAGGGGTACGTGCTTCGTGATTCCAGCTGCAGCATTAATGCATGGTCGTCTTTGTCCTTTCGGCCGACGTGAGCAGAAGATGAAGAAGGCGCGCGCCAAAGGAACATCACCATCATCATCACCACCATCACTTGCGAGGCTGCGGCGCAGGTCGGAGCGGTCAGAAAGGCCGCGTTTGGGGCGGCGACGGCCCCGATGGGTCGGCGAGTTGGCGAAGGCGACGCCGTGCCTTGACCACCCGCGCAGCGACCGAAGGCGCCCAGGCTCCGTCCCCATCATGGCCGCTTTGGCGGACGCCGAGCGCCGCGAGAGCCTGCGGCTCTATGTTCCCGCGGGCCTCGAAAGGGAGCGGACGCCATACGTGAGTTCTCTTCTTTGTGCGCCCATTCACGGCGGCTTAAGCTAGTCTGCAAGCAGCAATAATCTAATGTAGTGTCTGATCTACAGGTAGGCGCTGGAGGCACAGCAGGGAATTTCTCCCGGCAGTCACCTGTGATTGGCTAAGCAAGCCACCCGGAACATTATCGGAGCAAATAGTCCGCTGCGAGAACGTTGGGTTAGTTTAGCTTGCCATAAGTTAGGTTACGTCAGGCTAGGTTGACTAAAGAAGGCCTGTCTGGGATGTTCCGTGAGAATAACAAAATTTATTTTCAAGGGATATGTCACGTGGTATTGTAAGCCAATGAGAGGCGAGTGTAGGCGGAATGTCGACCGGGTGTGCTCCCAGCTGCGACCCAATTTGTAATTGTAGCTGTAATGGTGGCTGATTATATTATATTATACCATCAGTAAGGTCTGGAAGCTGGGAAAGCTGCTACACGATCGAGTACAAATTCAGTGCAATAAACAAGACACAAAGGAATGCTGCCTGCCTTTAGAGTGTCTTGTTTATTGCGCTGAATATATGCTACGATTATACCGTCAGCCAGTAGAATTACATCTGGGGATCTTATGACGTGCACCAAATCGTGCCCTGTCGGCCTCGTGATTCTTACTGGTGGCAGGCATATGGCTTTTTGTTTTTGCCCATGATTTGGGCCCCTTCCTTCTCCCCATTTTATTAATGCTGTAAAGTACACATTTGTTTTTCGTTGACGCGACAAATATACCTCTGTCCACCGTCAGCGCTTGTGTTGTGTGTTCCATTTGTCCTCGGTATTCGCGCTGCTTTTCTAACCAGTCAAGAACCAACTAGCGCGAAGCCATACATTGTTGCAATGTAGTATCTGGGGCTACGGTTTTGGTTTCGATGTCGGTGGTTCTACCACCAGAGGGCTAACCCGAGGATAAATATGTGACGTCATTCTGAATAAAGCTCTCTTTTGGCTTGACTCTGCAACCCGAGCGCACGTCTGTCCGCTTCGCCATTCATGGGAGTTCCTTAAAATGTTCATTAAAGGGGTCGTGGAGAGATTTTCAAAAAAATGTGTTGTGTGGGCACTTATAACCGCGGAACCTTGATAACCAATCAATTCATAACCTCGTTGCCCGATATCGGCAAATAGGAAACCAAATGCTGTTGAGGCTTTCCTCCTCAACTCATGAAGTGACGTTTCAGTGAGTCAGTAAGCAGCCAATCACAGTGCACCCTCGTCTGCACAACATGTCGGCATAGAGCGGGCTTGCAAAGGGTCAGATAAAGCTACAACATCTGAGCCATGATGAAACTCGCCCTGCAACTGAACGGGACATGTCTGATCTCTGATAAGACTTATCAACATTGTCGAACTTTCAGCCAACAACGCGGGCAAGTGGCGCAGGCAGAAGTAACCACGTTTAAAGTAAACTAGGTATTCGTAAACTGTTTACACTGTTTTGCACGAGTCTAAACTGTCGTTCTGCTTGTCGATATTTTTGCACAAGTTTGCCGACATCTGTCTCACGTAGCCTGTAATGTGAGTTGCGCGAACGTGAAACACTTGACCTGACGAGATAAATGACCGAAAGCTTAAAATGAAAATTTACTACATAAACACATTTATGTAGCGAAAATAACTAGCGAGAATAATAATAACCAATCGCAAAATAACTAAGCGCAGGAATAACTAGCGAGAAGCAGGGATGCAGAGCCGAGTCGCCGAGTCCCACCATCACGCAGTTCGATTGCTTTCCTGTTTCCTCCAATAAACAATGCTGTTAACCCTGTTTCGTTGATTTTCGCTCCCCTTTGGCTTACTGCAGAAGCGTTCAACAGTAAGTCGGCGGTTAAAGCTCTGGGTTGATTAGAATTTATGAAAACACATCAGAGTGCTGGGTTGCAAATGCGAAGCGGCTTTCCGCCGCCCGGACTTCTCACGTCGATAGTGTAGTGGATAAAGTGTCCGACTCAATGCAGGCTGCCCGTAACGTTGGGCTGGCCCGGCGGCCGCAAGTTTGAATCGGACACGGGACACTTTTCTTTTTTTGTTTGAACGGTTTTGTGCCATTTCATACAAAAAAGGTAAGATTCCGAGAGTATTCGGCAAAAGAACGTTAAATTTAACAGGGAAACTGGCCACAAACCGTACAAACAGCCAGTAGGTGTGAGTTCTGCTACATGGTTGCCAGACAACTGAAGCGGTAGCGACACCGCTCACGTTGATAGAAAACTGTTTTTAGCAACGAATAAAATATGAATATTTTTAAAATATTTGGTTTGCAGCAGTGCAGAACAATATACACAAAGGACGTTGAACGCGTTTAACTCTCGAATGTCCTCGACGTGACGTCACTGGTATTTGTGCTGCCGACCGACAATGCGCGCATGGTCGCTTGCGATGCGCCTCAAAACGAGAATTTCAAAGGCACCTCCTAATTCCAGAAGCAATGAATCGGGAAAATATTTGGGATTTATGTTCTTAAAAAGTCGCCCAAGCCGTCAAAATTAAGCCAAGACAAATGCATTTTCTCTTCACGACCCCTTTAAATGGTTGTCAGAAAGAGCTTTCTTTTGTTCACGGTTTCAATTTTGTGCTGAATTGGAGTGCAGCAAAGCAGCAAGGTGTGCTTCTCCGTTCCAACGTTCTTCTTGCTTTTCTGAATATCAAGTGATTTTTAAGGAAATTATGGCATGACAAGCAAAGCATGTTCGCTGATGAGAAATAGACTTACACGGAGGCTTGCTGCAACAGGGAAAGTTTACGTGGGAAGTGGAAGAGTTGATAAAATATCCATCTGCCATCCGCAGCTAAACGACGACTCCCTGAAATCCCTCGCTGTGGTCCAGCTGAAGGATAAGGACTACCTGCTGCCCACGGCCGTCCTCTCCGAACACAGCCCCGTCATCAGGGACGCCATCTTTGGCCAGAGGGGCGACACCGTACCCAGGGCAAGCGCCATTATGTTGAGCGACAGCTCGGTTTTGTTGCCGAGAGCGCGCAGTGAAGGAGCAGACAACTGCACCGCCAGACAGAGCACAGACGCAGACGCTCAACGCAGTTGAATTTGTAGGCGCGAACGCGCAGTGAACTTGCAGGCAGCCAGCGCCTCCTAGTGTCATTTTCGAACGGCCCACCTCCCTCTTGGCCCCCCTCCCCTTGAAACGAATAAGCGATTAGGCGCTTCTACTGTGCATCCATACGAGGCGCTGGCTTGGCCTTGGCTCAATTTAAAGGGCAGATTGACGATACAAGGAACGAGGCTTTTTCTTATTTTTTACCGGGAGTAATAGAGCTTTCGCTCTAAAAACGATTGAGCGAAGGGTGATAAAGTATGAACAAAGATGCGGGGATCACATCCGCCACTATGAAGGCCAGAATATGAGGTCACGTTGATTCTGGGAGTGTTTCCCAGCTTGTCGATAAAAGAAGGGCGCGAGTGTGGAATTTAAGTGAAGAAATGCGGGGTGGAGGAGACCAGTTGGTCGCAAAAGAGAAGCTGGTTCGCTTCGGTCATAGGTCGCGGTTTAAGTTTGCAGAATGTATGCGGTCATAGATCTGAGCGAAAAATGAGGACTGGGGGACGACGGTGGTGCGATTTCGGCGATCACCGGATTGCTATGTCCGCTGTTTGTGAGGTGCTATGGGTCCTTCTTTCCCTGGCGTTGGAAAGAAGAACGCATTGCTGGGAGGGGGGGGGGGGGGGGGTTGATAACGGTGTTTGTGGTGCGGCTGGCTCGCTCATCAACAGCGGCCTTTGTATTCGCTGCTGTTTGGGTGGCAATGCTGTCGCGACATATTGAGTTCTCGTATCACCCCCAGAGTATTCGTGACGTGATGCTTGCATCGGGCATCCGCTTATAGAGAACCTTGTTCGTTTTACCTCGGAGACGCGCGAGGGCTCCACATATGCTGGGTTTGCGTGGAAATGAATGCGCTTCAGAATCGGCCTGAGCTTGTGGTGTTGCAGCTGTGTCGACCGTGCATCAAGGCGCATAGCTATAGTCGACGTGGCATTTTAAAAGGTCTGCAGAGTTATTCGCTTTATGTGTTGAACCGTAGTATTGGGCTTCGTAATGGCCCCCTGTTCTCGGTTAGAGCGAATTTTGAAATTCCGCTATAGTGATGATGCTGCTGTGTCACAGGAAAAGCCAAGTTTGTTGTGTAGTTGTTGGCGCACGGCCGTTTCCAACTGTTGGTTATCGATTTTCGTTAAGTTTAGAGCGGCAGGCGTGTATGCATGAGAACAAGGGTTCGGCCCTGTATTGAGGAATAATGTGTCGCTTCAGCCTCCGGACAACCCTTTAACTCCACTTCACTATCTCGACACTGATGTAAATAACACGCGACACATTATGAAGGGAAGACCATGGAGCCGAGCCAGTTTCGCTCACGAATTGCCCTCATTTCTCGCTCCTCCTAACCTTCCTCCACTCGGACGGAAGTAGGCACGGTTGGGGTGGGTACTTCGGTACCGTACGCACGTAACGGCATAATTTGCTGAGATCAGGCATTGAGTACACAAGATCTCGATATATCCTCGCGCATATCTTAAGCGAATTTCTTCAGTGCGGGTCTGTGGTCTAACAATGCGTAATTAAAACGCTGTTTCGACAACGCAGATCCAGATCAAGGGGATCGATGACAAAACGTTCGACGTCATCGCCCAGTACATGCTCACGAAGGAGGCGAAAGTCAACGCGCAGAACGTCATCGACGTCTACCACGCCGCCTACAGCCTCAAAATCAAGCCACTCGAGGTCATCTGCTGGAATGTGAGCCTGAACTCCACGTTTCGAAATTAATGTACCGTTCGCGCGTTTTTAAATTTAACTCCCCGTGAAGGGCGCTCGTTTTTGTATACATTTTTAAAATCGGGCTTTCGTACTTCACGTCACAATAAACAGACGACGTGTGGTACGACTCGCATGCAGAAAGTGTTCCAGAAAGATCCCTCGGAACGGAGTCTCCCAGCCTGGGTCGCCGCCAAACGCCTGAACATGCCCAACGAAGAACAGCAGCTCTACCGCTACATCACGCACAACTTCGACGAGATCTCTACGACTGACAGCTTCCTCGAACTGGACCCAAATCAGCTCAAAGAAATCTTGCAGGCTGACGTCGTCAAGGCCGACAAGTATGTCTTGTAGTGGCACGCATTAACGTTTGTTCTCCCTTTCTCGTACACTGCTGTCGTTGTGTGCTTTCGTATGGCAGTGCGCTCAAAGTGTTGGGAGGGGAATAGTTAACACGTTCTTGCCAGTAGTGAGCGACTCGTAAAATTGTCCTACAAATGAAAGGGATATAAAGCTCAGTGACACCTTTGCCGTTTCCTTAAAATTAAAGATAACACCTGAATTGTCACGTTAACTTTTAGGCGAGCTTCTATCAAAAGATAATACCTTGAGATACATTGGAAGTATGAGACTGGAAGCGTTTGAGCATTAAAACTCAAGTCGACGCATCCATGCCTTTTCCCTAAACATGTGCATTTCCACGCACTCCTTCCTCCCATAAGGCAGTGCGTAATCTTTTTCATTCCCAAACACTGAGAATTTTCAATTTACAAACCGTTTCTGCCCTTCCATGGTTGCTGTATGCCACGTAATCCCCCAAAACGATGGTACAATGAGACCACGGCTCAACGCCTTGACGTCTGTCCATCGGCAAGGGCAAATGACCATCCCCAAGTAACCCCGAAGGAGGTGCAGAGAGGAAACCAGCATCTTCATGGCTATACAACTCTTCTCTTCCGCACCTCCCCTCAGTTAGGCAGACCCTGGCTCTTACAGAACATTTCTCTGGCTGTACCGTTCATGGTTCATACCGACTTCAGCAGTAGACCAAGATCTGTGGTAAAACGGCTAGACCCTAAGCAGGCCGTATAGACGTGCCTTGCTGTTCAAAACTTTTCCCAGTGTATTTTACGGGTTGACGCGAATCAAGTCTACCTGCTTAGGTATATCGTAATTTTGCACAAGTACCCCAACTTCCACAAATACCCCAACTTGGGGCGTATATACAGTGTTCAGTGGAAAGCTGGTCTTGCAGAAGTATGCCCTGAGGTCTTAAACGGGGTAACGCTCAAGACACACAGGGCAGCAGTGTTCCGCCCTTTTAATGCGTACGTATTCTTCGACAAGTACCGAAGCAAAACTTGTCCGTAACCCGAGAAGTTTAACGCTTGTATCTCCATAAAAGTTCCCAATTGGGGAAGTTAATTATTAAGGCATTTGAGGGACAAAGAAAGCACCACAGCACTTAGAAAATACACAACCCAGAATGGAACATGCTTCCGATTCCCGGGAAGTACTGCTTCGGTTTTGTTTTCTTGTTTTTGTGTTTGGCACTGTTTGCGTAAAAGCCGACCTTAATCTTTTAAACAATATGCTTAAGAATTGAAAGCGTTGCGTAAACTACTGACACGGTTTATCTTCTGTTACTGCCAGTTTATACTTGCTCAACCATTGCCTGCCACAATCTTTTGTGTCAGTAAACATAAAATATTGCAAACTCTTTGGTGATTCTCAAACCGTATACATGGGATGCAGCGAGCTGTCACTCTATAAGGCGCTGATGCGCTGGATTCACCACGACTGCAAGGCGCGCCAGAAGTACGCACGGACGTTGGTCGAGGCCATCCGCTTCCAGAACATGACGCCCGAGCAAGTGCAAGACTTCAAGGACTTCCCGATCTGCCCCGAAGTCAAGAAGTGCTTTGACATCAGCGACCGTATACCGCAGCTGTGAGTCGGTGTCCTATCATGTGTCCTGGGCGCATAATTTTGACGACTTTCGCGGCCCGGTTCCTGCATACGGTTCCCCCTCCAGCAAGACGCACCTTAGAAGTTATAGTCAGACATATCCGCCCCGAGCTACCCGTGAATGCCTTAATTATACAGGCACACGTGAACTATTTTTTATCCGTGCGTTCTTCACCTTTATGGCGGACGTCAGCTATACCGCTCATTTAACATTTGCTTAAAAAGCTGCTCTCCGAAATTTTTCTAGACAGTGTTTGTTAAAACGAGATGATTTCTGAATTTTAGGCATTGACAATAGCTGCTGCCTTTTACGCCAAGAACATTAGGATCCCGAATTATAGACCGGTCTTAGAAACTATGAAAATTACACTCAAAGAAGTAACCGTAGTTCATGTAAAGTAGGTACAAAATTAAATGTTGGGGCAGAAAAATTAATGTCAAACAGCTATGCTATGAAGCAGCCCTGCAACAAAGTTACCAGAAAATAAGCTGGGCCGAAACTCCCTGCTAGGAATTGCAAACCGTGCGTCTGAGGCTTGTTATTGTGGAAGTTATAATGGTTTTTTCCGCAAGGAAAAACCGTGGAGCAAGAAAAGCGCGGGTGGTGTACCACTTCCCCACGTCTTTCAGTGGTGATCCTCGCGGCACGAAAGGGTCACCTTAATATCAATCGGCGATGAAGACAAGTTCATAACTCTTCCTCAACTGTGAAACCGAGGAAATGCAGACAAAGTGCAAGCGTGCTTCCTTTGGTTCTGCGGAATGACTGAACCGGCACTGAAATGATATGGAGGTACAGGCGGAACCGAACGGAACCGGCCGCCTAAACGTGTGTGCGCGCTTGTGGCTGACAGACCGGAGCCTGCTAGTCACGCGCGAAATAAAACAATACCATTTAAATCATTCTTTTCCATGTTAGTAAGTCCTTTAAAAGCATCTGGAGGAAAATGACGACAAATATTTCAACCAGAGAACATGCATACTCGTCTTAGTAGTAAGCAACAGACGCTGGGCTCATCGTACCACATCGCGTTGTTGTCCTGACAATGCTCTTCCCCCTTCATGCAGGGCCGAAATCAAGCCCGACAAGGCCAGAGAATACGCACCGGCGAAAGAGGTAAGAAAGAGGAAGCCAAAGTCATGGGCAGATGGAAGTTTCTGAGTGACGCTGTGGGGCTTTAACCATTTTAATCGGGTAATGCATTCAAATGTACTCCTGCTGCGTCTAAACGCAAGCCCACCTCGTGGAACATAGGGAGCAACGTCGTCAAAACGTTCTGGACACCGGCGTCGTTCTGATGGGGTGCAGGTTGGAGGAATCCTTGCAGAACTTCTCCGGTGCCAGAATAAAAAAACAAGCAGCTGTAATATTAATCATGTGGCAGGGCCACCAACAGCAGATCTTCTGCTGGCGGCCGTGGCTGCGCGAAACACCCGGGACGGGGTGGGTTTACAAAGAGGTCAAAGCGAGACAGAGCACAATAATTAACAAACACTAGTGCGTAGAAATTATGTGATTCGATTCGGAGCCCCAAATCTGGCAGAAATCTCTTAAATTTTAAAGCGTCAAATTAGGCCGCCTTCCGACATAAAAAAGACAGCCATCGTTGTTACTTTCACCGCATCAAAAGCCAATCAAAACTTGTATAAATGTAAGCTTATTCACAAACTTAGTAAAACGTACCGGTTCTCCACTGTGGTGCGACTTCAAAGCACTATATTTTCCAAAGCGTGAACAGTGCTCAATACATTTGTTTTCTAAGCCCTGCTGTAGGCCGCAGGGCCAGTTGAGCCAGGAGAAACAGTCACGTGTGCATGGAAATGAAATAAAAAGAACGACACGCTGCGAGAACAGCAGAAATAAGGAACACTATAGCTTTCAACTGTACATCATGACATGCATAAGTTTTCCCTCGGAAACCGAGGAAATGTTGGTAATTACTGGCATAAGAAAAAGCCTGCTATATTTTTTGAATGAGAACTCACTTGTACAGATAAAACCAAGAGTTTAAGTTGCTATTAATCGGGAAAAGTGCTTACTGTTTTTTTTTTTGACGCGTGAATGCAGACAGTAGCGCTACCCGAGTTTGGTGAAGCAACCAGGCCTGTAGCATCGGTCGAACCAGCAGCGGCAGTTGCTCCAGAGCCACGACCCGTACTGTCACCACCTAAGACCGACGTGCCAGCTGTCCAGACACCGCCGCAAGTGGCCGCTGTAGCCTCACCGCTGCCTCAAAAGCCAAAGCCTTCGGAACCTGTCGTCCTCAGCATCGAGCAGCAGAAATCAATCCTGCCACCGCCGGAACCAGAGATAAAGAAAGAATTGAAGGGGGAAGAGAAAGAAAATGATGCGTCGAAGGACAAAGGAGTGACCGGGGGAAAGCCAATCAAGGAGACAAGCGAGAAAGAAATAGCGGCGGAAGAAAAGAAAGAAGTGGAAATCGGCCTTGGTTCGGAGGCAACAGCCAAGGTCGATCAAAAGACTGAAGAGGTCGAGAAGCAGGAACCACGCGAAAAGAAGGCCGACTCTCTGGGCAAGCCAGACGCTAGGGGTGACAATGTCCTGACGAACCAGAAGGACACCTCGGATGAGAAGCACAAAGACAAGTTGAAGACGCGCACTCTTAGAGCAGCGACCTCTGAAATTCTGACGGCTTCTACCGCGGCAGCCACCCAGACCGAACCAACTTCTGCCGCCACCGTCCCGCTACCCACTGTTGAGGGTGCCCCTGGAAAAGACAAAAAGAAAAAGAAAGATAAAGATAAGAAGAGGAGGGATAAGAAAGAAAAGGGTAAAGACAAAAAGAGCAAGGGAAAGTCCGGAAAGCCCCCGAAGAAGAGGAGTTTCTGTCCTTGGTTTGGAAGCAGAAAAGGTAGCAAGCAATATAAGAACAAGGCTAAGGGTGGAGGCAAAAGCAAGGAGGGTGCGTCCAAAGATGCCATTAGACGCAACGAGGGCAAACCGGTGGATGCTAGCAAAGACAGGAAGCTTAAAAAGGAGGGCAAGAAAGGTTCCTCTAGGGAGGGAAGCAGCAGGTCCAGGAGTAAAGAAAAAGTTGAGAGGAACAAGGGGGGCAACGAAAAAGCGGTCAAAGGAGGTAAACAGAAGGCCAAACAGAGCAGCAAGGACAAATTGAGTAAGGAGCGGGTCGGTAAGCAGAACAGCAAAGATAAGAATGGCGGCAAGGACAAGCTGAGCAGCAAGGAAAAGAGGACCAAGGACAAGCATAGCAAGCACAAACACAGCAAGGAGAAGGTAAGCAAAGAAAAGTCGAGTAGCAGAGATAAGAATCATGCCGGGAGCAAGTCTGACTCCTTTGGAGCCGGAAGTGGGGGCATCGGTAAGGAGTGGGATGCACTCCTCCCTGCCAAAAAGAGGAAGGATACCGCTTCTGTGGACATGCCCGGAGGCGACAGTGGTGGCGGAGGTCTCAAGAGCGGCGCTAAACGTACCACCTCGCCGTCCAGCCCCCGCAAGAGCTCTTCCAAGAAGACGCACTCCAGCTCGACTCATAAGGCGTCGGGAAAGACGTCAAAGTCGTCCACACTCCCCAGGCGCAGGCCTGATAAAGGGACAACTGCATTGGCCTCTGGCTTCACAGAGATACTCAGCGCCGGAGGAGGAGGCTGCGCTCACCACCGGATGCGCAGTGCCAACCGGCTCCCTTTAGGGTCTCGCCGCTCGGATTTGTCCTTGGTGGGCAGCAAGTCTATGCTCCTCACAGTGCGTGAGAGGCGGAGCCGGCGTTTGTCGAAGGCGCCCCACCGAGCGCTGACGGCCACGTCGCACACGTTCGACTTGACCGTCGGAGTTCTCGAGCAGATCGCGGCCGACCGGCAGATGGACAATGCAGTACTGGGAGGCCTTGCCGCGGACTCCAAGGACGTAACCCGAGAGGGTAAGTGGTCAAGCAGTCACTTCCGGTGAGAAAAGCGGGAGCTGTGGTGACAGCTGGTAGGACCCAAAATTGAACTTCCTTCTATAACCACCAAGGCGTATTCCAAATTTTATGGACGATGACTTAAAAGAAAATGCCGTCCGCGAAATCGCTAATTTAGATACAAACTTTTGTTTATGTGTTGTTCCTTCCTTGCATAAGTGGAGAACTGGAAGTTAACAAAAATGGCAACCGCGTCGGTGTTTCTCAAACGGAGCGCTGGCAAAAATAAGAACGCGGCAACGGGATCCTGCCTAGCTGCGGCACGTCAGAAAAATTGGCCGCGTATCTGCTCCTTTCGTTGCAAATGTCGTCAAAAGACGATAGTCTTTGTAGACATTTGCCAAGGAAATGCCCCCCTTTGCTTTCCCGCTCACCTCTCATGCTGTTCCTGTACCGTCGCGCTCATTCCAAGGTAAACACACTCAAGGTTGTCACGAGGCGATTTGAATTTACCGCGTTCCACTGCTACAGGCCGGGTTCCTCGATGCCAGCGCTGCAGTACGGCGGAGACGCGAGTGAATGGAGGCGGCAGACTAGAATGTTTATAGAGCCGCATGGAACCTAGCTAGTGGAACCTTTCGTTGCTGTTGGCGCGTGATTTTTCATATGCCGCCAGGAGGCGGCGGTTTTCTGCAGTAGATGTAGAATATTATTTGCTATCGAAAAACCAAGCATCCATGAATCCCTTGTGTACTAATTTCCTGTCTTATATTTGCGTAATGTCTTGTTCTTGTTCAACAAAGTTGACAAGTATGAACATATAAACCGGGCTTAGACGTTTACATCTGGCTGTGAATATATGACTGTTGCGCAATATCAATTTTACTTTGTCCGGGTGGCTAAATCGAGTCAGACAGACGGACAGACAGACAGACAGACATACAGACAGACATACAGACAGACCAAGATTTTTGGGTTTAAGTAGCCCAAGAAAGTCTATCGTCTTTAATAGCCCTTAGGATAGACAGGTGCGCACAGCGGCATTTCACTACATAGACAACCGTGTACGGACCCCGAAAGGGGCGGTTGCTGAAATGTGGTTCTAGTGTACGCATTAGCCATGCGTTACCACATAAGCAAAGCATCTCGTTCATTATTAAAACTAAAAAAGGAACGCTTCAGTTGTACGCTCTTATTTCAAACAAGCCTTTAATTCCGAAAACAAGACGTTGAATTCCAACATAAAGTATTCTGTGTCAGCGCCTACGTAAGTGTCAGCCTTTTCGGTCCCTCGGCCAACTTGTATTTCGCTACCCTTCTGGGTGGCAGCAGAGCGAACAACACCCCGATCTGCTCTATGGAGATTTACTGCACTGCGTTGATTTTACCCTCCATTCCTGCCTACGGTGCAAACGTTGCCCACGGCACGTTGCGGTCACGGATGTAGGCCTACAAAAGCTCCCCAGACGCATCAAATCATCTCTTCGTAACAGTGAGAAAAAATTTGGGCGATCTCTCACTGTGAGGAATTTACCCCAAGCGCAGCGCAGAATGTCTATAAAATGTTCCTCAAAAACGTGATTACTATCGGCCGCCAAGCAGAATACCTAACATTGCGCAAGACCAACAGTCTGCTGTGCTTTTTTTGGCGTTATACGTCACCACACCGGGTATGTCGAGCGGAAGAAAGCTGCAGGGAGATACTTCTGTACACTACGTGCGTGAGTACACAAACAGCTTTAGCTGGCAGCAGACGCACACCGTGGTCTGTGATAAAACTAGCCGCAATTACTGGATCAAAGCGCGATGGCATAGTGCTTTTTGAAGCTCATACCCCTCACTAAGGCAAATGGTATTCGGGGAACTTAAAACTTTCTCCTGCCAGGCTTTATACACGGTACGAACGTGCGGAGTTAAACATATATCCGCAACTTTTGCCCTTATCTACGCACTTGCAGCTCCGCCTCGTTTGTAGGCGAACGTTTATATATAATAAGCACTGAGAATCCATCCCGACCGTTCTATTGAACACGCCTGCTAAGCAACGCGTAATTATATGCTACTGATCAGTCATTTCGCTTCTGCTGCAGGTGAAGAAGTGTCCATCTTCGGAGACCAGTTGGCGGATGACGTCGCCACAGAGATTCACAAAGCCTGCCGTCACAACCGGCTACTGATCGCTGGGAAGCAATGCTGCCGTTGCCCATGCGTCTAAGCCAGCCTGCGCCGTCAGTTTACGCGAGCACACCTACAAACGCTAGCCCGCCCCCTAACACGCACGTTGGGTGCATGCAGTATTGAATATCTCGAAGAAATCTTGCAATTAAGGGGTTTAATTAAAATTTTATCGATTTTCACACGAGAGCGTTTGACTCCCGGATACACAAAAGTTTCGCTGACGTCATTACCGTCACGGAAGTGACGCCAGTACCATGAAGCAAGAGGCTTATAAAGGGTTGCACCCCTGATCACAGGGGCTCCTTTTGGGGAGGCAACCTTTAGTACTAAGGAGTACGTTATACTTAGGGTTATTCGTTTTCGGGTTTCATATTTTAACACGAAAGTGTTTTGTGCCAGGTACCCCCAAGATTTCACTGCCGTCATATCCGTCACGGTAATGACGCCAGGGCACATTTGCCGAAGTGACCCACCAGCAGGACGTCGCTCACCAAGCACACCCACAAGGCAGACGCCAACCCGCAAATCATGCTCACGTGCAGACTTCGCTGCACATTTCGCTTTCGTGTTTTACTGATTCCTATGACAGAGGAATCAACCACGGTTTTTTTTCGACTGGGTGTCTCGAGTGAGCTGGCAGGCACCCTTCGCAATGGCCGTTCAAATTGGATCGCAAGCTGTTGCAGCACTGCAAGTGTTTCAAGTTTCAGCACTGAAATCTGGCAGCTGCATGTTTAATGCAAGAGTCTTGCGCAAACTATGATCCTGCTCTTCATCCAGCGCGCAGTGCCGATGCCCTTTGCGCGCAAGATACGCCGGTTACAGCCATCTTTTGTGCATTGCGAGAAAGTTTCATGTTCGGCGTTGAAGCCAGGCATTTTCATCTTGGGACAAGCGGGAACCAGGCTGCTGCGCGGTCTCTCGAGGTCTTTGAATCACTGTTGCGCCCGTTGCGAGAAGCGGTACAAACTGGTTCCAGCAAAGGCGTGTTCGAGCAAGCCTTCTTTTGCGACCGTACGGTGGACTCCACCCTTTCCACCTTCTCTTCGGCACAGGACGCACCGGTGGCGGTAGTAAAACATTTCAAGTAAAAGAGGTTCGCATTAGAAAGCGTCAGAAGCCCTCAGTCCCCTGCGTTGGCTGCGGTTTTGCGTGCCCGGTCCACCAACGGTCGCTGGTTCTAGAGTCCGAACTGCACATCGCGGCCACCCACTGCTCGAGGGTGGGGGTGCGAATAATGGGGGCTGCAGGTGTGTTTTAGCAGGCGCACGTGGTGTGGTACAGTGTTGGATGTTCGCTGCAGTGTGGGTATGTTGGTGTCTATGTTGTGGGGTGTATGGTATGCAGGAAGCTAAGGTGGGGGCATGTGTTGTAGTCTGTAGTTGCCGCCAGCCTGCAGCCTCCTCTCGGACAAGCTGCTGGTGCATATGTGTGTAGGCCCGTCTGGCAAGGCGGGGGTGTTGTATTGATTGATTGTAGGGTTTAACGCGCCGATGCAACGCAGGCGATGAGGTGAGCCGTAGTGGAGGGCTCCGGATTAATTTGACCACCTGGGGATCTTCAACGAGCGTCGATATCTCGTACACACGGCCGTTTTTCTTATCGCCTCCATCAGAAAAGCGGCCACCGGGGCCGGGAATCGAACCCGCGTCCTCGTTCTCAGCAGCCCAACGCCTTAGCCACTAAGCCACCGCGGCGGGTACAACTTAACCTCGTTTTATAGCGTTAGTGTTCGTTCAAATCGTAGTGCATCTTCATGCCGCTGTCCAAATGAACATAAGAATGTAACGTTTGCCTTAATGCGCCCATGCATCGCCGTTGTCAGTTTTGACATACACGTCTTCTCGGTGCCAAGCAAAATTTCTCCTGCTGCGATGCTCACGTATTCGACAACAATATTGTAGTTGCTCAACATGTACTCTACTTCGATACGTTTACCTTAGCGGCATAGTCTGACCCAACCAAGTTCATCGGCTTTGTTAAACAAATAGAACCACCCAGAGATCCAGCCCCTGCAAAGTACTACTTTTGCACCGGTCGAATGACAGATTTTCTCGTTTGCTATACATGGTAAACTTGTGACAGGCTCGATGAACGTTCGCCCTCTGGGGAAAGTTACGTGCGTGTGCGTGCGTGTGCATGTGCGTGTGCGTGTGCGCGTGCGTGCGTGCGTGCGTTGTGTGTGTGTTTGCGTGTGTGTGAGTGAGTGTGTGTGCGTGTGTGTGTGCGTGTGTGTGTGCGTGCGCGTGCACCTTTCCTGAAGCGTTTTGTTGTTGCCAATTTCGCCTTCCTCTTGTTGATAAATGGCGTTAAATTTTTTTGAAGGGTGAGATAACAAGAAAACACATTTCGACGGCCGCGAACGGCGCATATTCTTCTGTTAAACACTTTTTAAACAGTGCAGTACGTGCAAGCATTTCCTTATTACCTTTGCTATACATTGGTAAAAATGTTTGATTGCTTGGGATAGACTGCAGAATGCACTGCACCCCCCCCCCCCCAAAAAAAAAGGCTTCGACAATTTCGCTTGGGTGTGTCTTAATGACTACCCAAAGATTGTACGTTACGTCTTAGTACATGCTAAGCTTGCGGTTCAAGTTCCTCGAGTGCAGCAGAAAACGTATCCTGCAAGCACATGTGGTTGCTTACGACTTCTTGCAGCAGCTCTACAAGATATCAGTTTGCTAGGGGAACATGAAAGTTTTTATCGCACCCAGGGTCTTCTCGGAGTAAATTGTGTCCCCACCAGAACTCGTTTTCATCTGTTATTCCGGTCTCTAGTAGCTCAAAGCAACATAAATAAACTGTAACTTGTAACCATGAGCATAGCCCCGCCATAACATTGTGCCTAAAGCATCTTGGCCTACGGGATGTGTTGATGCTTTTTGGCGTGGAGGGTACGTAGCAATGAGAATTCATGTAATAAGATCCACCAAGCATTCTTAAAGGGGCCATGCCGACAAAACACAAGTTTGGTTCAGTCGAAAGACTGCCTGGATAGAACCAGCTGGCCCCAATTTTAACGTAAATTTCGCTCAAATAAGCTACATAATTAGGAAAAAAGTGAATCGCCATGCGACACACTAGCTCATTTCAAGCAGCAGAACCTATGATGTCATATGTGAGAGCTCTGCGATTGGCTGAAGCCGGCAGAAGCAAACGCAAACTACCAGCGCTTATAAGCTTTCCGAACGAGGTATTTGCGCCTCACATTTAGGGTACATTCTTTTTGTAGCAGTAAGAATGGTGCGGTAAACAGTGGAAGTTACGGAAGTACACGTAAACATAGAGGTTCTGATGCGTATTGCTGTTGGTACTGCGCGCACTATGCTGTTTTTTAGCGGCACAGTACTGCGGCTCTTTGAAGTTGTCTCAGACGACACTGCAGCCGATTGGCTAAGAGACGGTGCCTTACGTGACCATATTTTCTAGCGAACACGATGTTTCACGAAACGATTATTTTCTACCTAACAAGCCAGGAACAAATACGGTAAAAAACAAAGGCATAAAAAGGCCCGCTGCGGTGTGGTGGTGCTATCTAGGTTGACTGACGGTAAACAAAGCTCCCCAGCCACGGCCTCCGCGATCGGCTGCCGCCGGCAGCCGATCACGGAGATATGACAGCATTGCAGACGTCACGAAAACACGATTTGGCGGGAGGTTAAAATTTTAACTGAAATTGATCTATTTGTCAGTGAATAAAGCATCGTTTGCTTCCGGACGTGCGCTGGGGGCACCACAAAACACAATCTTTCGAATGAAACAAACTTGTATTTTGTCTGCGTGGCCCTTTTAAGTCCTGAGTGAGCTGTAGCCTGTGGTACGTATAGCCTGTATCCCTTATTGGTTTAAAGCTGTGGAGGAGAATCTGTGACGTTAATTTTACGATGCTTTTCTGGGTTAAACGGTACGTAGTGGAGAGACCATTGACGTGAACTCTGTCAAGCATTTCTTTTTTTTGCACAACAACCTGTAGCCCTTATGGGGTTAGAGCTCCGAGGGGAGCCTGTGAAATTTACTGAGCGCTGTCGTCTGCCAGTTTGGCGGCATCAATACGCGGCCCCTGCGTAAGAAAAATTATGCCGGTATTTGTGTGAGGATGTTGCGCGCCAGTGGACAGGCCTTGCCTAAGATTTACTACACGTAGAGTCCGCTAGCATTTCTTTGTTATGCGTGGGCTGTGTCCGTGGGGTAGACAGGCGATTTCATATTTTATTATGAGTTCTGAGTGCAGCCTTTGCTAGTTCATTTGCATTTCCTTCTTTGCAATATAGCAGTAAGTTGATTTTTTTTTAAGTGCGAATGCACTTTATAAGCGACCCCAAACCATCCACCGGCGGCGGCGGCGGCGGCGGCGGCGGCGGCGTCCGCAGTGCTCCTCTATATTTAAAAAATTCCCCCGCATTTCTCCGAGGGGGAGAATGTGAAAGTGCGAATGCACGGTTGTCGGCCCGCTTGCGGCGCTTGCGCTCGGCCCCCGCAGCCCACCGCCTCGCCGCCTTCTCTTCCATCTCTTCCATCGGGTTTGTAGTATCACGTGTACACCACGCAGTTATCAAGCCGCTATAACGCCGCTGAGTCGCCAACGCACGCCGCTGACGACGTAGTTTGAATGCGTTAAAGATATAAGGCGCGTCACTAACACTGATATCAGCGTCGCGTCCGTGGCTTGGTCGGTAGAGCGTCGCGCTGCGGCCGCAAAGTCCTCGGATCGAAACCTGGCGCCGGATGCCGAATGCACTTAAAAAGAAACAGCATCCGGCGCCAGGTTTCGATCCGAGGACTTTGCGGCCGCAGCGCGACGCTCTACCGACCAAGCCACGGACGCGACGCTGATATCAGTGTTAGTGACGCGTCTTATATCTTTAACGCATTCAAACTACGTCGTCAGCGGCGTGCGTTGGCGACTCAGCGGCGTTACGCGGCGTTATAGCGGCTTGATAACTGCGTGGTGTACACGTGATACTACAAACCCGATGGAAGAGAAGGTGGTGGGCTGCGGGGGCCGAGCGCAAGCGCCGCAAGCGGGCCGACAACCGTGCATTCGCACTTTCACATTCTCCCCCTCGGGGAAATGCGGGGGAATTTTTGTGAGTTTTTTTTTTTTTGCGCGCGTCGTGCTGATTGGCTGCGCTCATGAAGTTCAAAGTCATTTAATGGTATGGAACTTTTCTGCTTTTGCTCGGATTTCTCGTCCGTATTGAAAAACGATATCAGTGTCGTTGTTTGGCCAGATTGTGGTTTAATTGGTCAGTTAACCCGATTCTTTCCGAACTTTCTCTCGTTTCAAATACCTCGACACATGTGCACGCCCATGAAACGACCGACCCACCAAATATAACAGTTGACGCACCTACTGAGCAAGCGGGCAAAGGGTGCGACGTCAACCACAAAATCGAAATAGGTTTTAAAGTACGCGAAACCTGAGGTAGTAATAAATATAACAGTAGCAGCTAGCGTTGCTCACTCAATTTTCCTACGCGACTGGAAGGAAAGGTTATTCAGGAAGGAAAGGTACAGGGGTAACCTTTTGGGTATGTAGAGTTAAGCCTGCATGCAACCTTCGTAGTGTTTACTCACGTAATCGCATAGATACAATGCTTTCGTTTCAGCTACGTGGGTCGGAGGCGGCTACCTCAATGACACCGCGGAGGCGGTCTTCATTTACGGCATCGTCTGGTGTCACGCTCCGCTTGGTTACTCTTTCAGCCCCCTCCTTGGTAGGTCATGCAATCATGCTACGTGTTCACGGGCACAGTGCAAGATCTACTTTACGGAAAAGCTTCCAAAGCAGTCTTGGTGGTGGGAGTCCCGCTTTAAAGCGTGACAAGCACTAATTATCAATGCGAAACCGTTAAATGGACCACTGGGCGAAAAGCCGGAGTCCGGCGCGAAACGGCTCTTAAACCTTCCTTTGGGATAGTGGTCGAGGGCGAACGAATCAGCCACTAGAAACGTCGTGTTTTTGGCAGGTGAGATTTGCTTTCGATATCTGTGGATATTAAGCTTGTCGTTACCAGGTGAAGTAAAGTTATCCAGCTGCTTCCAGCTTACTCATCGACTCACCAGTGGCGACCACGGTACGCGCGGTGTGCTTTGTGATGGGCGAGCATCGGTTACGGTGGTGCAAGCAATTGAGCTATATGGAAAGATCAGCTCACGCGCTACGCCGCAACAGTTGCTAAGTTTTTCTCTTGAAAAGGAGGTGCCAGAGCAATTTACCTGTCCAAGCTCTAACCACAGTGAGTGGCTCACTTACAGGATTCAATCGCTAAAGACGCACGCATGCACACACACGCACACGCACACGCACACGCACACGCACACGCGCACGCACCAGGTGAAAATATGTGTTTTTTCTAGCTGGATTATTGAAACAAATAGGCAGAACTTCTAGCTAGAAATTCAGTTTCTAGTTCATTTCTAGCTGGATTGAGATTTACTTCCAGCTAGCATTTGTCAGTCCAGCTAGAAGAAAAAAAAACTCCACAGGCTGGAAATAATCGTCTCTAGCTAGACTAAGAATTTTTCTAGTTAGAAGCTGTCGATTCAAGCTAGAATCTAATAATCTAGTCGGAAATGAAGCCGGAAATTATGATTTCTTGCTAGAACTGCTCTTTCCATTTTCACGACGCGCACACACACACACACACACACACACACACACACACACACACACACACACACACACACACACACACACACACACACACACACACACACACACACACACACACACACACACACACACACGCACGCACGCACGCACACACACACACACACGCACACACACACGCACGCCCCCCCCTCCCCCCGACACACACAACAGCAGCCCCTTCCGCTTACCTTTTGGGACAATTTGCAATGCCACTTTGCACAGGATGGTCAGTGACGGAGCCTGTCGCGCTTGATTAATGTACACTTATGTGAGAGCGCTGTACCAACGCACTCTCGCCAAACTCAACTGTCACGCAGGCGGTTGGCTGTTCGCCGGGATGATGCTCCTCACCAAGAGCCTGACCATGCTGGACCCTTTCCAGCGTCACTACGGGCCTTGGATTGCACTCATGCTCAGCCTGCCTATCTGCGGAGAGGTATTCTGGACTGCGCGTCGATACTGGCTGCGCTCGGTGAGGACCACTGGCCGCATCGTTGCCCCGCCTCTCTTGTGCTACAAAGAGACTTGCAATTGGCAGTGGAGTCGACAGCCCTTGAAACTCTTGATGGAGTGCAGCTCGCTCGGCGGCCATTCCTATGGCCCGTGCAGACAGTGCAATAGGCAGTGCACTAGATAGACAGTGCATTCGAAGGTCTTCGAAATGCCCGTGCAGCGCAGGACCCCACTCTGCCGCGCTTTCCTGCTCTTGAGCTCACCTCAACATACCCTGCAAGTCCTCTCGGAACTACATTGTGGCGATGGCCCTTAATTTGGCATGTTGTCACCGCTAACACCGCTAACCGGTGTTTCCAACGTTTCTCCAACCCCTTTAGCCCCAGCCATTGAAGGCGATATTTTTTAGCGTTTGTCGTGGACGCTGAATTAAACAGTAAACATGAGAATTTTCAGATGTCGTAGGCAGTCCATTAATGCGGCGAATTTTGAAGTTTGCCGCAAGTGACCTTGATATGTGAATGAGCACGCGTTTTGTGGTGTTTCGCCGAATTTTTAGGAAACTGCCTTCATAGTAGCGAACTTATAATTCTCATCTATAAACTATAATTCATTTGTCATATGTACACGTGCAAGAATTATGGGCTGAAGACCACTCAGCAAGTAATACACAGTAGGCAACCCCTGTTCCTCGAAAGAAAGGCATTTAACCAGTTCGTACTTCCAATACTTACGACGACCCCGTGGTATACTTGTCTCGGCTTGCTGATCCTTCATGCCGCTTGGGCGATGCCTGGTGCAGGAAGACGACTTGTTTAAAATGTACGCCGCGCGCTTAACCACAGGTGACATGATGCAAACCATCGTCAACTTCAATTCCTCCGTGTCCATCATAGTGTCGACGGCCGTCATACTCTTCTACACAGCGCTGGGAGGCTTCTACTCTGTCGTGTACACGGACGCCTTTCAGATGACCACCAGCTGCCATCGGCTTGGTGAGCGCGCCTCTTGCATGCAGCGCACTGCCACTCCCTCTGCGGCCGCTTTTCTGATGGAGGCGAAAAGCAAAAACGCCCATGTGTACGAGATTTCGGCGCGCGTTAAAGATTCCCAGGTGGTCAAAATTAATCCGGAGCCCTCCACTACGGCGCACCTCATCGCCTGCGTTGCGTCGGCGAGTTAAACTTACAATCAATCAATCAATCAATCAATCAATCGATCAATCAATCACTCCCTCTGCGGGAGCTTAACCTAAAAAAATAACATACGTCGACCAATGGTATTGGAGCGAATTCCGCGAAACTCATCTACGGAAATACGCTATGTGCAATGTATATACAAATTACTTTAAAACCTTCGGCGTCATTATGGTCAACCATTAGTACTTCCTGGTGACTGTTCGACATGCGGTGTAGACTGAAACTAGAGGGAAAAAAGGTGTACTTATGACGTCATACCCGACTTTAGTGCCGCGTATAGGCTGTGAAGCAGTAGATGGTGCATTACTAATAAACCATGCGTTGGCCGTATAGAGACAAAAAGAAGCAGAGAACGGTCGTAAGCTTGGCAAGGTTTTAAGAATCCTCAGGAAAGCAGCCGCAGCGATTGGACGAGAAAGTATACAATCACAGGCGATTGGGAATGATCTGCTTGGGGGGCTGACATGTTCGAGCAACTCCTCCAGATTCATTTTTAGGTGCAGTTCCTGCAGGTCCGACAGGTGCTGAGAACCTATAACAAGTCAATTGTTGGATACCCGGCCACGAAGCCTCAATGGGAAAACGGCAGGCGTGCGAGATACAGGTGCACGCCAAAAATCGCGAGTGACCCCTACTGTATGGTGTGGCCGGGTGTGGAACCGATGGATCGTGCGTCGCAGCAACACCGGCGTGCGCCTATGGAACCACACCCCACGCGCCCAGCGTCTTCGCCGACCTCCGTTCCGTACGTGGCGGACCGGTCCACTTGATCATTATGCGAGGGGTGGCAGGGTGTGGAGCCCATGGCTCGTGCGTCGCAGCAACACCGGCGTGCGCGTGCGGAACCAGCTTAGCTCTGGGGCGATCGGTGACGCTGCGCCGGAGCCGCTTGATAAATATACATGTGCCCCATAATTCGTATACCGTGGGTGTGTCATTGAAGCAGCAGTAAGCATGATAATAAAGCTAATCCTAGACAACCAGGAAAGCTAAGAATAACCATCTGAACCTTAACTCACGCTACGTATATCCTGGCATAGCCGAGCTAAGCCACTGCTATTTTTTTGAGATACGGAAAGGTCGGGACAGCATTTGGAGCTTGAAAAAGAGTGCAGCAACTGCACAACCTGTGAAAGGGCGCTTGCGGCTCTCCCTTGAGTGAAAATAAGTATTAAACGCTTGCCACACTTTCTCAGCAATACTTAGAAAGACCCAGCAATGCAATGCTGTGAGTGCTGGGTGGCCCATGTCCTTTCCCACCTGTGGTTCCTAAGCATAATGGACTCAGCGACCAACAAGTTTGGTTTTGAAACAAGGACACAAAAGGCAAGGATAATGGGTTTTTTTATTACACAGATAAAACTTAAAAATTTCCAGCTGTTTTAGCCGCTTGCTAAAATATAGAGGGCCAGGGCCCAATTTGTCTTACAACACCGCTGATCTCTACCCGAGTATGCATTGAATACACAAAGAATGCAGGTAACCACTCCTCTCGGCAAAGCCCATCATTACAGGAAGGCATCTGAAACTTGAATACACATCGTTGGCATCGGTGCGTATTGCGGTGCCATAAAGGGTGACGAAGAAAGTCACAGCTGCTTAAACTATGGCTTCATCACACTTCGGGATTAGTGCTGCTGAAAACTTTCAGTTGCCCTCCCTCATTTCCATCACTTTTTTTTTCGTCAGCAGCAGCTTTACAATGTAACTGCAAAGAAAAAGAAGCACAACAATGACTTGTCTTCATTTTCGCTTTTACATTACCACAACTGCTTCAATGCTAGGCTTCACGACTGATGCTGTAAAAGTCTGATTATTCGACATTCAAATATCACAAGGAATCAGCATAGTAACATAAAACTGTTTGTATAACCAGTGCATTAAAAGCTTCAATTACACAACGCCAGCTAACGTGCACCCCAGCTAATATACAATCGTCCACCAAAAGCCTCGATAGCCAAATGGCCCTGGGAAATGACCAACAGTAAATTGGGCTGGCAAACCATAGGTCGAATTTTGCCATCACATGATTTGCCACCTCTACATACTGTTTTAGCACTATACACGCTGTTCCACGCTGCCACTGACGCTTAGCTCCCTCGACGGAAACTGCAAGTTTGCTCTAGCCCTTACCCCTTCTCTACATGCAGGTGCTCAGAAATATTTAAAACACGCGGTGTCTTATCTGAATGAGGTGTTAAAAGATGTTTAGCTGGTTCAGGTCCAGAAATAATAATTTTTGACACTCCTGTACATAATTTCTCAGATGCAATTCATATTTGTTTATAATTTCTCTCGAATCCAACGGAGTACTACCCCAGAGCTCAGAAGTTCCACACAACTACGTTACGTGAGCTCAGGTGTTAGAGCTGTATTTCACTTTGTTCAGATCACAATCAGGATGACGTAATGTTACTGTGGTAAGCTGAAGTGATTGATTGATTGTAGGGTTTAACGCGCCAACGCAACGCAGGCGATGAGGCGCGCCGTAGTGGAGGGCTCCGGATTAATTTTGACCACCTGGGAATCTTTAACGTGCGCCGAAATCTCGTACACACGGGTGTTTTTGCTTTTTGCCTCCATCAGAAAAGCGGCCGCCGCGGCCGGGAATCGAACCCGCGTCCTCTTGCTCAGCAGCACAACGGGTTAGCTACTGAGCCACCGCCCCGGATGGTAACCTTAAGTGTCTAATCAGCGTTCCATTGGAGCTGTTTTGGCCAGGTTTCCAACACGAAACAGAAGTTGATTGAAAAGGAATGCCTCTTTTTTACTCAGATTATAATAACAGCAGCATCGGCATATCCTAGCATATCCTACTCCTTAGCATATCCTACCATGCTGAACTTTGATTTGTTAGGGGGATTCTGCAGGTTATTGTGTGTCTTCACTTTATTAAAAAAACTGTCACGAAACATTACTTGTACATTGTGATTGCTGCAACCAAAGTGATGCTACTGTGGTGATGTAGGCGATTCCACAACATACTGAACATGCATGAACACGCATTTTAAAGCGAAGCTTTGTTGTTTTCACTGATGCCCTTGTACTCCAATACGCCCTGCAAGAAAGTCAACTTTCTCTGACGATGATGATGAATGATGATGGGTGAAGTGAAATAAAAAAAAACGCTTCCCGTGGCAGAAGAGCTAACCAGGAGGGCAGAAGAGCTATCTAGGGCAGAAAAGCTAACCAGAAGGCTAGTCGTTTGCAGTGCGAGAACGAATTAATTAACAACTCTTAGTGATGAACAGCTGTTAATCGACCAGACTGAGGGGAAATCCCCAAGGCGGAGCAAGTTTCTGTGAAGGAAAATGTGACATCACCGTACCCCACCTTGGGGATTTCCCCTTACGAGAAAACTTACTCCACCTTGGGGATTTCCCCTAAATCTGGTCGATTAACACCTTCCCACCGCTTCGAGTTGTTGATTAATTCGCTCTTGCGCTGCAAATGACTAGCCTCTTGGTTAGCTCCGTTGGTAGAGTGACTGCCCTAGAAAGGCAGTGGTTCCTGGCTGGAATCTTGGAACAGCACGAATTTTTCAAGAAACTGCGAAGTTCTTGAGAAAGCTGTACAGCTTTCCTTTGTGGCGGTACGGCTGCATTGAAATTGACTTTAAATTTGCCTTCACTACAACTTACTCCACCTCGTGGATTTTCCCTAAAACTGGTCGATGAACAAAATATAGCAACATATTTTTCTCCCTTGTTATTCTCCTTCTTGTAGAGTATTGGCTGGTATTGGTTGTTTAATGGACTGCCTAATTCGACAGAAAATCGAGTGTGGCCTTTTTCTATAATTTTGATTGTTAAATTTAGGCATTCTTGGAAAAGGCACAGCAGTGTTTTGTGTATTTAAATATTTCCTAGATAAGCCATACATTGCAGGTGTGTTTAACAAGTACCTGAGCAACATACCATATCACTTACAAGTTGGTCACTATGGCATTTATGGAGATCGGGGGTGCCAAAGTCCGGTTTCATGGGTCCGATTTCATGATTTTAAAACTTTTTTCACTGCAAAATGCAGTTTTTCTTGTGCTACTCATTCCGAAGTATTTATTGGTTTTACAAACATTTTAGACTGATTTTTTGCACCTTGGCATGTGCAAAGCCACAACATTGGGACAAAGTACAGCCGCCTTAAACAGAATGCCATTCACAATAGATTTACCTTTTTTTTCTCTCAGAAAGTACCCCAGTTTAGGAGAAAATGGAGTCCTTTTCAGGTGATTACCTGGCTTGTGCATAACCCATAAAAAAACAATGAGGAAAAACAAGAAATTCGCGTTACATGCACGTTAAATCTCTCATGGATTCAGCCTGTAGTACAATGTTTCTACATTGTACTGCCAGCAGTGCCATAAACAATCAACAGACAGTGGAACCTACGTTACAACTACCTAAGGAGCGTTTACCTTTTCAGTTCGCTCAAGCATGCACTTTTAAAACAAATCAGCTTGGTTGTCATGTGTAACTTGCTCGCGGTAGTCCCTATAGTGTTCCAAGGAAAAGGCATGAAAAACCCGAACCGCACAATTCTTGCTGCTGTTTTGCACTAATCCACATTGATGCTTTAAAGGAGCCATGAAGAGAAAACACAAGTTTGGTTCATTCGAAAGATTGCCTCGTTAGAACCATAACGACACCACTTATAACGCAAACTTCGCTCAAATAAGCTACATAATTAGGAAAAACGGGAATGGTCATGCGACCCACCAGCTCATTTCCCGCAACAGAACCTATGCCGTCACATGGGCTAAGCTCTGCGATTGGCGGAGGCCGGCAAAAGCAAACGCATGTTAGGCAGGGCTTACAGCTTGCATAGCGAGCTAAATGCCCGTGAAACATACTGCACATTCTTTTTATGACAAAGAACGGTGGAGTAAACGGTTGAAGGTCCGAACGAACTCGCAAGCGTGTGCGCCAATGCGTACGAAACTAGCGCGCCGGCCGAGCTCGACATCTCGCCGTCGCGCAGACGAATTTTCGGGTTCGAGGCTCTTCGGGGCCAACGAACCGTTCCAGCACGCACAGCCGCGACCTTGCTTCGTATCGTAATCCCTTCACAGGAGGTTGGCCGTCATATCGCCAACCAGCAAAGGTAAAAATAGAAACGAGGGGAGTAAGGAACAGCAAGAAGCGACGAGATAGTGCCAGTCGTCGCGTAAGTTTCGAATGGTGTTGGTTTGCTGCTGTCGTTACGAGCTCGTTTCCAGTTTACAACCACTGAAAACTTCAGTTTGTTCAGTTACGGCAGGGACCCTTACGTTAGCTCACTCCTGGAACATGCTGGCGCTCGTTGCCGACTTCGTCAAATCGCTCTGACCTTGGGGAAAAAAATGCCGTAAACACCGCGCATTGACGCTCGTATCTTTCTGGTCGAAGCAGAGAGCTCGCGCGAACGGCTTTCCATACACGACACCGGCCAACTGGCATAAGTGATACTGCTACTGAAATTGAACTATTATTAACCATAATCAAAATACGGCACATACGTACCAGTCTATATTCGTCCGTCGCGACGGGGCTGACGAGGCAGCGGTGCCGACGGCTGGGCGTTCGTCTGTTGTGGCTATCGCGGAATGATCGCTTTCCCGTCCACCGCGTATCCCACAACCCTTGCCGCTCGTGCACTTAGAAGCTTTGAGCGTTTTTGTGGTGTGAGGTTGTTAAATGCAAGCCCGAGCTCCTCGGCGAGAGTTTTGTTCTCCGGATCAGGCGATTCCATGACTAGGGCTGCGGGTGCACTAGGTTTTACTAGTATTTTTAAAATGGCCGCCGTCTCGATCGACTCCCGCGTGTGGGTGCTATATGGAGTCGACATACTAAGTATCTGTTTCATGGACCGGCTCTATGACGCCATTGTACACGTCACGGAATGTTCAATTTTAGCGGGAGATTTAAAATTTTGGCTTAAATTGCCTTATTTATCAGTGAATAAAGCATCATTTGCTTCCGGGAAAGCGCTTGGGGTACTATGAAACACCTAATCTTTCGAATAAAACAAACTTTTGTTTTCTCTTCATGGCTCCTTTAAAGTAACATGGCCGGCATAGCGGCCTCGGATTCCATTTGTGTGTAGCTTGTAAATAGATTGCACCACTCATAACTATTATGGCTGGCCCGAAAGCAGCGGAATTGTTACAATTATGGCTTGATTAAGCTGTCCTTGTGACGAATTAGAGATAGTGCCGTTCTTGTACCAATGGCATCACTCTTTGTTTGAATCTTGGGGCCCAAAATTCAGAATCAACTGCTCATTAGCTCGCATAAAGTGAACTGAAATTCCAGTAATGCTAGTTCTTGCACTAGTAACAAAAACAGGGACGACAATATATGCGCGGTACTTCTTACTTTCCAACAAAAACATAGGGTCTCACTTGCTTTGTCACACCTGCTCCTTTATCACTGTGCACTTCTCCCTTGTTTAGAGAGTAGAAAGCATAAAAACTCTTTGCACAACATCGCGAACAGCTTGCGTAGCTAATTTTCACGCCTCATTGCCAGGGTGGTCACACTCGGAAACCAACTGGGCGAAGGGGAAGGACTTACTTTCTGTATACGCTGGGGGCATACTGGGCAAGGTACATATCGAGCAGGACGGGGTTCAGTGAGATCCACGCCTCGTCCAATTTATTGGCGATGGCAACCGCAGTGAGGTACACACAGCGCTCAGTGGCCATGAGCTTCAAGTCGGGCGGTTCTTTCACATTATGCAGCTATAGGTAGTCAGAGAAAGAAAAAAAGGAATTTTTCAGCCCTGCTGCCAGCTTGAATGAAGCTTTAAATGTGGCCGCATGCAAGGTCCAAAGACAAGTTTTCTCAACACATTAACTCCCCGACCCAACCATGCTTAAACAACTACAGAAAGAAAACAAATGACAGAACCCTCCCCCATTTCACCAGATGTCTCCTGCCCTTTATTTCCAGCAACTTCCTTTCTGTAGAGCCCTTTGGACCCTCTTTAAAATGTGGTAGAGGGCTGCAACCACAGCCCCACTAACCTGTCTGATCCATTCCATTATTCCCACGCGGTTTTGGAGAGACCTCTGACCAGCTCTGACCTCAGATCAGCTCATGCCGGTGTTCAGGGCTGTAGGAACAGGCGGAGTTACCCAAAAAATGCTAGACAAGATTCGCGAAGGAATGAACACATTCCAAGGGCTCCGGACGTTTCTGTTCCTACAGCTGCAACACGCACGTCCATCAACATGAAACTAATCAGAACAAAAATCCCAAGATGCCAAAGCAAGACAGCCTAGGTACCTTTTATTTTGTCAACTTCCAATATTACGCACACAGCATGCCAATTATCAGCACTGTCAAGAGTTCACCTGTTCTCAATGACTGAATAATTTTGGGGTTTAACAAGCAGAAGATACACCTGGGCTATGAGGTGCGCCGTAGTGGAGGGCTCCGGATTAATTTTGACTACCTGGGCCATCTGTTCTCGGTTTGCCCACCGGTGAACTCTCACTCGTTTCATTCACTTCTGTAGCTTTCAACAAAACGCTGGAAATCTTTTCAGAAAACGTGTTTTGAACAGGCCACAACACTGGTTGCGAGGGCTGAATGATCTAAATAGAAACGCCGCACACAGCTAGTAAGTTTTGCTGCCTTCTTGAGGAACACAAAAGAATCAAACGTGATAAGAGCATGAGTACGTCAGCCCTCAAGTGGCCTATAAGCTCAGCAACAAAGAAGTGGAAGGTTTGATTCTAAGTTCAGGAACACTTGCCAGTGCCAGTGTTAAAGGAGTACTGACACGAAATTTCTCGCTTTCAGTTTTTATGCTGTAAAGACTACCTATTGGCCCAGTAATTACGAAAATCGAACCGAAAGCCGTCAGCTGCCAACACAGAATTAATTAATTAAGAATTAAGGGTTTGTTAAGACGCGGCTGACAAACGTATAAGCATAGCGTCGACTTTCAAGCTGTCTCTCTCTGAGAGGAGATATATCATTAAGCCGTGCGTGTCAGCGGCGTGGCGAGGGTAGCTCGGCCACCTCGTGACATAACCCGTCGGCTGGCCACAAAATTCGGGTCATTTTTCTGGGCTAGCAAGACCTAGTCAGTTGCGCGCGCTTTGCTGCGTCTGCCCCGCAGCATGGGGGGCTTTAGCTTGCCATGCCTGAATACGATGTCAAGTGTTCTAGCGTTACGCGGTGTGTGGGAACTAGTAGATGATGATGAGTACCCGGAGCAGGCTCTGCTTCGCTACTTCTTGGGTGCTGCTCGCTTGTTGTTTTATGATGAGCGCATTACCGGACCTGCAGCCGTGCAGCCGCCGGCTTTCTATAGGTACGTTGCTCAAACTTTTTAGAGGCTTTCAGACGGCCAACCCAGATTTGGATATTAGAGCCTCATCTGCTACTGATATATGCGTGAAATAGGCTATTGGCCAACTGAATGATCGGCAAAAAGAGAAGTCTCGTGGGGCCCGCTGGCAACTGTTAACGTCAGCGGTGCTTCCTGCAGACATTCGTGATTTCGGGTGGCTGCGGGGCTGGATGGCCCTGCCGACGTGTGACCGCCTTGCAGCATTTTGTGTGGTTCGCTCGGCCCGGTGCCCGCACTGCGGACGCACTGAGACGCTAGAACATGCTCTTTTTGTGTGCCGTGTGGCCGCCACATTCTGGGTTTTACTCAGCAGAATGTTTGAGCTTAGGCTGGGAGCCCACACGAAATCGAAAGACCCGGTTGTCAGCTTTCTGCTGTGTGTGGGTGCCTTTGTTGTGTGGCGCCAACGAGGTGTAGCCGCCTTGCAGGCACGACCACAGCGTGCCATGTATCCCCTGTTGTGGCGTGTTCGGAAAATGGCCATAGAGCATCTGCAGCATGAGCTGGCGGCGCTGGGTGAAGAATCTTTCCTCATGCGTTGGTCCACTCGCTTTATCAAGGTTGCCAATAACACCGTGTAATGGTGTGTCGTGCCTTATTAATAAGATGAAACTTGCGTGCTGAAGGGAGTTGTATGTTTGAGGCCAAGGCACAGTTTAGGCAGCCTGGCTGAGCATGCATCTCTGTACGGGCATAGAACGGATGTGTGTGAACTGTTGTGGTTTTTATGTTCACTCCCACGCGTGAACTATGGTATCTGAGTCTCGTGCCACGGACGTTATTGTAAAGGACCTTCGGTGTGGTGTACTAGTTGTTTTGTGAACTTGTGTGATCTTCACTTCCTTTCCTCTGTGGCCCATTGCGTAAATCCTGTGCTCTGTCGACCCGTGTAGTAGCTAACTACAGCGGGTCCTAGCTGTAACTTGGGTTTAATAAATTCTCTTTATGTAAAAGAAACAACACAGTGCAAAGAAAAAGATCGTGTGAACATTTTTAATGCCACATGCATGCAAAACGAGCACAAAAATTGCGCCAATTTAGTGCTTACGCCTGCACTACAGATTTAGAAGCTTTGCAAAAGCTAAGAAAATTTTCTCACCTTTCCCGGTGCAGCTGTGAAGGCACGCTCACGGATGCGTGAGGTTATAGGTCCGGGACAGGTGATAGTGACATCCAGGCCTCCGAGAATCACACTTTCCAGGCGCAAGCACTCAAAGTAGCCCTGAAAGCACACCCAACATGGAGGCAATAAAAGAATCTAGAGGCATATTCAACCTTACATTGCTTTCAGTATCAGTGCAGCTTTTGGAAGAATTATTTTAATTTGTTCGCCGACAACTCCGTAGAGAATGAGAGAGAGAAAGAAAACTTCATTTGGGCCCCATGGGGATATTCTGGGTGGTGGGTAACCGTAGATGCATACATGATTCTAGTCACCAAGAAGGGGACACACAGGGGCTGGATATCACCATCCGCAAAGCCATCAAGCAAGCTATTGCAGTTCCTATCAGTGCGTCTACATGCAAACTCTTGGAAACGGGCTTGCTTAACTTAGTCGACGAGCTCATTGAGGCTCATCTCGCCAATCAGAAGCAAAGGCTGAGCCAGACAAAAGCGGGTAGACGACATCTCAAGACAGAGACCAGCTGACAGATGACTGGCTGGAAGCCATCAAAGCCAAGCCGATCCCCAAGAAAATGAACCCAGCGTACCATGGTTGCAGGCGGGAGGCAAGAGCTCGCGCTCTCAACGGGAGCTGACGATTGCTCTGGCCCTTACTCTACCCTTACTCAGTTCAGCACGATTACTCCCAAACCACAGTACGAAAACGAAAGCTGTTGTGGGAGAGTGCGAAAACCGAAAAACTGCAAGGGAATAAGGTTTACCTCACAAACGACAAGCTTCGCGTCGATGATATTGTCTACACGTGGGATGATACAAAAAACGCACGAGTTCAGTCATCCACACAGAGTAGCTCTAAAAACTCGAAACATTCTAACGTTTTGATACTACAAACCAACTGTACTAAGAATGACTGACTTGCGCCAAGTCTTGATAAAGGTTTCCGCATGTTAAACATCAATGGCCACAGTATCACAAATAAAGCAGTCAAGCTAGAATCAATTATTCTGGGCTACAAACCCCACGTGGACGTCATAACAGAATCTTGGCTGCGTGCTGAAATTGATGACCATGACGTATTTCCACCATCTTACCAGGTGTTTCGTAGGGATAGACCCAAGCGAAGCGGTGGCGTCGCGGTTTTAATTAAGTAATATGCCAGCTGAGCTTGTCCGTCAGATTGACGATCACGAAAGCATCGTTTTGAAGCTTTCCTGCGGGGAGCGGACTGTGTTACTGAATGCAGTGTATCGCGCACCGGACTCTCCGGCTAAATTTTTGAGTGACCTTCATGATCATATTGACACGTTTAACAGGAACAGTATAATCATTATAGCTGGTGATTTTAATCTCCCTAGCGTTAACTGGAATAATCCCCATCGTGCGTGTGGTTCACCTGCCCAGCATTTATTCGACATTATGTTTAGTCATGACATGCTACAGATTGTCACCGATCCAACCTGAGTTGATGTTACGTCATCTTCCGCGCTTGATGTAATTTTTATTAGTCGCTCAATTGAACGTTATGCTGCATCTGTTGATCCTGGTTTGTCTGGGGTGTAGGAAAAAATGGTCCCGGAAGAAATGGTCCCAAAGCCAAGGTAGGAAAAAATGGCCCCTTGAAAAAATGGTCCGGGAAAAATTGGCCCGGGAAAAATGAGTCCCGGAAAAAATGGTCCCAAAGCCAACGTAGGAAGAGAGAGAGAGAGAGAGAGAGAGAGAGAGAGAGAGAGAGAGAGAGAGAGAGAGAGAGAGAGAGAGAGAGAGAGAGAGAGAGAGAGAGAGAGAGAGAGAGAGAGAGAGAGAAAAACATTTATTGTACTAATGAGCAGGATGTTCTTAGGGGGTGTATCACGATTGCCCCACGCGCAGAATCCCCGCCGCGAAATCCCCGCGACGTTAGTCCCGTGTCTCATTTGCCCCGCGTGCAGTATCCTCGCGTGCCATTTGCCCTGATGCCAGTTTCCCCGACCCATTCTCCCGGGGCGATATTATGGCGCGTCATTTTATTCTCAGTGACTATAATTTTTTTAATTAGAGTAAAGTTGGACGATCTTTTCAAGAAGAAGATTGGGTCTGCCGCTTTCACGAAGTAGCACTGGGGCTTTATTCCTTCTTCCCTTAGCTGCGATAATTTCGATGAGGGTTCAAAATACGATGGTGGTAAACGCTATTCCCCCCCCCCCCCTTCTCTCTCCGCTCGGGTCTAGGACATTTCGGTGCACGGACAGTTCGGTGTACGGACATTTCGGTGCCTGGACGTTTCGGTGCACGCACGTATCGGTGCGCAAGCTTTCCGGGAAACGACTGTATGGTGCTTACTTGTTTTAAACAGTCATTCTATATTTCCGCGTAACTTGGGGGATGGAGCCCAATAATCTACTGCAGTGCTTTCACATTTACGTTGATGCCATTTTTATTGCGCCAGTTATTTGAAAAACTGAGCATTTCAATATTTCTGTTTATACCTTGTTCAGGAAACATTTATTACGCAGTCAACTAATTAAATTCTTTCGCAGACCCTTTCATTTGCTACAGCACTTTATAATGTATGTTCTCTCTTTTTTGCCGCATGCACATCAGCTAAGGAAATCAGCCGATGTTTACGATGTACTTCGCAAGTAATGTTCTTTAAATAAAAGGCACACTCCCACTATCGCAAGAGAGCACCTTTACAAACATTCTGTTGCTCCTAAAATGCAGAAAATATGACGTGTTTCATGCCGGCAGCGCTGTGACGCTAAAATAAACTTGAAATACTGTTGTCGTAGCTGTTTCTTACTGGGTTTAGAATATCGTCGTGAAGGAAGAATGGGCCTTTTTGTGAGACAGCTGCAGCTTCTATCTTTCTTAAATCTTGCTAAAGCGTGTATGGACGGTTCCAGGCCTGGCAGTTGTTTGTGCGGTTTTAATCCAATTACTTGCATTAAAATTTTTAATCCATGCTCAGCTCTACCATCCATCTATCCATCCATCAAACCATCCGTCCGTCCGTCTGTCTGTCTACCCAATTTTCTTTGTTAGATTTTAGCCTCCAAAGGCGTTAATTTCGGCCCCTTATAGGAATATTAAAGCATTCCACCTCTTTCTCAACCCTTTAGCTAAAACGCAAAGGGACAAAATAAAACCGCGATAAAGTTCACATCCGACTAACTTGAAGAGAAACACGTTGACTTGGCCATGGGACCATTTTTTCCTAGTTGGTCAGTGGGACCATTTTTTCCGGGACCATTTTTTCCGTTTCCGGGTTTGGGTGAGCACAAAATGGTGTTTTTTCTTGTCATCTGGGTGCTATGGGCCCTTCTTCCGTTTCTAATACGGTGTGTGTAAAGGATTTCTCGCGTGCAAGGCACGAAAGTGTGCTCGATTACCTCGACTTATGCCTTAGCGATTTCAATGGTACCAACGTCACAGAATTATGGCACTGATTCAAGGAATTATGTGCCTATTGCCTTGGTAACTTTATTTCAAACAAAGTAAAAAAACTGTCAAATTAATACCCTGGGTTACGCCTGACGTCATACACCTTAAAAAGAAGGTTAAACGAATGAGGAGAAGACGCGCCCCCCGTGAGGCCGTACAGGTGGACCAAACTGCCATAAACGAAACCCTGAAACCGGCAAAACGTCGTTATTTCCAAATAACCCTGCCTAATTTTACTCGTAATGCCCCACAAAAATTTTGGGGCTTCCTAAGGGAGAAAAAGAAAGTGATCAACCAAATAAAGCGTGGTGATGTGCTTTTGACTGATAAACAAGACATCGCTGATCATTTCAATAAATATTTTTATAGTATCTTTTCCAATGAACCGAATTCTGTACACCGCCCCATTACGTCGCTGTCTTCATCCCCGGAATCTGATTTTATATCTACGCATGGCGTTCTTTCCAGGCTTCTTAACTCAAAAACTAAATCATCGGCTGGGCCTGACGGCATAAGTTATCTTCGTGGGTGTTCTTTTCCCCGGGGCTTCTCCTCCAAGCAGCAGTAGCGCTGAAGATCTGACCCCGGGTATCCGCAACCGACAAACTCAGCTTCCGATGCAAAAAAACTATACATTTATTTACAGCCCGGCGGGCGGCTCGGAAACAGTGCTCGGGCGGAGCCCAAAGACGACGACCCGCCAGGTGCGGCGTCCCGATGTCGTCTTTTCGTCTTCATCTTCCCTCCACTCGGCCGCTGGGGGCCAGGGAAGAGGGAAAAGCAAGTCCTTCGTGGGGGTCCAACCCCATGTGGTGGCCTTTAGCGCATCCGGTGCGGGCAGGCGCGACCTTCCTCGGAATGCGCGACGTTTCGAGGCGCCGCGCGACACGTGCGTTTCATTACCGCACCAGTTGGTGTGCCGAAATGCCCGACAGCATACCAAATATTTTTTTGCACCGGTATGCTGAAATGATCTCCCAATATCTTGTTATTATTTTCCGTGCATCCGTTGCTTCTGCTACACTACCTCTAGACTGGCTTACGACACGTGTTGTGCCTCTGTTCAAAAAAGGTGATGTTGCACTAGTGCCTAACTATCGTCCCGTCTCGACAACTTCATCCTGCTGTAAATTACTTGAGCATATTATAGCTACTTACATTACCGATTTCCTTAACATCGACGGTTTACTTCACCCCTGTCAGCATGGCTTGCGGAATGGCCTCTCTGCCGTGACGCAACTAACTACAGTTATCCACAGCTTCGCAACTGTTTTTGATAAAGAACGCCAGGTGGACGCCATTTTTTTAGACTTCAGCAAAGCATTTGAGCTTGTTAATCATGACAAACTAATTCACAAGCTAGAAACAATTGGTATTACTGAATTTTTGATAAACTGGGTTTCTTTATATTTAACTAACCGCACTCAGTTTGTTAACATTGATTCGATAACTTCTACTCGTCTACCAGTAACTTCTGTTGTTCCGCACGGAAGTGTGTTGGGGCCTGTGTTGTTTCTAGTTTATATCAATGATATTGCTGCCGTAGTAACAGACAAAGCGCAAATTAAAATGTTTGCCGATGATTGTGTGTTGTTTAGTGAAATTACTTGCAAAGAAGACCAAGAGCAACTTAATTTTAACCTTTGTAATATTCAGTCATGGTGTGATAACTGGGATATGAAGCTAAACGCCCACAAAACTGTGTTCACGAGGATAACCAACAAATGTAAGAACCTGTCCTTCACGTATACTCTTCCATCCCGTTCTTTAATTGAAATAAATAAATATAAATATCTTGGGGTCACATGGTCAAATACTCTTTTTTGGAATAACCATGTGTAGAACATATGTGCATAGCATTTTGTAAGACCCAAACTTGAATATGCATGCACAGTTTGGGACCCTCATACTAAACTAAATATTCAGGCATTGGAAAGGATCCAGCGGAAAGCAATACGTTTTGTCACTTCTAAATATCGTAACAGTGACTCGCCCACAAATTAGATGACGGTACTTGTCATTCAATCCCTTGAAAAGGGGAGAAAAATTCTCATTAAGTTTCTTTTTAAGCTGTATGACAGGCAGATTTCATTGTATCCTGAGCCTTTCCTACTCCTACAACCTTTGGTGACACGACTAACAAGACATCGACATGAAAAATCGTTAACCCCATATAATGCCAGCACTAATCTTTTTAAGAACTATCCTTCTTTCCCCGTACGATAACGGATTGGAACAGCTTGCCTTTCCCATAACTACAGTCCACTCATATCATAGATCTAATTTAGTGATTTAGTTTTTTACTAGCGGTTACTTGATTTGTGCAGTGAACTGTTATTACGTATTCTTGTTTCCATGTATAGTTCGTTCTCTTTAACTAGCGGTTGCTTGATTTGTGTACTGAATTGTTGTTTATGTATTGTTGTTTCCGTATTTGATATTTGGTTCTCCATAATGTGCGGCTACATTTTTTGTGCTGTTTATTTGCTTGTGTTGTATGTACTGTATTGCCCCTCCTGCTTGGGCGCAAACTTGGCCTGCAGTATGTACTAAATAAATAAATAAATAAATAAATAAATAAATAAATAAATAAATAAATCAGACCAAAATGGTCCCGGATTTCCAGAAAGCCTACAGAAGCTTCCAGTATGACTGGGTGTCCCGGTTGGCCATCCGAGTGCTCAAAGAGAGAAAAAAAAAAAAAAACCGTAGAACTGGTGTTGGTACCGGCCCATTCTGCGGTGGAGGGAAACGAAATTGCCCACCAGCAGGCCCGAGCACTGTCTTACCGGGCCACGTCCTCAGTAGAGGCGAAAAATCAACCATTGCTCACCTAGAGGGACATAATCACTTATTCCAGGCATGACGGGTGTAGGATACCAGCACCACACGCAGCAATCACGAAGGAACAGCGAACTACTATATGCTGGCAAAACCAGACGAAGTCCTTTCCGCACCCCCGACCACTCAACCGCCTTTTCCCAAACCAATTTGAATAAGAAGCTTGCCCAATCTGTAAAAAAATTAGGTACTCTCCAGCACATGATAGGAGAGTAGGTTTAGCCTGAAACACCCCCCCCCCCTTACCTGAGCCTACCAACCACACCCTACCTTTAATGAGAGATGGAGGATCTTGCTGGTGAGCCCCGCCCTGGAGGATCAGCTACGGCTGGTCACATGGGGCCACGCAGCGAGAGCAGCATATGGATTTCCGTGAAAAGGGGACCAACTCCTTCTATTGTGGAGTTCGTGATGAACGCCTCTTAAATAACGTTTAATCTTCCTCCTTCGTATATGCAGACATGCATTCATGCACACATACCCGATGAATTATACCTTAGTTCACTCAATCTTACCACTCTATTTCGACCAATATTAAATGTCCCGTTAAGGGATACATAATTTTGTGTATTTTCGACTTCAGTTTGCAATTTTCGTTCAACTTGGTCATAGTTTAGTTATCTTGCTACATCAAAGTAAACAGATTCAACAAAACAGGAACTGGTGTACGTAAGGCAACAACTGAAGGACCTTCGCAGTTCCGGCCGCAACCTTCCTCTTCCCACTACTGATTTTACACGCCGCGAAGGTACTCACATCCGCCAGGAACATGCTCTCCCCTCCCTTGAGACCTCATTCTTCACCATATTATTCCCTGTACTGGAACGCCCAAATATCGGGTATGTAGTGTCTATCACGACTTCAAACATACTTATTGGACTTGTCCTCGCGCAGACGATCACCCCACTTTCTTCATCTACACCTTTCACCACCCCACATTGCATACTACTGGGAAAGCTGGGCCACTCATCCACCGGTTCTTCGCGGATCCTCTGGCCTCGCCTCGCCCGGCACATTGCCCACGTGCGAAGCGCTGACTCCTGCGGATTGCCCATCTAAGCGCAATTTAGACCCACCAGAACCCCATTTTCGGAAGCCCTAACATGGGCCGCTTCAAATTTCTCTCTCTCTCTCTCTCTCTCTCTCTCTCTCTCTCTCTCTCTCTCTCTCTCTCTCTCTCTCTCTCTCTCTCTCCACAGGCCACAGGCTGTTAATACCGCTATTATATGCAAGAGATTGTATGCCTGGCACCTAATTGAAGGCACATCATTACATCTTTATGTTATTAATTTCCTAGCACAAGTCTATGCTGCAAAACGTCACTGATGCATTCCTGTTTCAATCGGTTGTCTGGGCTCTAAGCTACGAATTAACTGTCACGTTTAGCTCCAGTACTTTGACGGAAGACATCGGTGCAGCATACATTTACACAGAACAACACGCCGCATGCAGATAATTTCTCTGCAACCGAATCCACAGAAATACCACAAACGTACTCAACAGTGTCCTCACTGCAAGTCAGAAGTGCTACAAGGTGACCTGGGTACTTGTGTGAATATGTATCAATATCGGGTGCCACTGCAAGGGTTACTTGCAGTAATGCTTCCCCAGATCACCAGTCGTTTCTCCCCTGATTACCTGGAATACGTATGAATGACGTTGTGTTCAGTCGTCGGCTCGCAGCAGGACGGGCATTCCTGTGCATTAGTTCGCTTTGTCGGGACTTTGGATTGGATACGGATTGCCTCGGCTTGCGCTCTGCTCGTTCAGACCATTGAGTGCAAGTACCCACAAACTAGTGCCCTTATGTGGCCTCACTCCTCTCCAGCAAGTGGTTGGAACCACCACAGACTTCGCTCATCTTCCCAGCAAGCTAGTCTCTGCGCTTCGCTGTTGCTGTCAAGGCTCTTTTTTTCCCAGACGCAGCTTGATTCCAGCCAACGGTGTATGACGTGTGTAGCGTGCAACGAGATCGATCACAGTGAAACCGCTCTCCTCCACTTTCTTGTCACCTTTTTCATCTCTACTTTTCTTTACCATCTACTATACTAGGACATTGGAGCAGGCGAGGAACAATATCAAAGTTAATAAAAATAACAGATGTGGCTAATTGTTGCTACATTCATTGCAGGCTTTATTGTTCCATGCTTCATTGTTAATTCCACGTGATTCGTGACCTTCACCGCTGCATGAGCCCAGAGGTTACTTGTGCATGAAATACTAGGCTGACAACATGCTTGAGGAGCTTCAGGCTTCACAGCGTTTGCCCGTGATCACTCACCTGCAGTGCATGCTTGGCACCAGTGTAGGCAGCCAAGAAAGGGGTACCTAGCAAAGGAAAAGACAGGTTTTGCAGCACACCACTTTTCGCTTTTAGGCGTGCTACCTTAGAGGAAAGGAAATACCGAAAATGAAATTTCTAGAGCAGAGCGTCCCGAATGTGCCAGCATCAAGGGTGCAAAACAATGTTCAGAGAATGACATCTCCAACAACCACGAGAAAAACGGATATTGCAAAACAGCACAGTGTGTTTGGTATGAATTCAATTGTATATTTGAGAGAACGGGCCGTCGACTTTTTTTTGCGTCAGCTAGAGTTTTTCTCATAATCTTACGCTTTTCTTTTCATCTGTTTGGCACCGCCTATTTATAAGAATGAAGTAAATATGCTCCTCCAAAAGATTATAATTTTTTTCACTTACAGTGTTTATTTACAGCACACACGTTGTTTAACGTCTAAACGTGTTATTTAACGTGCAGCACACAGGTTTAACGTCTAAATAATGCGCCGTATAGGTCGACATACAGGTCGAGATATTAACAGCGGAACTGTTCCACAAGCCGTAAGTTCAGTATTGCAGGAGTGGAGTGGAGTGGAGTGGAAGAAACGTTTATTTAGCCTGCAAAACCTATGCGACGCGAGCCGTGGCCTGCGTCACGCCCTATCGACCGGGCCTAAGTAGCCTTCGAGGAAGCGTCCCGATCCTGTCGAACCGCTGCCTCTCGGGCTTGCTGGACGGCCCACAGCTGGTCGTCTTGATCGTACGACAGGAAAAAAATACCAAGAATATGCGGAGCACTCGTGAGCGCGTGCCTCGCGGCGAGCGCCAGGTCCACGGCTAGCGCAGTGGCTTTAGCGAAAAATTTGGCTCCAATCCATGCTCTGAAGGTGATTGGAAAGCAAAGCTTGAAACGACGCCCAGAACAATTGCCAATGCGACGTGACTTGAATTCACACACGTGGCTCCACAAAGAGTGAAACGAGAGATTTTGCCAGCCGTCACTTGGAATTCGCGAGGGCGGCGTCCCGAACGCAGCAGCGTTGGCCACGGCCGGGACGCCGCCGCTGTAGCCTGGCCGTGGCCAACGCTCCTGCGTCCGGGACGCCGCCCCCGCGAATTCCAAGTGATGGCTGGCAGCATCTCTCGTTTCACTCCGCCGCTGTAGCCCGGCAGTGAGTCGGGAGAAAGAAAACGGAGAGGAGCGTCTTTCGAATCAGGTGAGTGAGCGGAACCTAGCCATCCTAGCCTAGCTTGGGGCTACACCACCGCGCGACACAAGCGCAGGCACCAAAACAATTCGGCATGTGAGCTTAGTGATTACCATTTATACCGATTAAAACTAGTTAGTTTAGTAAGTTTGAAAATTACGAGAAAGCTGAGAGAACTCTTATAATTGCTATTTACCAGAACCAGTTGCTACTTTCGCATTTTGTAATACCTCTAAAACACAACCGAATTGGTATTCACCAATTTCGAAAACAGTGCCATTCGTAGCAAGCAGTGCGCAAAAGGTAGCGTTTCTCCAGCGGCAAGATGTCTGTATGTGGTTTGTACATTTTGTTTCCCCCCCCTGCAAACCAATCCTTAACGTATGTTTGCCGTACGACCATTTAATTCCTTCGGGTGCGGAGTACCCTGGAGGTGCTGTCGAACAAATTAATCAAGCTGTGCGAAGGCAGCGCGCAATGGACGCAAAGCTGCTCCAAACAGACCCAAAACAACAGTCGCTAAAGCAGACGACAAAGCCGTACCGCCGACGCTGACTCCAGCGATCAGGCGCTTCCGCGCGGGGAACGCTGGGTAAATTCGCTGCGCCATCTACAGCGTGCTCCGTCAGTGTAACCGTCCGCCCCCCTCCCCTCTCCCCCGCCGCCGCCTCCGCCGCGTTGGGAGTTTGTTGTCCCGCACGTCACGAAAGAGCCGTTGACTGGTAGAGCTAGAAAGCTTTGCTTTAAAAGAATAGCTCCAGCGCTGTCGTCATTGCTGACGCGGATTACCCTTCTTAATGACATTTCGTGCCCTACGCGCCGATGTATTCATCCTCGGATGCCACCGTACTCACCTGACTTAAGGTGGTGGGGCTTGGGGGTGATACAGTATCATGGCAGCGAGAAGCAGACTGCTGGGTCAGTGACCATCACCCCATTAGGATTGGCATTACCCCAAGCTCGACGCGTCACCTTCGGCGTAGCTGCACGGTTGTGAATTAGGATGACTTTCGGGGTGAAACCAACAAACCTCACGGCGCTCAGCCCAGACCCCGTCTTTGTTATTACGGATGCTATGAATGACGCCTCCCAGAAAACTTGGGTAGAGGAGTCCCGGCCAAAACCTGACCTCCGACTTTTGCAGCTATGGGCCCAGCGCAAGCAAGCTGAAGTGGCTGCCTCACGAGATCCCTCGTCTGTGGAGGCTCGAATACGCTTGAAACGTCTGACTGCGGCTGCCCGGCGTCATGAGAAGCGTCTGTCGAGGCAGCGATGGCTCAGCTGGTGTGAATCGCTCGGCTCATCGGCGACTACATGCATCATCCATCTGGCGCACCTTTCGGCCGATGGAAAGCGGAGGCCGCACTCCGGATGCGGCAGCCAGTGCATGTCTGGCATCGGGCAAGACTCCCGACCATTTCACTCAATGGTAAATGTTTACTTGGAACAATTATCGAATTGGTTATTAGATAATAAATTGCAACTTAAAGCAACAAAGACAACTTACATGATATTTAGGCCGTACAATAAAAATGTCGAGAAAGAAATCCCCATTATATTCAACGGAACCAAGTTAAACCGAGTGACAGAACAGAAGTTCTTAGGTGTTTGGTTTCAAGAACAACTTTCGTGGAATACGCATATTGCTCGCCTGTCCTCCGAAGTCTCTAAAAGTATAGGTCTCATATATAGAATCGGCCATTTGATACCACTATGGTTGAAACAAACCTTATACAATGCTCTCATTTATTCGAAACTATGCTACGGGATTTTGGTGTAAGGGACCACAACTAAAACTAATTATAACAGGCTCATTGTACTGCAAAAAAGAATTTTGCGCATATATCTAGATTATCGTGGCTGTTACGCAGATTTGAGGACAAGTCCTTTATTTACGGAATATTCAATGCTTCGAGCTGACCAAATCTATTACATGAAGGTTCTGCACACCATTTACAAGCAAAAGACCCACAATCAAGTTAACAATAAATCTTCTGGCTACCATCTCAGGCATACAATACGGCACACTCCAAAAGTAAGAACGAACTATGGTGAGCAATCTTTCCTGTACCAGTCAACTGAAATATTAAATAAATTAGGAGAAAAATTAACGCTGTGTCTAAAGGTACGTCGGACGTACCCGCAGCATTTCTTAAAGATACGTCGGACGTACCCGCAAAATTTCTTAAAGATACGTCGGACGTACCCGCAAGATTTCTTAAAGATACGTCGGATGTACCCGCAAGAATTTTTAAAGATACTTCGGACGTATCCGCGAAACTTTTTTAAGTACGTCGGTGTATTCGGTTTCACTCGGCCCAAACATGCAGCGTACGTTCAGCGTTTTCTCGCGTCGACGTCGCGTCGCCAGAAATGCATGGCGACGCGAGCTGAAACTCGAGCGACGCCGATGTCTACGCTCGCCAGATATCGGCGTCGACGCAGCGCGAGAGAGCATAGGAAAGCGAGCGGCAGCGTCCGTCTTCGCGTGGTTTGGGGTCGTTCCTTTCAGCAGAAAACAATCAATTTCTTTTTAACTTACAGTGATCGGTTGCCTTGAGACAAATTGCAAGCTATTTCTGTTCGCAAGCGCTCATCCATTTGTGGCTTGTTCGGCTTTCATTGGGGAGATCGGAGATCTGCGATAGCTTTGTGTGAGTTAAATGAGGGAGCTCTGGTTACATCGCATCCAGTATTAGCACAATGTGGCTTGTCAGCAAGATCGGTGCGTGACGAGCAAGCGTTATCAACGCCAGAATTCTGGCGCATTGCATTCCATTCGTAGCTCCCGTGGCTTGCACAGGGGAGACCGGGGATGTGCGATAGCTGTTTTTGACTCAAATAAGGGAGCTGTGGTTACATCGCTTGTAGCACTAGCATTATTGTCCTCGGCTCCAAGATCGGTGCGCAGGAAGCAAGCGTTACTACTGCTCAAATCGCTCAAATACGACCAAAAGAAAGCACACCCGACAGTATTCGTGGGCAGCCTTAGTTAGTATACCGAATTCTTCGAGCCTCCTTCGTCTCATCGCGTGGTCGAGCGGTTGAAAGTCCGTGGTTCGAGTCCTAGCAAAACGTTTTTTTTTTGCGGCGAGGGTTTGATCAGTTTTTTTTTTACAGGGTACAGACAGGGTGCCAGAGTACCCTCTTTCAACCTACCAATGACGTTCGACGGTAACCTCAGTATCAAAGCAGCGCCGAAATTTGTTTTGCTTACAATTTGATTTCATGAACGTGCAGTCGGTACGCAACATGAAGGTTAAACCACGGCCGCTGGATGAGAGCGCACGTGCGCCTTTCATCCAGCGGCCGTGGTTAAACCAAGTAGCAACTAAAGCAGTTGTGCGAGGTGCGTCTTCGTTTATCCTTCCATCTTATTTTGTTCTGATTTGACCGTGATGGCTCGAGATACATTTCGCAGCATTTCAATATTTGCCCGCCAACATACTTAGCAATAAATACAGACGCCAAGTGATTTTTTTTCTAAATCTAAAGTCTTGATAATTTCAGTTCAAGAAGCGACAATAACTGCTCATAAACGACTTCAACAGGATGGCATACGTGTCCAGCAACGCCCGCCGACGCAGCGACTGGCGCGCGAATTCGCCGGTCTCCTGCGGGCCCGCGCGTTGACGCCGAACGACGCGTGATTTTGCGTCCATGTGGTTATATAGGGCTTTAAACAGAAACATATGAGGGGAAAAAAAAGAAAGATACTCGCGTCGCACATGATTTTGTTTCCCTCTTGCGAGAATCCGTAGTGGTCCGCATTCGATCTCTGACCTCAGCGAAGGCTCTAACCGCCCCTTCAAATAAGGTTGCAACTAGAGAACACGAGGAAAAAAAATACAATCTGCGTCAGTTTAGGCATCGTTAGATTCTTGGCTTATATACAGCAAACGCGTGATGGTTTTGCCTTCGATGGTTCGAGATAACCACGCTAGTTTCGAGCAACGCCGCTTTCGAGCCACTCTGGGCCCTGTACGTCCGACGTATCTTTAAGAAATTTTGCGGGTACGTCCGACGTATCTTTAAGAAATATTGCGGGTGCGTCCGACGTATCTTTAAGAAATTTTGCGGGTCGGTCCGACGTACCTTTAGACACAGCGAAAAATTAAACTTCGACGCCAGTGAACTTACGTTTAAAAAAAAACTCCCCCCACCTCCCCGAAGGGGATCGTGCGGAAATGCGAATGCATTGGGTGCACCGATGAGTGCGCTGCGGCAAGCAGTAACGGAGAGAGGCGTGCGTTCCACTGCATTTATATACATTTTCGAGCGCAGCGAGCGGAGAGAGGGTACGCGGAGAGGAGAGAGAGACCCGCGCAACGCCCGCCCCGCGCGCGAGCTCTCTCTCCCGCCGAGCTCCGCGTTGCGAGCGCGCTCCTCCTCTCCCCTTGCCCTCCGCTACTCCCGCCCGAGCTACCACCTGCTCCGGTTGCTAAGCGCGCCACAGCTGTGGGTAGGGGCGAGGAGGAGCGCGGAGAGATAACACCTGCGGGCGCACGCCGACGGATCACGACAACCCCCGACTAAGAAATGCATTCGCATTTACGACGACGACGACGACGAAGGCAGAACTACGAGGCGCGCGCTCACGTGCGCTCGCGCTGGAGGAATGCAGGCGCACGCCGAGGGAGCACGAGAACCCCCGACTAAGAAATGCATTCGCATTTAAAACAGGTCAAAGAAGTGTTACTTAAGCAAAACGCTCGCAATACTGATATATAATTAAGGGTTCAAAGTATATGTCTACATGTTCCCCTAAAGGTAGAAATTAAAAACAATTACAAACAACAATATATTAATTGATTGATTGATTGATTGATTGATTGTTTGATTGATTGTTTGATTGATTGATTGATTGATTGATTGAATTAATACGTAATTGTAACATAGTAGTCTAACTGATGAAAGTTCATGCGTACGAATTACTGCGTTTATGTGTACATTGCGATCCCTTTGTGAATCTGAGACCTATGCTTTGTATAATACATAAGAAGTGTAGTAATGACTGCTTTGTGCTATTTCTCTATTACGATTGTGCTATCATGCTTAAATTTATGAACAGACGTGTTGTTATGTACACTGTAAATCGGGTGGCTGAGGCCTCTGTCAGGCCACGTTCGCCTTTAGTCTCAGCCTCCCCTTGGTTTTTGCCATGAAAGAAAAATCAAATCAAATCAAAATCAAATCAACTTTTGCCACCGATGTTGTCCGTGCCTTGTACCCTGTCTATGACATCCTTCCAGCCAGTAACCCGTGCCCGTTTCCTTTATCACGCGAGGTTGTTTCACCGCCCTCTGACGACGCGGCTCATGGAATTCGATCAGCTCTCACCATGGCTGAGTTTCTAGCTGCGATTGACCACGCAAAACTTCGGACCACTCCGGTGCCGGACGGCATTACATATGAGGTGCACAAGAACCTTGATGAGCCAGCGCTTAGCCATCTCCTCAACTACATCAATGAGGTTTGGCTCTCTGCCCAAATACAGGAGTCGTGGCTTCCCGCAGATATTGTGCCTATACCGAAGCCAGGGAAGCCACCCGACCAGCTTCCCAATTTGTGCCCAATCCGTCCACGCTTTGCAAGCTTTTGGAGGGCATGCTGGCAGCACGCCTTCAATGGTGGTTGGACACTTTCGTATGGTACGTACCACCCGGCCCAGATTTGGTTTAGATCTCGTCTGGGTACAGAGGATGGCCTTGGCCATTTGTCGTCAATGGTGTTACTAGGCGGTCGTTCACACAAAATGCGGAAAATCCTTGCCATGGACATCCACAAGGCCTACAATAATGTCAGCCACGGAGCTATCCTGGAAAATCTCCGAAGCCTTTGCCTCCCAGACAAGCTGTGCTCTTTCATCGAGACCTTTCTTACTAAAAGATATTTTTCTATACAGATTGGCGGGGCAAACTATGGCCATTTCACACCAGTTCGTGGAGTACCTCACGGGTCAATTATTTTACCCCTGCTTTTTCATATTATGATGTTGCCGCTTGCCTGGAATCTGGGCTCCATACCGGACCTGCATTTCATCGTCTACGCGGACAACATAACAGTATGGACCGTCCACCCAAACCTTCGTCACCAAAACGTGTGCCTTCAACAAACCTTGACAGACACGCAGACATGGTGTCAATACGCTGGACTGACACTCCCAGCGGGCAAAAAAATTACGCCCACCTCCCCTCGAGGGAACCCTGGTGTGATGCGACGCTGAAGGGGGTTCCGTTGGGTGTTTCCGTTGGGTCGATTAGTCGAATTGCGTGAAACGCGTAGTGAACGTGAACTGCGTTTCAATCACATTGTTGGGTTCCACGCGAGGGGATGCGGCGCAAGCGCAAGCGCGGGCGACCGTCGACTGAGAGACTGGCCGGAGCACGGCACTCCGCTTATATGCGCAGCGCACCCGAAGGAAAGGAGACCGCGGAGAGAGAGAGTATTGCACATGCGCACAGCGCGCAGCGCCGCCCACCAGCGGAGTGAGAGTGCGCTGCGCCACGCGCCCGCAAATGTTGGGCGAGAGTGTTCGATATCGGATAGAGGAGAGGGGGTGAGCGTAGGAGAGACGCTGCTGTGCGGACGCGGACAACGACGACGCAGGAAGGACAGGGCCGCCGGCAAGAGATGCTCCTCTCAGCGTCGCATCTAACAGCCGTTCTGCCTGTGGCCAGTGCTTGGGGCCGTCGCAGACTAGCGATTTCTCGCCTCATTCTGCAACTTTCCGGCCAACCCGTACGCACTGCCACACCTCTTCGCGTGCTCCCATGTGCCTTCGATCTGCCCGACAAAAAGTAGGACAGATGCTTCACATCATTCGACGCATCTCGCATAAGTCTGGTGGTTCCTGCTCTAAGATGGCTCGCCTCCTGTTGAGGTCAGTACTGCAGCCTCGACTGGTTTATCAGGCCCAATTCCAGTACAAGACTCAGGCGGAGTGGGCCCGACTTGAGGCTATCAACAGAGCCGAAACGCGCACCATCACCTGCCTCCCTGAAATGACCCCGATACCATCGCTCCAAGCTGAGGCTCAGCTGAACAGGCTTGATGAACTAGTCGTACAACGTCGCTCAGCCCGTATACACAAAAGAACTTTTGTTGCGGATGCAGCGGCCTTAGCTAGTTATATGAGCTGTTCCCTACCTGCTTCACCAGATCGCCGTGTAACCAGGCCGCCGTAGCTGTATCACCAGGTGACCGACAATCGACCACTGACGCGACTCCACACTCGATCTACCGGAAATGCATGTGCGAGAGGATCCCTACTGACGGCTGCGACCCAGTACGAGGCGGTAGAGGCCTTCGTGGACACTGGGACCTAGGATGGCGTTTTATCTACTGTGATACAGTGTCCCGTCTATCCTGACGCCTCTGAAACTTGCCTGTACCAAACCATCCGCACCCTGCCATCTCTACAGGCGGAGCTCACAGCCATCCGGGGTGGCCTACAGGCACTAACGTCGGCCCTACAGCATGCCCCCGTGGGTGCCATCCTACATATTCATACGGACTCCACGGCGGTGATACGGGATTTACGCCAAGTATCCAACAATTGTACTATTAAATGCAGAGCATTTCAGTAACTCACGATGTCACCCGCGTTGACGTCCGTAGTCCGCACCGCACCCCTCCCTACTATATAAAAAAAATACTATCCGGCGCCCGGTTTCGATCCCTCGACCCTGCGGGCGGAACGCAATGTACATGGTGCTCTACCCACTGCGCCACAAAGCCGACACAGAATGGGACTGTACGAACGCGCCTTATATCGTTGAGTCATTCAAATTACTGCTGGCGAGCGCTCTTTCGTCAGCAGTTGCCACAAGTGCAACAACATTAACGTAACGCAAACTACTTAACGTCGTGCGCCCCCGGAAATGCTCTGCATTTGATCGTGCCCCTCGCGAGGGGGATGTTTCACTGCGTCTTCTCTCGGTCGCGGGACCCGTGGCGCCATCTGGCGGAGGCGCGGCACAACTCGTAGCACTTTCTTTTAAAGACGATAGTCTTTCTTGGGCTACTTAAACCCAGAAATTTTGGTCTGTCTGTATGTCTGTCTGTCTGTCCGTCTGTCTGTCTGTGACTCGATTCAGCCACCCAGCCAAAGTAAAACAATGCCTGCGCAATAGTCTTATATAGTCACAGCTAAATCTACCAGTCTAGGTCCGGTGTAGTGTTCATACTTGTCAACATTGTTGAAGAAGAACAAGACATCACGCAAATATAAGACAACAAATTAATACAGAAGTGATATTTCAAGGGACATCCACACACTACTAGACACGTACCCCTGCTACACGTACCGGCGTGCGTACCCTACCCCTAGACACGTACGCACGCCGGTGTCTTTTTTTCTTCGGCGTGCGGCCGCTGTGTCCCAGGCTGCGCCGTGTCCGTGGCGCATCGGCCATGTCTGTGGCCGTTTCCAGTGTTGCCAAGCGAAGAAACTGACCGCTAAACTTTTCAACGAATACCGTCTATAGACGGCGAGTTCGCGGAGCCGGTTGCCGCCGCTGCTATAGCGCTGCTATATGCGGTGAACTTTGGGAGAGACGTGAAAGCCAGCGGAGGAAATGATCCGGGCCTGCCAGTCATGGAGACCTTTCAGCGGCAAGTTCGGTAATGAATGTGAGGTGCAACAGCCGCGTCTCCGACGAAGGCAGAGGGGACGCCAGCTCGGCTGTTTCTCCAGCCTTGCCCACCAGTGCAAGCCGCAGCAATTTTTTTCCCATATCTCGGCCGCAAGGTAACTGGGTCGACCTATATTATGACTTTTACGGTACATCATGTCCTACTACCGGGTCTTTGGTTAACCAAACTGTTATAAAACTCCTGGCAAAGCTGCGCCAATGTCACGGCTGTCATAACCAATACTGTGAGGGGTCTACGTCCATATATTACTTAAAAAGGACAGTACTAAGTTGTCATGGTTGTGTTCTCGTGGTAGCCATCTCGAAAGCAATACTCACAAAACTAAGCTAGGAACATTCCTCAGCGCAATCTTTTTCTCTGCAGCAGTATGGCAGCAAGGCAACAGAGGCAAGGGAGCTTACCCAGCTTGCCCGATGCGCTGCCAGTGACCGCAATATGGCCACGTTGACCCGCCTCCACGAAGTGCTTCACCACACACCGCGTGAGTGACACAGCACCGAAGACGTTGCAGTCAAACACCGCCTTGTCGATTTCGATTAAGGTATCCTCAAAGGCAGCACGCTGGCTGCGCCCAGCATTGTTCACCAAGATGTCCAACTGAAAAAACGAACACAGCCGAGTAAATTGCACAGCTGGGCCCTGCCCTAGGCCGTTCTGAAACACTAAGGCGGCCGGGTAGTCCAAAACGTGCGCCCCAGAATAAAACGAACCTTGCCATAGTGGTGCAGCACCTTCTGAAGCTGCCCACTGTGAGCCGAGAAGTCACAAATGTTGAATGGGAGAACAAGCACTTCTGTCCCTTTGTCCTTGCCAAAACCTATGAAGGAGGTGCAAGCTTCAGCAATGGCGTAAGACAACGGCACAGTAGAACGGCAATACTGAGATAAAAAGAAACCAGTTTAAACGTTTAAAAAGGCAATGCTTAGCACCAAACTGGACTATTTTTAACAGTCATGCTATACAGTGGCGTAAACACAAACTAACACCACAGAATTAGACAGCCTACAGAGGAGTAGTGCTCGTGTTGCACTACGTTAGAAGGCAACGAAAGTAAAACTCATTTTTAATAGCTACCTGCGATATCTAGGCGCTATAAGCTGTCAAACGGCGCATTCCCTTAGCTGACAAAATAGGTGCGCTTTCTCATCACACGTCTTAACCCGGAGAATTTGATAACCACAACTGATCTTTCAAGTATTCCATCTAGAACTCATAGTACTTGAGTATAACTGATATAAGAATTTCGTAGCGGAATTTGCGGTTACCAAGGTTTAAACTGGCAAGTGTCTGTTCCCGCTCACCTCACACGTTGGCCCGCCAACCTGTTAGCCATGGCAGGGACACTACAATTGGCTCCGCAGCAATGCAATCAGAAGATACCATCATTTGTACAGGAGCCCAAATTGTGGTAATTATGTGTCGTTTTCTGCGGCGCTCTGCTTGATTTGCTGGTCCAACAAATGTTATTAAAGAAACGTGCATTACCAATTCATTTTTAGTGCCCTGCCCAATGCATTTTATACATATGAATAGAGTGGTAAACAATGAGGAACAAGTACATCTACGTTCGACGATGCAAGACCGATGAGTAGCAATGCACTGCCTCCATTTTCATCTTTTAGTTTTGTGTTTTCAGTTCCTTACAGACAGCTTCATCTACTTATGTTTTTGCCAGTACCACCCCTTATCTCTTTTTCTTTTGTCCCTCTCCTCCCAAAGCCTTCACTGTCCTCAGGCATATGCGCTAAATCCGCAGTATTTTTTGTCAACCTTTTTGTCGGTACGGTGGCAGCGTGGACTCCCGCATTCCCCCCACAAACTTCATTCTCCAAAAAATTGCCAGTAGAATTTCCTTTGCAACTTGAACCAGCTGACCGGCCGTGTCCTTTTTGTTGTTCTCCTATTCACCGCGGGTACTGATTTCCAGGTTTACCAGGCCCTAGCCAGAGGGTGGTGCCGTGTTGCTACATGCTCGCTTGAAATGAACACACCAACCTGGCCCCTACACTCTTTCAAGAGCTCCTAACCAAAATGACTTCTTCAATCTGGGCCTTGAGTCACCCTCTGCTGAATGGGACTGGTGCTCTCTCTTTATTTGTTTAAAAATGATGTGGTTTAACCTAATTTTACAGCTCGACAAAAGTCGGTCCTTCCTATTTCTATGCGCCCAGGTGGAGTCTGTCATCCATGGAATTTTCAATTGGTGCATTCATCCTTCCCTCAATGACTACGGTTTCTTCACCATCCAGCATAATAATCTTAGTTTGCAGCTCATGAAATCCACAAAGTACCCACCATGGTGGCTTTGTGGCTTTGGCTTAAGCATTGCGATGCGGAGTCCAAAGACGTGGGTTCGACTCAAGCCACGGTGGCCACTTTTCAGATGGAGGCGGAAAGTTAAAACGTCCATGTGTCGCATCTCGGCACACGCGGAAGATCCCCAGGTGGTCAAAACTAATCCGAAGCTCTCCATTAATCCGTATCCCGGGTGTAGCTTCGGCGTGTACAACCCCATAATGGAAAATCTGGAAAGCACCCTTTATTTCTGTGCCCATTCCAACTAGTGCGGCACGTGTAGTGTTGTCATGGTCAATGGTCATATCATCTCCTGGCTTCATCCCAATAGCCTGTCATCCTGGCAGTTGAATTTTAGCAACGCACAACTTTCTAACGGCACATGGCAATCCCAGTTACACCCTTTACCATTCCTTTTGGCACTACTGTGGAACTCGTTTCCCTTTCCTTGTCCCCTTTCTGCCTTGTTTCTTGCACAGGCACAATGTTCATTCCAAATGGTAGGTGTGCTAGTTACCACTTGGAAACGCGAGCGAAGACGCGAGCAATGCGACTGGAACGACTGCAACCAAGACGTTCGCATGTCCACGCGACACAGATGACAGCGGAAACGTTTGTTTGCTTTTTTGTCATATCTCGATTATAAGACTTCACAAGAGTTCCCGGAGATACACGACCCCTGAAGGTCAAACTTAACTTGGAGCTTCGTTCAGTTTCTGGGTGTTTGTAATAGCGTCTGCCTGAAATTGTGCAAACATGTCTTTGAAACAAGGCGTTGCAAAAATGCGCCAAATGTGTACCCACTGCTCACAAAACAAACGCCGCACCGGTTTTCTCAAAGACTTGTTCTTTGAGCTTTACGTGCTGTATTTTGCCAAAGGGAATTAAATATATCTTTCATCGTATCTACTTCTTGCCTGAATAGGTATGGCACCGCAGTTATTTGTAGCAGCGCTCGAATGGCGGCAGCAACTGAGTTTGATGCATGCATCCACATCCGCTTTAGAAACTAACCAGTGCGCATTCCCGATGCAAAATATTTGGATATTTCGGCAGGATGTGACATCTTGAAATCACGCAATCTCAGCCTCTCTGTTCCGCTGCAAGAGCAATGGTTGCAACGGCGGCAAAAAAGTTGGTCGAGACCAATCGCCCTCGGCGCCGCAACTGGGGTACTCTACATTACTAGAGCAACAGAACTTTCTCGCGTGTGTTGCCCCGGTCACAGGCGGGAACGGGTCTTTAAATTCCCCATCAGTTCATTCGGCACTCATCAAAGTGGCGACCCGAACTGGGAGGCCTGACCTTTTAGATGCGAAGTAGCTTATGGTCGAGCCTGTTCCCTCCGCCATTGTGTGGGCGCCGTTGTGCGGCGTCCACACCCCCACTGCGCATGCTTGGCCAGGCACCGCTGATGATGATTGTGGCAGGATGCCCCTAAGGATTGGCCAACCAAAGAATCCATCACGGGATAGCTTCGCGTTCAACCACCGTCGTCATCTTCCCGAAGGGGAACCCTGAGTAGTACGCGAGGCATTCCTCCTCTCCTCTCCGACGTTTTTCCTTACCTCTCCAAGGCTCCTCTTCTCTCCGGGATTGCGCAACGAATGGCAACACCTGCGGCTCCGCGAGCGATAATGAGAAGCAGCTCAGGGTTAGAGACGCGACGGTAGCCGCTGCATACTCCGCTGGGGGCGCCACTGTAGCTCCGTGGTATAAATGACGCGCGCGCGCGCTCCGCTCCCCTCATTCTCCTCCGGCAACGTTGCGATCGAACAGAAAACTAATGGAACATGAGTCGACCCCATGGCTGCTTCGCATACTACTAAGAGTTCCCCTATTGAAAGATGGTGAAATTTTCTTTTTTTTCAACTGCTGCACTCGTTGTTAACGCAGTAACCATGGTGTATCTTTCACAGACTCCAGGAGGTAATAGTACCACAAGTTTACTGAAAATGGAGTACGCCATAGCTTAACCATTGACACATTGGTTACCCACTGCTAATCTGGCCAGCATATTACGGCTGAACGCGCTTCCCAATAGAAAGGTTTATCGTTTGTCCTTGCTTGAGACATGCCAGAGCTAGGGTCACCTAGGTCCCGAATGAACAGCTTACATTCGTTGGTCAAGCATGTCATTGCCATGCAAGAGGCAACCTGGAAAATGTTTGCTGTTTACTATGACACAACATCGCATAGAAAACTGTCAGAACTTGCACAGACAACCGATGTCAAGCAAATTAATGGGCAACTCTGTGTAGAAATGACTGTGGACGGAAGAAATGAGATGAAAAAAGTGCAAACAATTTACGTGAAAAATTTCTTACCAAGGCAATTGTTCTTTACAAGCTCCAGGTTTTCCTCATTGGTGCCAGAAAGAACGAGACGGGCACCTACTTTTGCCAGCTCGTACGCAAGGCCTTGGCCTATCCCACTCGACGCACCAGTGATCCAAATCACCTTCCCTTTTAAGGTTCCTGCGAGTTTTATGCACAAGCTAATATCAGGCTGCGACTCCTCACACACTACTTTTTTGTTCTGCACCATGCATAGAAACGGGCCACGTAGGGTGGCATAAAAATCTCGTCAACTAGAGCTTAATGGCCGTCACAACATTTAGCTTGGTTTCCTAAAATGTTTGCTAAGAACACATTGGGCCCATGGTAAGTATGGGCTCACATTCAGAGGGCACGCACGCTGCAAGCAGCTCCTACAAGTTAGGAGAATAGATATAAGGTTCCTAATTTAGAATATCAGTGGAGAAATTTTGGAGATAACTTAGGGAACGCCGTGCGAAAGCATTTGCGCTCGCCGCAGTGTTTCAACGTGTTCTGGGCAGGGGGTTTGAGTCGGTAAAAATCAAAAGAAGATATAAAACACTAAACCTTAGTGAATGCGGGCCGTGGTAGCAGTTCTAAACTCACGCAAGTGAAATTCGATGCTCGCGCAATCAAAAAACGGGGTGCGAATGCTTTATATAGAACTGCAACGCCGGTACGCACAACTGGCAAGAAAACATGGCATAATTTAACGTCCCTTGCGATCTCTAACGAACGAACGCGTGCTCCGCAGCAATTCCCCAAAGACTGCAGCGAGCGCAAATGCTTTCGCACGGCTTTCTCCAAATTATCGTCTCCGCGGTCGGCCGGCGGAAACGGCGAACCCAGAGAGAGCAGATGACTAGTTACGCAAGCTGCCTAAAAAAGCCTGACGAGAAGCCGAAAAGATCCGGACACCTCCGAGTGGATGGCGCCCGAACCGTTTCTTTTAAGTGCAGAGCACTTTACGCGATCGCCTTGTCGTCGTAGCTGGCTAACGGTCGATGACAAGCGACTGCCGGAATCAGGCAGTCGCAGCGAGATAACGGAACCAAGTGTAGCCTGGTGTGTCGTCGTCAGGGTGTGACGCTGAGGCTTCGAAAACCACGCGGTTTAAATAATCATAACCGTTCGAACCTCCAAAACCGCTGGCGCTTGTCATACATCTCCTTGTTGTTTAGCGCAAAGAAAACTGCAGGTACATTTCAGGCAAAATCTTTGTATATAACCGGCAGCCCCCGCGTTCATTTAGTTAGGAACGCTCGTTCGGTTGGTTTTTACGATAGTAAGCGGAAAAAGGCGACGACGCAAGAAAAAAATGGCGCGTTGGAAATGACGCAGAAAGGTTCCAGCCGCGCAAGAAAAAAATGGCGTGTTCAAAATGCCGCAGAAAGGCCCCAGCCACGCAAGAAAAAAATGACGCAATCGAAATGCAAAGAAAGGCACCAGCCACGCAAGAAAAAAATTAAGCGTTCGAAACGACGCAAAATGACTCCAGCATACGAAATTAAAGCAAGCACAAAAAGAACAGAACGTCAGGCAGGGGGCGCGCGAGCTCTGCGAAGGCGGGAAATTCGAATTGCATATTTATCAAGAGAGGAGTGAGACAGGGTGGCGAAGAGCGTGATGGGTGGTAGCAGTGAGCGGATAACGGGGCCACCACCCATCATGACGAATGACACTGCACTACCCTTCCGTCAGATTTCACATTGAGTGGAACGGATTTAATATTTTATCTCGCGCTGGCGGGGGCCGCAGTCAACGGCGTCAGCGGCGTTGTACTACTTGCAGTCGGCATGCCTCTTGACAGTGCAGTTGTGCGACACGGTACTTTTTGGGAGCTTGGAGGCGAACTATTACTCAACGCCGAATAGGTGCGGGCTCGCAAACGATGCCGTGCCGTCGATTTTACCGTTGGATACGAAGGAAGCGTCTGCTGGCGGCGGAACAGCACCACAAAAAACAAGTAAGTTAGCTCAATTGCTGGGATATATATTAAACTAGCGGCGATTATACATTGATGTTTCTTCGTCGTAAATGACTTTGCACAATTTGGGTAAGTTCATACACGAAGCAGCGGAGACGAAGTGATGTTGTCGAAGTCACCGGCCTAATTTTCAGAGGAGCTTCGGTGCCGGTCTAAATGAACTTGGGACGACCGCACACTCACAGCTGTTTTAATAATACGGGTAAAATCTCACGTTAAGCTCACACCAACAACGTTGCCTCACACTCATGCCGCTGGTGCCTGCGAACCACCTTGCTTTGGACAGTCGTGTGTGAAGTTACGCGAAGTCTAGGAAGCTGCTAAGTTTCGAGCTCTGCCACCAGATGACCTTTCAATCGAAGGTCTACGCGTGGCGCCACCAGTTTTATTTGACAGATTTTTGAGCCGCTGTGTCCACGCCTAAAAAGTATATCACACATCGTTTCTTTTTGTACTACCCAGACGCGTCTGGCCCGAGGGGGCGCTGCATGTCTCCAATACTCCAGTTCAGGCGCCTATATTGAAATAGGCGTGCATTTGCCATCTTACTCAGGGATAGTACTGTTCTTATACTGTTTTCTTATTTTATAGCGGATTCCCCTCCCCGAGGACCTTGTTATCTTCCAAGTTCCCACCTAAGTCGCAGTAATTTAGAATTACTTGGACTTACCGATAGAATGGCCGAACATGGATTTCCACAGCAGGGTCAAATCAGCGTCGGCCAGTTTGAGCCACGCAGTGAATGCGATGAGAGATGGTATTCCCAAGTAAAGCAGCCACGACAACAGGCAACACCACATCTCGAAACGCAAAGATTCAGGAAATGGCTGCCAGGAACGAAGGTGCGTCACGTAAGTCGCGCGGGCAACAGTTGGAACAGGAGCCCGCCTATGGAAAACAAACGTTCAAAATCAAACGTACGTACCTCTGCCATGCCATAACAAAACCCGACACCAGACGCTGCATGCGTACAGGTGTTCAATGCTGCGACTGAAACTGCTGGCGCCTTGATAGTCGCACCTGCGTTACCTGTTTGATCACATGAAAGGAATGTTTTCGGTTTTTCCGGTGCGTTTTAAAAGCTTCGCTGGCATTGACTTTGGTTCCTCCCGTCTTTGCACGAACCGCATTGATTTGGCCGGTGGCAGTCTGAAACAACTGGGTCGCTGCAATAGTTTGGTTTTACCGGGACTGAATGAGACCAAGCACACAAGGATGGATACTTATCTACATTTTCCAGGTTCACCATCTGCAATTCGTTCTTCCGATGTAAATTGTCGTACGTAATGCAGGTTCTGCACTGTTCACTCGTCAACGTTAAAGAACTGCGCAGTGTTCGCTGTATTCGTATTGTCCCTGAACTGGGAAATGTGCGGCCACACCAGTTTGTTTAGACGAGTGAAAGGCGGGGGACTCGGCCTTGTTCATTTATTTACACAACAGCTCGTGCACCGGTTCACTTTTTAAAGAAGGTAGTCTTTCTTGGGCTACTTAAACACAGAAATTTTGATCTGTCTGTATGTCTGTCTGTCCGTCTGTCTGTCTGTGACTCGATTCAGCCACCCGGCCAAAGCAAAACAATGTCTGCGCAATAGTTTTATATAGTCACAGCTAAATCTACCCGTCTATGTCCGGTGTAATGTTCATACTTGTCAACATTGTTGAAGAAGAACAAGACATTACGCAAATATGAGACAACAAATCAATACAGAAGTGATATTTGCAGTCTTCCTTTATAAAAAATCAAACATGCTTGACTTTTGCGAAATTAAATACTTCATCAACAGCAGAAAAAGAATTCACTCCGCCGTCGCCTGCTGTCTCCCGCGCCACTATAGCTTCTGGCGCCATTTTAAGAAATCAACCGGCAACTGTTACGCAAGGTTCCACTAGATAGGTTTCACGTTCTGCTTGCAACGCACGTGGAGTAGGGAAACGCGGTTCTATAAACGTTGAAGTAGGCCGCCTCGATTAACGCTCGTCTTCGCCGTACGGCAGCGTTCGCATCGAGACACCCGGTTTGGAGCAGTGGAACGCGGGAAATTTAAAATGATTTAAGCAAACATTTGGCGTCTTTACATCGGAAGGAGCGCGACGCAAGAAAAACAACATGAGAGGTGAGCGGGAAAGCGAAGGGAGGCATTTACTTCGCAAAAGCTGCCTAAGACTATCGTCTTTTGACGACATTTGCAACGAAAGGAGCAGATACGCGGCCAATTTTTTGTTCTGAGTGAGGGGTCTCAAACTCACATCGCTGAGCGGGCCGCAGGCCCGAAATTTAGTCCCGTATGGGCCGGGACAGCGAAAAAGGTTGGAACAAGGGTGGGGGGTGATAACGAAACGTCAGCTAACACCGCCATTTGAAACCAGTCCTTTCCCACATCTTCTAAATATGCCGGGTTATTTATGAATGGAATTTGGCGTCAGGATTCGAGAAGCATATCGATACAGCTCATCAGGGGAACTAAAATCTGGACGCTGATTATGACATAAAATATTTGTTCCACGGTGATTTGTTCCACGGGCCTGGGCGCAATCGAAAGGTCCGCGGACCGCATGCTGTGAGATTCATGTTCTAAATGTTAGAAACCGGATCCGTTCTACGTACCTTGTGTCGGTAAATTAAGGCTCACTCGTGTACTTTCTGAATTTGTTATCAGCACTGAACGTGTGACGGGAGGTATTTCTGGGTTTTGGAAATGTTGGCAGTGTTGGTTTTTATTGGCAAGGTTCTCGCTATCTGTTCCTTTTAATTGGTCTGTATAGTCTGTGGCGATGTCAATTATGTGATAGACATGTCGAGCTACCTAGATAAAAAAGTCGTTATTCCGAGAAAAGGTAGCGTTTGTACATGGCGTGCATAATTCTTTCGACCAACAGGGCTATCTCCACACATTATAGCTAAGTACAAAAGTTGTTGTTGTTGTTCCTTTATTCACGGCACATATGCACTTGGGGGATTCGCCAGAAATCGGCAGCATTGAGGGGCAATGCTCTCGCTTCAGAAAATTTACACAACTATAAATTTGAAAAGCAAAAGTTGTATAATAATGCAGGTCGCGTGACATCTGAACGTGATGCCACGTATGGAGAACAGGTTACCAGCCATATAGAACCCTGATTCAAGGGAAGCTGTGGCCTATGCAGGCCTGCTTGCTGGCGTAATTTGTGCCGGAAGATGAAGAGAGAAAAGCGAAAAAAGATACGAATACACATTGTAGAAAAACAGAAGGCCACTCACATACCGTGCTCGGAACCACGACTACCGCACTTCCTTCCAAGAAATGATGGCCGCGTATCTTCTCCTTTCGTTTCAAATGTTGACGAAAGACTACATTGGACTGGCGCCCCTGCCAAGTAAATCCATCCCTTCTCTTTTCTGCTCACTTCTCATGTTGTTCCTCTCCCGTTTAGTTGCTCCCAAGATAACTAGCTAGAGGTTTGCTCAAGTCAATTTAAATTTACCGCGTTCCACTGCTCCAAGTCGGGTGCCTCGATGCCAGCGCAGCCGTGCGGCGGAGACGCGCGTGAATCGAGGCACCCTACTACAACGTTTATAGGGCTTCCTCGATTTACCAGTCCTGGACCATCCGCGGGCAGTCTGAGGACTGCCTTCGGACCGAAAGTACCATAGGAATACATGGAAAAATTGAGCGCCACATCGCGTCTCGGGCAGTCCGCAGACGATCTGGGACTGATAATCGAGGAGACCCATAGAACCACGTTGCCCTGCTCCACGAGCGTTCCAAGCGGAACGTGGAACCTATGTAGTGAAACCTTTCGTTGCTGTTGCTGTTTGATTTCTTAAAGGCCACCAGGAGCTATAGCAGCGTTGCCAGAACCAGCCGAGGGCCTTCGGCAATGGATTTACTATTTCATTTTCTATCCCAAAAACCAAGCATCCATGATTTTTTTAATAAAAGAACGCTGCAAAAATCACTTATGTACTGATTTGTTGCCTTATATTTGCGCAATGTCTTGTTCTTGTTCAACAATGCTGATAAGTATTAATTGTCACCGGACTTACACTTTAGATTTTTCTGTGGGTGTATGAGACTATTGCGCAGCGTCTGTTTCTCTTTGGCCGGGTGTCTGAATCGAGGTACAGACAGACAGACAGACAGACAGACAGGCAAACAAGCAGACAGACAGACAGACAGACAGACAGACAGACAGACAGACAGACAGACAGACAGACAGACCAAATTTCTACGTTTAAGTAGCCCAAGAAAAACTATCGTCTTTAAACCGCTATGAACGCCTCCTCATCCTACGCCTAATGACACGATTTTGCCCCTTGCCACAAGCGGGTCTCAATTCTGAGGAGTCGCAAACTCTGTGGAGGATAGACCAACACAAGTTTCTAGAGCTCTGCGTGGGCGGAGATGTGCGGTGAGAACACCACACATTAACTTAAATCTCTGCTAAAATCGGGGAACCATCCACCCCCTTCCACGCAACAAGGGTGTGCTCAAGGCAGAACAGCTGCAACATTACATAGTCCATTTCTATCGAGATATGCGAAACAACTTTTACCAGCCTTCAAGATCACACGAGCTGATGAGAGGGCAAGAGAAGGATCTCCAGCACCACGTTTCCCCATCCTATCTGGCTTCACCTTCTTAACCACCAGAACTCCCCGCTTTGCCGACTTTGCGGAGAACCCGGAACGCTACGCCCTACGGTCGGCGGGTGTGACCAATCCCCACTGATTCCCCCCAACCTGCAACTTTACACTGTCGAGCTTTGGGAGAGCGCCTTGGCGAGCACCGGCCTGGACGACCAGCTTCGACTGGCTCAAAGGGCTGTCGATGCTGCCCGCGCTCAAGGCATCTTGGTCTGAGGACGCCTCCTTCAAGCTTCAGTACAATCCCCCCTGTTGATTTAAATAAACGTTTACTCTCTCTCTATACCCCAGCTATTCCTTCCGCAACTAAGAGCTTCTCTTCGTTTCGCTCTCTCTCTCTCTCTCTCTCTCTCTCTCTCTCTCTCTCTCTCTCTCTCTCTCTCTCTCTCTCTCTCTCTCTCTCTCTCTCTCTTTTCGCAAAAAGTAAAGATGTTCAGTCCAGCTTAGACATCAGAGAATAAACAATATGAAACACTGCAAGTGCTGCCCTCTCGCTCTAATTGGCCAACACCCCGCAGCCTCAACTTCTCCACTCTCCACTCACATATCATAAGCCAGGGAAGCGCAGAAGGCCTTTGCCTCTGTTGGCCCCTGCACAGCTCACGTACGGCATCACGTCAACGTCCCCTCGCCCACAGCTGCAGAGACTCATTTTGATGAATTCATAGCGCAAAAAGGACGAGGACAGAGAGAGAACACACAACACATCGCTAACTTCCAACTCAACTGTGTTGTGTGTTCTCTCTCTGTCCTCGTCCTTTTTGCGCTATGAATTCATCAAGATTGCCACACCAACTTGCCCAAGAATCCGTACTAGTGCAGAGACTCAAGCCATCGCAGAAGCCATTACTTCACCAGCATCGGACCGCCCACATTACAGTCCGCGCGGACAGTCAGGGAGCACTTCGAAGCTTCGCCTCGAATGACATTCCATCCCCTGTCCACACTAGCCTGACAACATACATGCACGCTCACCCCCACCTACACGTTTTCCTCGAATGGATCCCTGGCCACCAAGGCATAGAGGGTAATGAACGAGCTCACGCTCTGGCCCGCGACGCTCATTTCCCGGGCAGCCCTCAGCCGTGGCCTGAGGAATACAATCCAAAAGAGGATAGAGCAATGCACCATAAAAGGCGCCGCGAACATCTCGGCAACCTCCGCAAAGCAAGAATGGTACTTCCCTCCCCATCTAAATTCATGTCACGGAGACACGCTACATATATTAGACAGGCGCAGACATTGTCCCTCCCCTGTGATCTGTTCCTCCACTACATACAAAAGTCACCAGGCCATCCGCACTGTCAGGTATGCGGTGGCTATCCGGACAATGAACATACATATTGGCGCTGTGTACGGGCGACCTCGTCTTCCACATTTTTTTCGACCAACCCCTTCCCCCCTGATATTCCCTACTCGTGGTCTAGCTGGGCCGCTCCCCCTGGAAACCTACAGGCAGCCCTGTGGTCCCTCTTGGCTGCCCACATTGAAACTCCTTGTGCACCTCCGCCAAGCCCACCACCGTCAGAGGACCGTGGAACACCCCCTTCCTCCGTGGACTGATAACTCCGCGGCTCGGACTTGAGCTGCCTAATAAAGTTTCATCTCTCTCTCTCTCTCTCTCTCTCTCTCTCTCTCTCTCTCTCTCTCTCTCTCTCTCTCTCTCTCTCTCTCTCTCTCTCTCTCTCTCTCTCCTTTGCCTCTCCTGGGCCACGGAGATTAAAAATTCTCGCTGCTAGTCTTCCTCTCTTCGCCGACCTTCAGTGCCCGTGAAGAATAAATTGCAAGTACAGCAACTGCGTTCTAAACGCTACCCGGGAGTCGAAGTGACGCTATCACATCTTACACAGATGTCACACTAACTTTGTTTTGCAACGGAGCTCCATCTTTTGCTTCATGCTCTCCTTAGAGTCTACAAAAGTTACCAGTTTCCATTACTTTTTATTGTGTTTGTCACTGTGGAACCTCTTTACCTCATCCATGTGTATTGTATACTGTGTCTTATCACGTGTGTATTTTACATGTATCTATGTGAACCTGTTTCTATGTGAACTAGCTCTGTGCCCTTTCTTACACTTAGCGTTTGTACTTACATCCACTCACTTGCGTAGACATATTGTGTTCAGCAGCCTCTGTCCACTTCGATGTTTATTATCCTAAGATTATAACCCACTGAACTTTGGAAGAACATCGCAAGAAAGATACACCTTGCGTGAGAAGTAGCAGCCCTGGCTCATACCAGGCGTCAACCTCTCCTGTTTGTCATGAAATAAAGAAGAAAGAAGAAGACAGCTTGGGAACACAAACTATGCAAAGCGTTGTTCAAATTTCAGATTCTGTATTTCACACTGCAATATCGATATCCGTAAACAAGGGGAAAATAAAATGTTCGATGTACATATGAGCGCTCACATGAGCGCTATTTACTGGCACTGCGACCTGTGGTATGCCTTCACTTCTGGACATTTTGCCGATGCTCGGCTCATTCTTGACTAAACTTCCTACTTTTGTGACAAAGCGCATTTGTTGAAGGGGTTTAGCGGAGTTCCAGGGTCACACTTGAAGGCCTCAGAGAATTCGGGAACGTGTTGAAAGCTGATGTCACATAACCTTTCGGAGTTCCCAACATCACTTCCCTCGCATTTCAGATAGCAGGCCGCAATGAACAGCAACTGCAAACCGTTGTACGTCTCCAAACCAACAATCCCGCTTTTGCCCGACGCCACTGCTCCCTTGTAGGCGCCGACTAGGGTGCTAAAGGTAAAAACTTCGGCCATGGTGATATCCACGTCCTGGCCACGAGAGAAGGCGCCGGACAAGATGCAATCCGAGAACGCGGAAAAGAGTCGGCCATTGGACGCCTCGTGGACGTACGCAGCGACGAAGAGCCGCCCGAGCGCTTGGGCGACAATGGTGCCAATGCCTCCGAAGTTAAGCGCTGCGTCGAGGTCAGGATGGAAGTGAAGAAAAGACAGGGAATACGGCATCAGCTGGAAGTCATCGCCTGGGAGCAGCGCGCTGAGTTGGCGCGATGCAAGCGCGTCAACGACACCGACATCCCAGTCATTGCCATCGGTCATGCGGACAGACCTCTGCCAATTGACCATTAGCGAATCAGCCACGTCAAAATGAACGACGCGAGTGACGTTGGTCGTATAAGAAAATGCAGCGAAGGCGGTATCAAGTGTCCTCCAATTTGCAACTACGGCAACGGCGTCGTCGTAATGACGCCACGATAGTAGCCTTTGGCGCACAGCTTCGCGAACCCGCCCGGTGATTTCTTTCGCCCCTTCGAGTGTGTGTTGAGTGAGAACTTTGGCGCTGTACATCCGGGAGAGCGCGTGCCCCATCAGGCGGTAGGCTACGCTTAGACAGAATGCACCATGGTTCAGGAATGGCTGGTGGCCTCGGTAGAAGTTTAGGGTCAGATTCCGATTCGCATAAAGGACGGCCACCTGCACCGTTCCCCAAGAGACGACGTCGTAAAGGTTCGCGTCCCCCAGAAGGCGCCACATACGGGCGAACGTTTTTACATAGGCCGGTCTCGCAACATGAAAATTGGTGTCAGCAGGCATCCTGAAACCCAGCTGTTCGAGGGTTTGGTGCCACCGGGTTTCAAGCTCTTTTAGTCCCCACTGGCTACCACTCAAGGTTCCAGGAGAGAGCTCAATGGGATTCCTCGCCTCACCGTACGCCTTCTTGAGTATGGGCATAACCAGCTCCTCTGCGGCCATCGTTTCTTCAAAGCTCGTCGTGTCATTACCGCCGCTTTCCGTGGCATTGTCTACGAAGCTTTCCCTCAGTGCATTGAAGTAGTCTTCCTGGTCGGCGGACTGCATTGCCGGCCGCCTTGCAACATGCCCGAACAACGCGCCGCGATCGATGAGCACCCCGTCGCGATTCCCGAATCGCCCAGGAACTACCCGCAGGTAAACGTCCCAGCCCAGCTTGACACTCGCACTGAGCAACAAGTGAACGACATCCATGCTATTTCCTCGATGGGGCCACGTGATTCCGGCTTCTGCCAGCGCTGCCTTGACTGCAGCCAGGTCGTCTCGATTGCCGCGTACGACGTCGTCGCAGCTGATGTACAAAGCGGCGGCCTTCTGCGGTTCGCTCTGGTTTGTCGTGGGAATGTGCATGCGACGCACCAGGCGCTCTATGCGATCGAGGAGCTGCCAATCGAGGTCGTGCTTCACCGACATCCTGTTGTCGCGTTGCCAGCCGTCGCACACGAAGCGGGTGAAGCCGTGACAGGGGCTGACCGACGTGTTGAGGGACAAGGCCAGGCGCCGAGCGTAGTCGCGGCACTCGTGCGTGTGGCACGTGTTGTCCCTGCCATCCTCGAGCGTCTGCCGGCCCAGTGCAACGGCAATGAAGATCATTGCCGCCAGTACAACGGCCACCACGCTCGCAGTCAGGTGATAGTGCAACCCATGCATCTCGACAACCTACGGATAAGATAAATGTAGAAGTTATAAGCGTCGCGTGTATACGTATACACACGATGGATATGTTTGCGAAAATCAGACAAATATCGTGCGCCTATAATGCTTGCGAAAATCTTGCAAATATCCTGCGTCTATTTCTGGCATTAATATTTGATGCCAATTTCAAATCACGGAAACCGTTTTGTCGCGGAAAACACTCCAGCGACAACAATGCGTACGAATAAGGGGTATATATATGTTCGCCTCTCTGAGAACAACCGCCGGCGAGCAGTTAAATGCATGTTAGCCTTTTTAACAAAAAACAAAACCTTCAGCACATTTAAACAGAACCGTAGTGTCATAAGTGAGGTCACATGCATTGCGGTGAAGTATGAATGACGTGATCCACCCGCATAACATGGAATTGGATGAGACAGTTGCAGACTAAAGTGGCAGCAGCGTTAAAATCGTTAAATTATGTGCCTTCTTTAGATTTCCGGCTCGGTCTTTTGCCACCGGGGAATATTACGACACAACTTTGTGATGAATCACTGGGTCCCGCGAAAAATGGACTCGCCATATACGTTAGCCTGCACGTTTGAAATTGCTTAGGGTGGTCCGTCCTTATGCAATAACTAGAACATTGCGTGCGCACCGCTGTAGCATTAACATTCCCGCGAAGGCCGCCAACTGAAAAGCCAATGAAGAAATGCTAATATTTCCAGTGATATAGCGCCAAACTCGCAGCTTAGTATTCGCAGCTTACCCACCGCGGTTGCTCAGTGGCTAATGCGTTGTGCTGCTGAGCACGACGACACGGGTTTGATTCCCGGCCACGGCGGCCCCTTTTCTGATGGAGGCGAAAAGCAAAAACAACCGTGTGTACGAGATTTCGGCGCACATTGAAGATCCCCAGGCGGTCAAAATTAATCCGGAGCCCTCCACTACGGCGCGCCTCATCGCCTGCGTTGCGTCGGCGCGTAAAACCCTACAATCATCGTCAATTATTCTAAGCTTGGCCATATAACGTATACATACAAAACTGACTCCTGTCTCACAACCTAGCTTTTAAAAGAGTACGAGTTTAAAACAATAGCGTACTTATTACATTATCTTCCTGGTTTACGTTGGATGTATCACATTTCATTATGTGTGGTCCGGTTCTCAACGGATTCTTTTCGGTTAGGTCAAAGCGGTGAATGGCGTACTTCAAATGGACACTTCAAAATAGTCAGTGACGTACATGTACGTCATCGCTTCGTGCGTCCACTTCCCGCTTCGTACGTCCGCCAAAGTTCTTTAGAATTGTATCTAACAACACACACGATTTTTTGTCACTTTATGATCACCCTAAAAAATTACGACCTATTTTTTGTCGAAATAGATTCGCCCGAAGAATTTATATCAACAATTTAAAAATTAACCCTGAGGGATCTCATCGAACGAAAAAAATTGTCCCTCATAGGGTAAAGGCTAGATAATGCCCAAACCTTTTTTGTTTTGCGCAATCGGCCACCCGCGCGGCGGATGCGCTTCCAAGCTCGGGCGCCACGCGACGACACCGGTTTGTCTTCGTAGTGAGGCAGAAGAAACGCCGGTGACAGCGGCTGCGTTGTCTGGCAAGTTTCCGACGACGACCACGCATCCTCGCCCAGAGCCCGCTCCGCAGTCTCGGGCTGGCCGAGCTGCGACACTTCCCGCTTTTCCCGAAGTCTCCCGGAAGAAGGGCGCCTGCCCCGCCCCTCGCTTCCTTCGGTCTGGGGGTGAGAACTGGGACGACGAGATGTCGGAGGCTGGGAAGGCACATTCCCTGGAGCCGCGTCGGGAACCACCGGCTCTACTAATCCGTTGGCATTGACCCACGGCTCGGGTGCACGGGTATGGGTGGTCGGTGTTATCGGCGCTCTGCTGTCCTGCTCAGCTCTCATCTGTACTGCGGGCAGAGGCGGTGGCTGCGTGGATGTTCGGCGAGGAGCGGACGGTGCCTCCTCCAAAGGGGGCTCGGGCTGGCGGGGCTTCACGGGCAGCTGCGGCTCCGGCTGAGACGGTGGGTTTATTCCGTGCGTGACCAGCGAAAGGCGTGGCCGATGCTTTGACCGTCGTCGAGATGCAGCCAATGAGGACTGGCTCTTTTCCCCCTGGTCAGCGGATGGCTGGCCTGGTAGGGAAAACAAGCAGGATGTCACAGGGCAGCAGTGACCAGTCGGCACCTCGAGCACTGGCGAGACCGAGGAAACATTTTGCGCATTTATATCCAATTCGCTGTAACAAGCGAACTGCAAAAGAGACCCATAAAACTTTTGCGAGCCCAGAATTGGACATGTTCTGATAACATCGACAGCAGATTCCACGTAAAGCTGGAAAGAAATGCAGAGATAGCAAATGAGAAATTTTCTAAGGTATGTGTACTACTAACAAAGGAATGTTTATGTAGATGTGCTCCTCTGGCCTCAGAATGGAATACTTCTCGCTAACCAGGGGAAGTGGGTGTCGACTAAGTGGCCTACAAATACGGAAGTCGAGCCGTGCTCCACGTCAAATTATTGTTCAATGCTGAGAGCTAGCTTACGTGCTATAATCAGCGTCCATAGCTGCCTATAAGTATTCATACTGCGTTGGCTTTGTTTTGTATTGATTTCTTTATTCTTTTTTCTTTGTAGAGGTACAAAGGCCACCTCAAAAGGCCACCTGCTTACGCCAACACAGCCAACAGACCGCAGAGAAAATCTTACCTCAGCGCAGGAAATGAAATGGCTGTCTTGCATTCCGTTGCTTCGCAATGTCTTTATTAGGCCAATCATGTTTTTGGGTTGCGCCCCCCCCCCCGCCATTACTCAACGATGCAAATGGAAAAGATAGTGAATGCCGGGGTGACCATATTCGTTGCTCCATCCTTCAGCTCCCTCTACACTTCCTTCTCTCACCCACCAACCCCTTCGTGTGAAGGTCCGATTCCCCCTCACCGCCGTCGTTTTCTCCCCCGTACAATCCAGTAACTTCATCTTTATTTCGAATTTCTAATTGTGGCTTGTCAGGAAAACGGTTAGGTTACAGAGTGAGGCACGTCGAAAACGGTGTGAATGGAAGCCCGAGAGCGGTGATCACAATAATATACCAGCGCTTGGTCATTGCCCCAGCGGGCATCTCATGATGTACATCGAGCGTTTCTTGAACGCTCGCCGCAACAGAAGCCGAAGAACTACTTCAATGCGGGTATTCCCGCGGGATGCCTAGCGGTATCAATTGATCTTCAACCACCCCTATAACTCTCGGTCTTCACCCCCAAATTTTCGCTACCAGCGCTTGGTCATTGCCCCAGCGGGCATCTGATGATGTACATCGAGCGTTTCTTGAACGCTCGCCGCAACAGAAGCCGAAGGACTACTTCAATGCGGGCATTCCCGCGGGATGCCTAGCGGTACCAATTGATCTTCAACCACCCCTATAGCTCTCGGTCTTCACCCCCAAATTTTCGCCTACTAACAGTTCCGTCGAGTTATTTGTCATTCCAAACTCTTGGCCCCGTCTCTCGGTAGGTAATCGGTTGCCCTCCTGGTCTACCGGTTGTAACATATTACCAAGGCGACATCACGGTGGCTAAAAATGACACCGAAGGTGCAGCTCAGATTGCACACTGCCTTGCGTCGATATGCCGGAGGACTCCAAGGCAGCTGCTATTGTGCATTCTACGTGTTACTGAGGGATTTCGAGCATTCCGAAACTCAAAAACGCTTATAGTGTGCGTCTATGCAGGGGGGGGACCACAAGCCGGCAGTGCCTTACCATCGGCTGTGAGGTCAGTTAAAGTCCCCGAAGAGGCCGATCTCCGCGTCCGGTTGGGACGTTGTCGCTCGAGCCGGGTTGCTTCGTCCTGGATGGAACGCCCCAACGTCTCTGCGTTGGAAGCGGTTGTCAAAACATTGGTCTCATCTGCTCCGGTGACATCGGCCTGGCTCGGTGCTCGCGACCTGCCGGCACGCTGCTGTGAACTGGCCGTGGAGCTCCTCCTGGACTTTCCCGCTGCTTTCAGACGGATTGAACGTCCCACCGTGTCTGCGTTGGAGGCGGTTGTCAAAACATTGGTCTCATCTGCTCCGGTGACATCGGCCTGGCTCGCTGCTCGCGACCTGCCGGCACGCAGCTGTGAACTGGCCGTGGAGCTCCTCCTGGACTTTTCCGCTGCTTTCAGACGGATTGAACGTCCCACCGTGTCTGCGTTGGAGGCGGTTGTCAGGAAATTGGTCTCATCTGCGGCAGTCACATCGACCTGGCTTGCTGCTCGCGACCTGCCGGCACGCTGCTGTGAACTGGTCGTGGAGCTCCTCCTGGACTTCTCCGCTGCTTTCAGACGCTTTCTAGGCCGCCTACGGCCCTTGGAACGCGAAACTGCGTCTGTTGTTTCCCCTGACAAAGGCTGAGGATCCATGCTGCTCCTGCTTTACTTCTTCTTCTTCTTCTTCTTCTTCTCCCTTTTCAAGCCGGCTTCATGCTTCTTTTTCTACTTTGAGACATGCCCGCAAGTGCCTTGAAGCCTACGTTATTATGCAGCTGTTATATTTTGTTCCTTGTTACCCAGCAGGTGTCAACAATTTCGCAGCTACAGCTGTAAAGTTTTCTATTCTCAGATGCTGATTTCCGATTGCTGATACTCAGCGGTCCCTGAAACTCCGTCGTGCGGGTTACGAGAAGTGTCGCAACATTACCTCCTAAACGGCACATCACCGACACTATCTGCAGGTGCCTTGCTCCGATTACCGGCCTGCTTTCAATGGACATCTTGGCAGTCTTGACCAACAAGCCTTCTTAATCTAAGCGAAGAACGGCAGGTGCTCACTGCTCTGCGGATCTTCCCACTCCATTGGATCTACCAAACTTTTACTGCAAAGCAGTATATGTCTACCCCCCCCCCCTCAGTTTTCATTCCGGTGTCATCGATTTACTCGGCGCCGCTCGGGGCTCCTCCTTACCACCGCTGACAACTCTTTCACAACTATTTTCCCCCTCGCCTTCACTGATGCCCCTTTAGCAAGTTGCGCAGTCAGGAGCAGTCAGGTGGTTGTGCGGTTATCAGGGGATAGCGAAAAATAAACAGAAGCACGCATGGGCGTAAAGAAATGCACTGACGATTACTACCCTCCCTAATATGAAATTTGTGCGCAGCGGGAGCTGCAGTCTTCTCGGTCACGGTGCATTTCTGCTGCACCTCAGGAAGTTTTCGCGTGATCAGCGAACGCGCGGCGGCGTGCGCTACTCTGCTGCTACCTAGCAGTGCGCCGCCGCCACCGCCGGCCAGCATGTTTCAAAACATGTTTTAACTTTCCGCGCAAATGTCACGTAGTTCGGATTAGCCCCGTACGCGGGATCAGAGAGTATGTTGTTGCATATCGTGTTTGAACCTCCCGCGCAAACGTAACGAGGTTTGGATTAGCGGAGAATGGAACAGCGACTGGGGAAAGTGTCAGGGGGAGGGAGCTCCTTGGTGGCGATACATGAAACATGTGTGTGGGAAAGGCAGTGAGAGGGATGATGCCATAGCCGCACGTGTTGTACTCCACTTCACCCTTCGCTCCACTGCACCCTTTCTTTCTTTTGTCGCTGCCGCGTTCGCTCACTCGGTTGCGCGGATATAACTAGACGCCGCTGCCGCGAAGCCCAGGTAATGGCTTGCAAAGGACTGCCCCCTAAAACGACCGACACCCGCCGTCGCCGTTTCCACTCAAATTCACTTTGCCAAGTAGCTGAAAATCCCTCCCGGTAGAAGAGAACCTTCTCCGGTTGGAACGCGAGCTTGAGCCCATATTTCTTTTTCAGCTTGGAAGGCCTTCCGAGTGACATTTTCGCCGGTGTCTTTCATGCCTAAGTATGCGTCATCACCGGTTGCCGGTTTATGCGTGCAGAGTTTGCGGGTAGAAAAAAAGGGACATGCACGCACAGCTAGGCTTCATGCCTCTACCGATGAAATTCCGGTTGTGCTGGTGGGAGATTCAGATATCGAAATTACATGGCTCAATGCGGTTAGTCGGCTGTTGTTTTCAATCGAGTGGTTCGGGTGTGGGTTGATGTGTTACACAGACATCTTACAAACACATTAAGATGCATACGAGGGGGAAGGAAAACGGACAGCGACACGTTTGTGCGCGAGAATAGATCTCAAAGCCTTTTAAGTTTTAAATCATTATGGGAAGGATGATGCCGTTCGTTTGGAGGAAGAAGAGCAAGAATTGAATCGTTGGCCGAACACAAGCGCGAATGGGTAAAAAAACAATGGAAAGCTGCTGCACCACCGTTACCGCCTCAAGTTCGGCTCGTGGAGTAGCGGTGAATTACTCCCGAATAAACGGCAACTTTCCCGCTTGGAACTCCGGCGTGAGCCAATATCACTTCTTCAGAGGGCTTTCAGCGGATGTTTTCGAAGGCGTCTGTCACTTTTAGCAGAGTCCGTCAATGCTTTAGGGACGCGCGCAAGACTGCTGGTTGCCGGTTTATGCGTGTGCAGGTTTGTAGTGGAGAATAGTGGAGAATAGCTATAGGTTTTATCCCCGTACTGATGAATGGCATCTCCATTGCGCTGGTGCGAGGTTAAGCCAAGGACATTAAACGGACCAGTGGGACCTCTCCGGGGTCCTTAGTGGTGGAGCGGATTGGGTTTGTGTGTTAGGCTATGTTCAGCTAACCGAAGCAAAACCCGTATCGTGATCTATGGACGTAAAAAAATGCTATGTCACGCAGTTAGGTTGGCTGAGACGTGAATTGACGTCATTACAGTTGCGACAACAGTCTGAACCCGGCCTTACACAAACAGTAAGATGCTTACGATGCTGGAGGGACACGGGCAGTTCCATGTTTATGTTCAGGAATAAATATTGGTTCCTTCAGAGGTTCAGTCAGCTAATTTGCTAGGAAGCATGCTCCACCGCAAATTAGGATAAATGTTTTTTGTGTCGTGCACTCCGTGTACTTCATCCAGCTTTGCAGGTCATCCTTATGCACAGAGTGGAGGGCACTAATTTTTTCTTTTGCATCTAATACTATCAAATTCGGTCATCAAGATATAGTGATCGCTGACTAGATGTTGGTAGAGGTTTTTCCAGTTTGGGCTTCTGACATTTGTTACCATTGTAAGGTCTGGGCATGTATCTCTACTAACACTATTGCCCATCCTGGTGGGAAATTCAATGTCTGTCAGGAGAGTCAGGCCCTCCTGGTTGATCGCCTCTTCCAATTTCCTCCCTTTGGGGGTAGTACTAGGGTATCCCCATGAGGGGTGCGGGGCGTTGAAGTCGCCCCCAATAATGACCGGTTCCCTCTTAGCTCGCCCCAAGAAGCCTCTGATGAGCTGAGCCAGTTTCGGATTACGGTCTTTAGGAGGGCTGTACACGTTAAGGATGTGTATTCCGGCTGCACAACTCTTGATGGGAAGGATGGTCACATGACAATGTAAGGTGTCCACGTCCAATGGGTCTTGTAAAATGGCCGTGTAGTGTTTGTGTACTTGTGTGGCCGTGTACTGATCTTGCTGGTACGTTATGTAATCCTTTAACTTGATAGGCATCACCTAGAGTTCTTGTAGGAGAATGGCTGCCGGGGGTCTGTCTTGTTGGGAGATAAAGAGGCTTAGCGCAGATTGTTCACGCCCGTAGCCCCGGTAGTTCCACTGCCATACGCTTAACTTAGAGGGGTGTGTCATATGGAGTCTGTATCAGAATACCAGTCTCCTTGCATAGATCTTGGCTCTTTGGGTCTTTTTTTTCCTTTCCTGCATTGCTCTGCGTGTCGCGGTGATGGCCATTTGGATGTATCTTCTGTTTCCTGCAATTTGTTCTCCCATTTCTGTGAATTTTTCCTGTGCCTTCTGGAGCTGAGCTTGTGTTTGTTCTCGGAAGGCTCTAAACGCTTGTATGATTAGCTGGTAGATGTCCCCCAGAGAAGGCGGCGGATGTGGTTGCACTTGCCCATGTTGCTGCGGCTGCGCTTGCAGGAGGGAAGAGTTCGCGTTGGTCTCAATCATGCCGTGCTGCTTAGTGTTCATCTTTGTGAGTTCCTCAATGCGCGCTTCCATGACTGCTAAGCGCGCATTAAGAGTATTGTTCTCTTTTCGGAGTGCCTGAGTGTTATGTGTGTGTGGGAAGGGGAGGCCACTCTGCACAGCTCACCTTACTCGATGTTTTTTCCACCCCTGGCAGCAGGCGGACCGAGGACGTCTGCTTCGTTGCGCTGGCTTGCAGGGTGGCTCCCTAGTTTGTAGCTCCCGGCGTGACCTTCCCGGTTGGAGCTTGTGTTCCTTGCTTTCAGGGTGGATTGCCGGCGGCGGGATGTAAAGCGGCCACGTGATCATGAGCGTCCACGCGTCGTTGACGTCGATGTGGAAGTCCTCAACCGCATTGCCTTCCCTCGACTGGCTTCTTCCTACGTAATTCTTTTCGTTCTTGTGTTCCCCGCCCGCAATCTTCACCAGTCCTGGACAGTACACGGGCAGTACAAGGACTTGCTTAGGACGGGGAGTCCCGTAGTAATACTCCGGAAAATCAAGCGCCGGATCACGTGCTGGGAAGTCCGCGGACAATCCGGGAATGATAATCGAGGCCGCCCAATGTTTTCAAGTGTGAGGCCGGGTTCATGGTCTAATAGTTTCCGCAGGTTCTGCCTATACAAGCGTCTCGTTCGAGAATTTTTTGAACTTTTTGCCGGGTGGCTTGGCAGCCAGCCAGCCAGCCGGACAGACAGACGCACCAGAATTTTGCGGTTTAGGTAGCCCCAGGAAAACTATCGCCTTTAATATATCTACAGCTACCTGATCTAGACGAAAGGTTAATACAAAAAGCACGAGAGCGGGGATCAGCAGGGGGGAGGTGGCCTCCGTTTCTCACCTGGTCCTGCCCTATCTGCACGGGACTGGCGAACACCAGCGTGGCGATGTTGCTCTTGCAGGGCGGGAAGGTGATGGAGCCCGGGTAGACGTAGTACAGTAAAAGGTCGTTAGTTCGAACTCGAAGGGAACCATAAAATTGTTCGAATTAAGCGGAGTTCGAATTAGCGGGCGGACGCTAGAATGAATGGAAATCGCGCCACACAATGCGGGCAAAACACAATGAAGTCAGCTCTGTACTCGTTATCGCGAATTAGGCGCTACTACACGTTTGTGGCAGGGGAGTTTGTAAATAATGTTTCGTAAATAATAATGGCATGTGCCGGAGCACGGGCGCCGGTGGTGCGGCGCCCTCTTTAAGGCTCATTCCCACTAGTGATTTGCCTCGTGGCGCGACGTCGCTCGACGCGCGTCGCGCGATGAGGCGGTGTTCGCCCTTGCGATGAGCGATGATGCGACTGCGTTAAGCGCAGCTGTTACCCGACTTGTACGACTTCCTTGGTGCGTCAATCATTCGCACTAAAAAAAAATTGTTACACGAGCGCGGCAAAAGCAGGTAGAAATCAAACTAGAACACATGCTACAAACCTGGAACAATGCCGAAAGCATCGCGGGTTGCAAGAGGAGCAGAAAATAACAAACCCAAGAATGCTCTTTTCAACATATTATTGCACGAAGAAATGCACACTCTAGCTTTCACGCCACAACACTCGCATCACGGCCCATAAAGTTCGCTTCTCTTCACAGGCGCAAAGTTCTGACGCCTCCGAACTCTACGCGTGTTTACCAGTTGCCGATAGAAGTACGAAGAGGCTTCAAGTCAACCTACCGTCTCGCTAGCCACCTAGCTATATACGATGATTACTTGCTTGTACAATCCATACACGTTTCTCCACACTGATAAGTTCAACGCTGTTCGTTGATTAGTGCACGCGTACGCTGAAGCCACTGACCAAAGAACCGAACCACACGGGAATTGCCGGCCCGACCCGACGGGTCCAGCGATAGCCAAGCGAGCCCAGCGGCGGCGGCTCCCCCCCGATGTTTGCATTGCCGGATGTAAACAAACGTTTCGTTTCCGGCTACGTCAGCCTACACCACTGTCATGATTGGCTATCCGGTTTTGCGGGGCCGTTGCGCGACGAGGAAATGCGATCCGAGAGCGATCTGCTCCGCCGTCGCAAAGCGACGAAAAGCGACGGCCGGTTCATCGCTTTGCGACGTCGCGCTACGTCGCGCGACGCGACGAGGCGAATCGCCAGTGGGAACGTGCCTAAAAAATCTGTTGCAGGAGCGCAGCGCGCGCGCACCACTCTTGTTTTTTTCTGTTTCGTTGTTTTTCACTTGTAGTAAATTTGGTTTGCTTTGGATTTGCAACACCCGGGGATCATATTTCGAATTAACCGTTCTTGAAACCGACGCGTTCGAATTATCCGGAGTTTTGCCTTTTGTAAAATATACAGGGCTGTGCCGCGACCGGGGCGTGTCTTCGAATTAATTAAAATTTGAATTAACCGAATTCGAATTATCGAGCTTTTATATAAACCGCATCTGCCGGGACATCAGGTGTAGCGAGGCAGCATAGAAAGCTGCGTCCGCGCTCCCCATATGCCGCGTACCTCCTGCGTGCTCTGCACTAGGGGCTCTACAGGCTCGGCATGTTGTCCAGGGTCTCCTGCGAATGCGCGAACAGGGTTCTTTCTACGCATGCGCTGGTAATGACAGTAAACAAGGCAAGCCAGTCTTCCGAGTGTACGCTGAACGGAACCAAGCAGACTATGTGGATAACCACGTTAAGCGTTTTGCGGGCTCACACCTACCACCGTTACAAAGAACTGCTACTTAACTAAATAAAGGCGGCTGAGAAGTGACAACAACGAGTATATAACGCTACGCAAGTGGGTTCCCTTTGTTGTACCCTTCGTATCGCGTGCTTGAAAGTGCGACGCATTTCCGGAATTTCTGCAATTTATAGGGCGCAGTTGCTTGCGCGGGGGTGTTTAGGGGACCATACCGCGAGGTAACACAGCATACATCCCGACCAAAAGAGTCAATGTGCTCTGGCCTCGTGGAAGACCGCTCGTGGGCTAATGGACCTTGTAAGAGCGAAGCTATTTAGAAAATCATAATTTTTCGTGTTCCCAGTTAAAAATACGAAGAAAAAAAAACTGCCGGCCGCCCGCACGTGAGCGCGGGCGTATACTGCTCGGCAGTTAACACAACAAAAAAACTCCCCCCGCCTCCCCGAAGGGGATCGTGCGGAAATGCGAATGCATTGGGTGCACCGATGAGTACGCTGCGGCAAGCAGTCACGGAGAGAGGCGCGCGCTCCACTGCATTTATATATATTTTTCCGAGCGCAGCGAGCGGAGAGAGGGTACGCGGAGAGGAGAGAGAGACCCGCGCAACACGCCCGCCCCGCGAGCGAGCTCTCTCCGCCGAGCTCCGCGATGCGAGCGCCCTCACAAGCCCGAGCGTGCTCCTCCTCTCCACTCACTCTCCGCTACTCCGCCCGAGCTCCGCGATGCGAGCGCCCTCACACGCCGAGCGCGCTCCTCCTCTCCCCTTGCCCTCCGCTACTCCCGCCCGAGCTACCACCTGCTCCGGTTTCTAGGCGCGCCACGCGCCACAGCTGTCGCTAGGCGCACGCCGGCCAACGCACGACAACCCCCGACTAAAGAAATGCATTCGCATTTTAAAAAATCCGAGCGCTCGTGTGTGCGAAACTCGCGACGACTGTCCAGCGTCCTCTGCGCATTTTTGCCAAGCCATGCATACCCACTTAGGGCGATTGGCCAAGAGTTCGGCGACCGCCCGGCAGTTTAAAAAACAAGAAAATGCCAAGCCCTCCTGTGTGCGTGACTCTTTGCGACCGGCCAGCGTCCCCGGTGCACGTTTGCAAGCCAAACATACCCACTTTGGAAAATTGGTCAGGATGGCCGAAAAAAAAAAAAAAAAAAATCTCCAGCGTTCGCCAAAATCGAGGCAACACTTGCTGGGAACGCGAAAGACACGCCACAGCGCACACTCCCCAAAGATGATGTCCAATGATTATCACTTCCGAAAAAAATGAAGGAAGCTCACACATATAGGAACAATGATGGAGTAAACGTCGTTGCGGCCCTGAATAAGAAGCAAATGGGCTGCAATGGTGGGCTTAAACCTTCCTGATGGTCGTGAAGGTTGCGTGCATCTTCGGTATACCTTCGACTCTTACGCGATAGTGTGAGCTTCCTTCATTTTATTTTCCATTAGCGTATACTTCTCGGGGTGGCTGCCAAAGCCCCAGGTGTAGGATTACGAAAGAACATGCCCTTTTTTTCCACTTGCCCAAGCGCCGCGAATGGTTTTGGTGGCCGAGAAATTCCTCAATGGCAGCCGTTGTGGCTGAATATGTACCGTAAAGTTCGAAAGAACGCCCACCCAAATTTCAGAGATATCAAGTGATAAATACGGGTAGGGCGATATTTTGGGTCACGTGCTAAAAACTACAATACAAAAGTGACGGCACCGCCAACCAACACTACCGAGGTATCAAGAAAAAATGCGATATGGCAAACTTTCGGGTGAAATGCGGAAAGGACCAATTATTCGCCACATCAACACATAAATAGATAATTTGCGTTTATTTTGTTCACTCATCGGCGCTAAAGCCATGGATTTTAGGGGGTGGGCGATCTTTGGGGTCTTTTAGCAAACTGAATATTTCACTCCGGAATCGGGGAGTTGGTGATATTTCAGGGGAGGGCGTTGTCTCGGAACTTTGCGGCATATATGCCTACCTATCGGCCGTCCTCGAGTGTTTCAAGCGAAGGGGGGGTGGCAAACCGACTTTAGAGGACTGCTTGGAGCGGCATTACGACCCCACGCAAGCTGGTTAGTTCGTCGTGCGAATGGCAGATGCGGCTTGGGTGGAACTTTCTCGAAAATTTCAAGCCACAGTCACCGTTCGACCGGTTTGGCGAGTTTACGGCAGAGCAAGAGTGGGGCATCCCGCAGCAGGTGCCCCTTCGGAAACACTTAGAACGTGCCTTGCCTCTTGAAGCGACAAGTAATAAAAAGATCACACGAATAAAGACAAAATCCAACAAAATTAAAGTGAACCTACTAAAGCACAGAACGATGACAATACAGGAAAAAGGAAATAGCAGAGCTCAGAAAAGGGGGCAGCACCTAGCTGGCTCGGCGCTCCCAATGGCTAATCCAATATGGCATTGTTTTGTTAACAAATAATGGCGGTTCGGTCGCTGAGAGCGAGAGCGCTACTGGGAGAATGTCCATTGGCGACACATACCACCTTCAAGGAATTAACCCGACAACCCCGACGACCCATGCGTAAAGGATTTTCTTTCTATTCCTTAAAACAAAAAAAGCAACCCGCCGCGGTGCCTCAGTGGCTAAGGCGTTGCGCTGCTGAGCACGAGATCGCGGGTTCGATTCCCGGCCGCGGCGGCCGCTTTTCTGATGGAGGCGAAAAGCAAAAACGCCAGTGTGTACGAGATTTCGGCGCACGTTGAAGATCCCCAGGTGGTCAAAATTAATGCGGTGCCCCTCCCCCCCCTACGGCGCACCTCATCGCCTGTGTTGGGCCGGCGCGTAAAACCCTACAATCGTCAATTATTCGCAGCTTGACCATATAACGTATACCTACAAAACCGACTCCTGTGTCACCGCCAAGCCTTTAAAAGAGTACGAGTTTAAAACAATATCGTACTTATTACATTATCTTCCTGGTTTATGTTGGATTTATCGTATTTCATTATGTGTGGTCGGGTTCTGGATGCATTCGTTTCGGTTAGGTCAAAACGGTCAAAGGAGTACTTTAAATGGTCACTTCAAGACGGTCAATGACGTACATGTACGTCATCGTTGGTATGTTAAAAAAGCACGGCCTTTTTGGATCATTTCTTTCGTTTGGCATATTCTGTGTCACTGCGGAAATTCGTGTTTTTTTTCTTGCGCTGATGGCTCTTTTCTGTTTTATGCTTTACTACAGCGGTGCGCCAGAAATTGCTTGGGGATTGGGTCACGCGCGGGCCCGTAGCAGCTGGTTTCGGTTTCTTCCTGCGGGCGCTTCCCGCTTCGTGTTTCTGCGAAACTTCTTTAGAATTGTATGTAACAACACAAACGATTTTTTGTCACTTTGTGAGCACCCTACAAAAATTACGACAATTTTTTCTCGAAATAGATTCGTCTGAAGAATTTATATCAACAATAAAAAAATAAACCTTGAGGGATCTCATTAGCCGAAAATGTGACCCTCAAAGGGTAAAGGCCCAAAACTTTCTTGTTCTGCGCAATCAGCCACCCACGCGGCGGATGCGCTTCCAAGCTCGGGCGCCACGCGACGACACCGGTTTGTCTTCGTAGTGAGGCAGCAGAAACGCCGGTGACAGCGGCTGCGTTGTCCGGCAAGTTTCCGACGACGACCACGCATACTCGCCCAGAGCCCGCTCCGCAGTCTCGGGCTAGCCGAGCTGCGACACTTCCCGCTTTTCCCGAAGTCTCCCGGAAGAAGGGCGCCTGCCCCGCCCCTCGTTTCCTTCGGTCTGGGGGTGAGAACTGGGACGACGAGATGTCGGAGGCTGGGAAGGCACATTCCCTCGAGCCGCGTCGGGAACCACCGGCTCGACTAATCCGTTGGCACTGACCCACGGCTCGGGTGCACGGGTATGGGTGGTCGGTGTTATCGGAGCTCTGCTGTCCTGCTCAGCTCTCATCTGTACTGCGGGCAGAGGCGGTGGCTGCGTGGATGTTCGGCGAGGAGCGGACGGCGCCTCCTCCAAGGGGTTCCCGGACTGGCGGGGCTTCACGGGCAGCTGCGGCTCCGGCTGAGACGGTGGGTTTATTCCGTGCGTGACCAGCGAAAGGCGTGGTCGATGCTTTGACCGTCGTCGGGATGCAGCCGATGAGGACTGGCTCTTTTCCGCCTGGTCAGCGGAAGGCTGGCCTGGTAGGGAAAACAGGCAGGATGTCAAAGGGCAGCAGCGACCAGTCAGAACCTCGAGCACTGGCGAGACCGAGGAAACATTTTCCGCATTTATAACCAATTGAACGTAACGAGCGAACTGCAAAAGAGATTCACAAAACGTTCGCCAGCCCAGAATTGAACATGTTCTGATAACGTCGATACTTGCTTCCACGTAAAGCTGGAAAACAATGCACAGATAGCAAATTGGAAATTTTATAAGGTTTGTATACTACTAACAAAGAAATGTTTATGCAGATGTACTCCTTTGGCTGCAGAATAGAATACTGCTCGCCTAGAATAATACGCTAACCAGGGGAAATGGGTGTCGACTAATGGCCTACAAAGACGTAAGTCGGGCTGTGCCCCACGTCAGGTTATTGTTCAGCACTGAGGGCTAGCTTACGTGCTATAATCAGCGCCCATAGCTGCCTATTAAGTATTCATACTGCGTCGGCTTGATTTTTTATTTATTTGATCTTATTCTTTCTTTTGTGTAGAGGTACAAAGGCCACCTCAATAGGCCACCTCCTTATGCCAACACAGCCAACAGACCACCAGAGAAAATCTTACCTCAGCGCAAAAAATGAAAATGCTGTCTTTCATTCCGTTGCTTCGCAATGTTTTTATTAGGTCAATCATAGTTTTGGGTTCCGCCCCCCCCCCCCTTCCCTTATTCAACGATGCAAATGGAAAAGATAGTCAATGCCGGGGTGACCATCTTCGTTGCTCCATCCTTCAGCTCCCTCTACACTTCCTTCTGTCACCCACCAACCCCTTCGTGTGAAGGTCCGATTCCCCCTCACCGCCGTCGTTTTCTCCCCCGTACAATCCAGTAACTTCATCTTTAATTCGAAGTTCTAATTGTGGCTTGTCAGGAAAACAGTTAGGTTACAGCGTAAGGCAGGTCGAAAACGGTGTGAATATAAGCCCGAGAGCGGTGATCACAATAATATACCAGCGCTTGGTCATTGTCCCAGCGGGAATCTGATGTGTACATCGAGCGTTTCTTGAACGCTCTCCACAACAGAAGCCGAAACTACTGCAATGCGGGAATTACCCCGGGATCGGTACCCATTGATCTTCAACCACACCGATACGAAGCTCTCGGTGTTTACCCCCCAAATTTTCCCCTGCTGATTGTTCCGTCGAGTTGTCTGTCATGCCCAACTCTTGGCCCAGTCTCTCGGTAGCCAATCGGTTTGGTTGTAACATATTACCAAGGCGACATCACGGTAGCTAAAAATGACACCGAAGTTGCAGCTCACTTTGCACACTGCTTGCGTCGATATGCCGGAGGACTCCAAGGAAGCTACTGTTGTGCATTCTACGCGTTACTGGGAGATTTCGACCATTCCGAAGCTCAAAAACGCTCATAGTGTGCGTCTATGCTGGGGGGACCACAAGCTGGCAGTGCCTTACCTTCGGCTGGGAGGTCAGTTAAAGTCCCCGAAGAGGCCGATCTCCGCGTCCGGTTGGGACGATGTCGGTCGAGCCGGGTTGCTTCGGGTTGGATGGAACGCCCCAACGTCTCTGCGTTGGAAGCGGTTGTCAAAACATTGGTCTCATCTGCTCCGGTGACATCGGCCTGGCTCGGTGCTCGCGACATGCTGGCACGTGGCTGTGAACTGGCCGTGGAGCTCTTCCGAGACTTCTCCGCTGCTTTCAGACGCTTGCTAGGCCGCTTGCGGCCCTTGGAGCGCGAAGCTGCGTCCGTTGTTTCCCCTGACAAGGGCTGAGGCGGTGGGGGCGGTGGGGGTGGCCCGAAAAATGGCGCATGCTCCAGGCTGCTCCTGCTTCTTCTTCTTCTTCTTCTTCTCCCTTTTCAAGCCCGCTTCATGCTTCTTTTGCTACTTTGACACATGCTCTCATGCCTCTTGAAGCCTACGTTATCATGTAACGGTTATATTTTGTTCCTTGTTACGCAGCAGGTGTCAAGAATTTCGCAGCCACAGCTATAAAGTTTTCTATTCTCAGCTGCTGATTTCCGATTGCTGATACTCAGCGGTCCCTGAAACTCCGTCGTGCGGGTTACGAAAGTGTCGCAAGATTACCTCCTAAACGACACATCACCGACACTATCTGCAGGTACCTAGCGCCGATTACCGGCCTGCTTTCAATGGACATCCTGGCAGTCTTTTGACCAACAAGCCTTCTTAATCTAAGTGAAGAACGGCGCCTGCTCACTGCTCTGCGGAACTTCGTGCTCCATTGGATCTGCGAAACTTTTTCTCCAATTCCGCATAACCTATCCACCCTCCCCTAGGCACCAAATACGTTGAAGCGTAACATTTATTTATTTATTTATTCACAATACCCCTAAAGGCCCCCGTGAGGGGGTTTTACATGGGGGGGGAGGGCGTACAATGGATACATGGCGTCTTTGTATCCCTTGTAAATAAAAAACGCCTGTTACCACGCGTTTATTAATAACGCGTTTGAAATAACCCGTTATTCGACCTCAGTAGATACGAGGTGCAGTCTGGTTCCAATTGTAACGGCTGGAGTTCAAAGCCACCTAAGTCGTATTTTTGAAGTAAAGGTGTTTAGAACTATTATACACATTTTCCTCAAATGGCGGTGGTTCGGTATGTTTTATGCTGCTTGAGGTAGCCCACCACCATATTATTGACGCATTGCACCGTAGCGGAAGTACTGGTTCTAGACATTTTGGGAAATAAAATATCACACAAGTATTACTATTAGCCGTTCCGATCACCTACCATGATAGGGCTACCCGTGAGCTATTCTTCGCAGCAGCCGCTCGCTGTGGGGCCGCCACAGCGAGCGGCTCCTGCGAAGAATAGCCAACACGAGTAGAAGCTCAAGGGTCAGCGTTCACAGCGGTAAGCACCGCACATCGCGCGAGTGCACCCGCCACTCGCGAGTGGCGAGCGGGGCTCACTATTTGGAGTGGTGAGTGCACTCGCACTCGTGAGTGGTGAGATCACTTGCACTCGTGAGTGGTGAAAGCACTCGCACTCACGAGTGGTGAGTGGGGCTCCCCGCGAGTGGAACTCGCACTCGCGAGTGGTGAGCGGGGCTTACCGCGAGTGGCACTCGCACTCGCGAGTGGTGAGCGGGGCTCGCCGCGAGTGGGACTCGCACTCGCGAGTGGCGAGCGGGGCTCGCCGCGAGTGGAACTCGCACTCGCGAGTGCCGAGCGGGGCTCGCCGCGAGTGGAACTCGCACTCGCGAGTGGTGAGTGGGGCTGATCGCGAGTGGAACTCGCACTCGCGAGTGTAGAGTGGGGCTCGCCGCGAGTAGTACTCGCACTCACGAGTGGGGCTCGCCGCGAGTGGCACTCGCACTCACTCGCAATCGCACTCACCAGCCCACAACGATGGCGAGGCTCACTCACCACTCACTCATGAGTGGTGAGTGGGGGGTGTGTGAGTGCACTCGTGAGTGAGTTTGCCGACCTATGGTAGCGGCTAGCGGCAGCTCGCCCGAACACCGCCGAAGCATGCAGCGTCGACGCCGCTGCTGCTGCGGAAGCCCTTGAAAGATCGATAGACGGTGCGGCCGTGCGTTTCGAAGGAGGGCCTGAGCTGGCCATACAGGTGGTAGGTGAAGTAGTTGAACGACACGTACATGATCCCCGTAGTGTTCATCTGCAGACGACGAGCGCGCTTGTTCTTCTAAGGCGCACCAAAAAACGCGAAATAGGGTGATTCCCGCCGATAGAATGGCGTTGCCAGCTATGAAAAAATGTCATATAGTGTACTAGAAGCAAACTTTGTCGTTCGGGGCTGGTGGGTGTAAGGGGGGAGGTTAGTTCTGCGATGAAAATATCCCCTGGGGAGCTTCGGTTGTAAGAGAGCACCCCTGGTCGCCGCTGTTTATCAGTTGACTTCACAAGTTTTGTTTGCTAAATTCATCCTTATTTATTGCCTTAGTCTTCTTTCTTCAATTTATGGCATAAAGTTTTATACAACCCATTACAATTGTTAAGTTTGGTTGAAAAACTTTTAGGTGGCGCTGGCTGGAACAGGAGAGAGAGAGATAGACTGAAGTAAGATAGCAAGTTGGGCTACTTGGTGCAGATTAAGATTCATGGTGAAAAACAGCGCAAGGAACACGGGGACAAAAAGGAAGAGTGGACGACGCACAGCGCTGAATTGTAAAGAGGTTGTAAAGCAGGTTGTAAAGAGATATAGACTCTTTATTACAGAGAAAGCAGAGAGGTTTGCCAGCATGAATTCGCCGACATGCTACTCTGCGGGGAAGGGGGGTGTGAGGGATCCGGGCGCCAGCGACGCGGAATGTGTCGAACGCAGGGGGAGCGGCGCGGTTCCGGGAAGTGGGAATGAATGATTTTATGGCAGCCAGCTTGTTAAGAGCAAGCGGCCTCTGGGTCACGCCGCTCGCGTGAGGACACATTGTCTGGGGACGCAGCCGCGTCGTCGCGTTCTTTTAGCCGGAGTGCGTGGTGTAGCCGTGGGGGAAAAAATTACGCCCACCTCCCCTCGCGGGAACACTGGTGTGATGCGACGCTGAAAGGGGTTCCATTGCAGCGCATCAAGCAATCGTCGGGTACGGCAAGAGAGCAAGCGCATGCGCAAGCGCGGACGACCGTCGACTGAGAGACCGGCCGGAGCGCGGCACTCCGCTTCTATGCGCAGCGCGCCCGAAGGAGAGGAGACCGCGGAGAGAGAGAGTACTGCACGTGCGCACAGTGCGCAGCCGCGCGCAGCGCGACCGCAGATGTTGGGAGAGAGTGTTCGCTATCGGAGATAGGAGAGGAGGTGAGCGGAGGAGAGACGCAGCTGTGCGGACGCGGACGACGGACGCACGCAGGACAGGGCCGCCGGCAAGAGATGCTCCTCTCAGCGTCGCATCTAATATTGGCGGTACGGCGGCTTGAAGGGCACTCAGGGAGCTTGGCTGTGGCTGGCTCCGGGCCCACCGCGTTTTCGTTTAGCAGGTTGTAAAACCATTCGGAACGCTGCTTGGAACTGTCAACTGGAGCGGGACGGCGGTCGATTTAGGGGAAAGTGCTCTCTTTGTTGGCCCGTGCGCGCGCGGAGTGAAGGCGTGCGAGGGTGTGCGCGTAGCGGCCCGGGATGGGCGCGGCAGAGGCGACGCCTGAGCCGGCCGCCGTGTCCTGTTGTCCCTGTGCGCTGTTTCTTGCCCACGGTCATTATTAACGGGGCATTGCCTTTTAACGGCGGAGAATCTTGGGGACGCGCCGGGTCGTTAAGACGGATGGTTATGGGTTTCAGCTGGCGTGGAGTGCCTGTCCGGTTTTGGGACGAGAATCGTGGGAGCGGGCGATGCAGACCGCGTTCGTAGAAGCTTGTCCCTGGCGCTCGCACGTGTGTCCGCGGGTTTCCGAATGTTTGTTGTAGCTGTTTCATTTGCTTTTAATATTTTCCTTTTTGGTTGGTGAGAGAAGGTGACCAATGTTTCAGAGTTACGGGGGCGTCGCCCACCGCAATTTAAACCCGGATGTGGTAACCCGACCAATCAGATCGCCAGGGGATGCTGATTGGCCCGTGAACCGGGTGTGGAGACTAAGTGACCCATTAAAACAACGAGACACCAGGTCTCGGGGTCGAATCCTCAGGGTTTTAATGTGCTATGAAGGGCCGGCGTATTGCCGGGCTAGCCAGGTCAGGCTAGGGAGGATCTCACCACTTGGGTAGTCTTAGGTCAGGGTCCGTCGCTGACGGGGGTGCCGCGGGCACAATGTCTTCGCTGACCTAGAAACCCACTTTATTTCTTACTCTGTCTACTTCAGTCTGTAAATATCCAGTATATATCTCTCGCTTAAATATACGGTTTAGAAACCCTCAACAACTCTCATCGTCGTGTCATTAGTGCCGCAACCATCAGGCACCATCGCAGATCATCGGAAGACTTCTACACGCCACAACATCGGCGCATCGAAGCAAGAAACAACGAACCAAAACCTTTACTGGGGGAGAAGGAAACAAAGGAAGTAGATGGAAGAAGAAGAGTAGGAGACAAGAAGAATAGAATAAAAATTAAAGACAAAAGTAAAGGAACAGGAACAGTAGTTCTCCGGGAAACGCCGCCGCTCCATACTATTTTTACATTGCAAAAAGGATCCGCGTTCTTTTTTTGTTCGTCCCCCGCGCGACACACGTTTATCTTCTATTACACAGTAACGTCGTCGAAAGACGATAGCAGACCCTGACACGTAAGTTCCTCTCTTATTTGCCCTGCCCACCTATCACGTTCTTCCCTGCCCATGTCGCTACTCCCACCATAAATACGGTGTAGGTTTGCTCAAGTCAATTCAATTTTCCCGCCTTCGCACTGCTAGCGTTCCATCTTATGAAACCTTCCGTTACTCTTGGACTTGAAATTCTACCTCGAGCTCTGTGCCCGGGTGCGAGCCCTTGTCGCATTTCAGGTCAAAACATTGTTTTCAACTCGTTTTTTTTTAAATTTTATATCGCAGAATTCGACCGCATGACGCACCCTAAATGGCGGGAAAAGATTTCATTCGCAATAGCTAGCACGGAAATCAAAATTACTGTGCCTGACTCGAAGACGGCAACAAGAAACTTCCTTGCGGGACGAATATCCTTGCCAGTGGCCAAAATCCTTTCTACGTTTCTTGGCGACAGATGCAGGCATGTTCGCCTTGTATGGACACCAGCACACTCGTCCCTGCCGGGGAATGAACTGGCTCACGAGGAGCCCGAGATTTCCGCAACCAGGCTGACCTCGGGGAGCAAAGACAGGCTGGTCACGTATAGGGAGATTACGCACCCGTATACAGGTTGACCCGGTGGTGGTGGTGGTGATTTATTAACAAAGGAGGGAAGAGTAAAGGCCTGGGGATATTGTTGAACTCAACGGGGAGTTCACCCTCATACGACCCAGTCCAGGGAAGGGGATTGGGGCTTCAAAGGATAGGAAGAGAGAAGGGGAAGAGAAGAGCGGTAGGAGAGTGGGAGATAGTCTATATCGCGTTCGTTTAGTCCATGACTCAAATGGCTACAAACGCAGCGCTAGTCCTGTTGTAACCAGGAAGTTGACTACGTGCTGGAAGACCTCCCGTCGGATGGCGTCCGGTCCCGTGGGGAACAGGAAGTCTTCTAGCTTGTGGCTTGGGGCACCGAGTCGCTGGAGTTCGGCCCGGAGTTGTGCTCTTGCGGTGTCGTGCTGCGGGCAAGAGCACAGCAAGTGCTCTAGCGTCTCAGGCTCTGGGCAGTCGGCGCAGGTGGGGGATGCTCGGCGGCCTTGATGGTGCAAGCGCGCTCCCACGTTGCAGCAATTGAGCCGCAGGCGAAGAAGGAGCGACCGGGCGTCTCTGCTAATGCGTCCGGGCAAGACCCGTGGGGCCTGGCCACTGACTACTCGGGAATCTGGATGCATGGCCTCCACCACTCGTGCCAGGATAGTCCTTGCAGCGTCAAATGACACCACATCCCGGGAGGCTGGAACCCCTGCCTGGCGAGCAGCACCTTTGGCCAAGGCGTCTGCAACCTCGTTGCCTATGATGTTCACGTGCGATGGCAGCCAGTGAAGTCGCAGTGGACACCCCTGCGCTTCCACCGCATGAAGCTTGGCCGCCAGCGACCGCTCAACATAGCCGCTAGAGCTGGCTGGCTGGTCAGCGGCACGCAGGCGGAGGAGGGCAGACCGTGAGTCAGTCAGGATGATGGCCCCCCGGGCCTGGGTGCCCTGCTTGAGAAGAAGATCTGCAGCCAAGTGGAGTCCAGCCAGCTCTGCGTGGGTGGATGAGGCAGGGAAGGGCAGGCTGCACACCTGGCTGATGCCGAGTTCTAGGGCCGTGCAGACGGCTCCGGCTCTGCCCATCGACTGTTGTACAGATCCATCCGTGTACACTTGCAGATGTCCGGCAGCGTCGCCCTGTAGCAGGGCAGCCACCTCTTGGTGGACGGCCTGGGGTGGAGTCGACCTCTTACTACGGACCCCCGGCAATGTGGTGACAATGCGTAGAGCCTGCCCCGTGCCTGGGGGTGGTGGCTCCAGGCGTGGCCGCTGCGGCAACGCGATGTGGCTCTCGTACGTACTGAGCAGCATGCCCATCCGAGAGTTGGGCCGGCTGCGGTAGCGCTCAAGGAGTGCCACGCCGTCAGGTGTGCCCTGCAGGCGGTGGATGTGGTGGAGACCCACCTGCAGGGCCCGCATCTGGATGGGCCAGAAGCCTGCCTCCGTGTATGTCGCCGCCACTGGAGATGTGCTCGGAAGGCCCAAGCAGAGGCGGATAGCCCGGCGCTGATCCACCTCCAGCTCCTCCCACCGGCGCGGCTTGAGTTCCACTAAAGGCAGAGCATAGAGGACGGCGGACGATGCCATCCCGTGGAACACCTTCAGGGCTACGGTGTGTGTGCAGCCCTGTCCATGCGCCAGCAGCTTCCGCACGCCCTGGTGGACCCTCGTTGTGCGTTTCCGAAGCGCCTTCACCGCAGGTAGCCAGGACAACTGGCAGTCGACCAGGAGCCCCAGATACTTGGCGCTAGTGCACCACGGAAGAGTCTGACCGTTCAAGGTGAGCGGCGGTGTCGTCTTGCGTGCTCTGTAGCCCCTCGAGTGGAAGACCATGGCCTGCGTTTTCGTCTCGGACAGCTGCAGGCCACGGCTTGTCAGGAAGGCGGCGACTGCCCACAGCACCCCCTGGAGACACGCCTTCACCTTGGATAGTAGCCTCGTTGGTCCGTGCGCCCAGATAGCGATGTCGTCAGCATAGACTGCCATCCCCACTGGAAATGCAAGCCCAGCTGGGATGCAGTCCGGGAGTGGAGCCAGGACGAGGTTGAAAAGGAATGGGCTGAGCACACTCCCCTGGGGAACCCCCGAGCTGACATCTCTTGGGCTGCTCGTTGCTCGGCCCACCCTGACTCGTAAGGTCCGGTTAGTCAGGAACGCCCTCACGTATCTTCGGAGGTGCCCCGAAACGCCCATGCTGTCCAGGGCGTCCAGGATGGCCGTGTGAGGGACGGAGTCGAAGGCCGACTTCATGTCCAGCAGGAGCAAGAAGGCCACCTCCTTGTCGTGGCGGGCCTGCTCCAGCATAGACACCACATCTCCCAGGGAGTCAGCCGTGCAGCGGTGGCGCCTGAAACCGCTTTGCTGCTCCTTGAAGACGCCCCGACGATCAGCAATCCACTGGAGGCGGGCCAGGATCGTGTTCTCCATCAGCTTTCCCGCCGCGGACGTCAGGGAGACCGGCCGGTACGATGCAGGCTCGGTGGGCGGCCTACCGACCTTCAGCATCGGCCTGACTAGGGCCACCCGCCAAGCAGGTGGAAGTCTGCCCTCTCTCCACACCTGGTTGAAGAGCTGTAGCAGCGGCTGCAGCTGGGTGATGTCCAGGTTCCGGAGCATTTGGTATGTCACCCCGTCAAAACCAGGGGCGCTTCGCCGCTTGGGGCATCGATTCAGGGCGGCCCGCAGTTCCCAGAGTGTGATGTCAGCACTGCAAATGGCCACCACTTGCGGGTCCTGGGGAGCCACCGGAAACACGTGCACCTGGACTTCAGCGGCGGGTAGAGCCGGGGTGAACTGGTCGGCTAGCCGCTCTGCCAAGGCCTCCTCAGTGATGCGCAAGGAAATAGCGGAGGCCAGCAGGGGGTGCCGGTTGGTGACGGAAGGCTGGAGAAGGGCCCGGAAGACTCTCCAAGCTTTGGCCGGATCTCTACGTGAGTCCATGGAGGAGCAGAGCGACTCCCAGCTCTGCCTCCGCCGCTGCTTGGCTCTCCTCCTGCACTGTGCATCCACCCGTCGGTACGCCGTCCAGTCTTCCGGACGCCTGCTCCGGATGGCCCGCCGTTGCAGCTGGTTGCGCCTAGCCCGGAGTCTCAGGAGCTCCAGGTCCGGTAGTGCCGTGTAGAGGGGTACCTCCCCCCGCAATGTCGCCTTGTTGGCGCTCTGCACGACAGCTGCCAGGAAATCGGGCTCTGGGTCCTCCAGACGCTCTGCCATCTCCTTGCGGTAGGCGGTCCAGTTGGTAACGGCGTAGACCCTGGTGTCTGCCCGCCTGCAATCGCCCCTGGGGGTGACCAGGATGGGGTAGTGGTCAGATCCCCAGGTGCTGGTGGCGGTTTCCCAGGTGTAGGCACACCGCTGGGACACCAGTGTGACGTCAATGTGAGACAGCTGGACCGTGCCCCAGGGACCAGGGCGGGTGAAGGTGGGGCTGCCTGTGTTGGCCACGAGCAGGCCGCAGGCTGTGGTAGCATCGAGTAACTCTCGCCCCCTGCGGGTGGTGCGGGGGCTGCCCCAGGCTGAGTTGTGCGCGTTAAAATCTCCGCACACGACAACGTCCGGGCCCAGGTGGGCCCGCAGCCGTCCCACTGCTGTGGCATCCCAGGGCCGCGTTGGACGGACGTAGACGCTGGCCACAGTGGTGTCCGTGGACCCCATGCGCACTGTGACAGCGGCACATTCCATGGGGCCCTCCACGATCGAGTCCACGTTCACTGGAGCACTGTTGAGCACAGCCCTAACGTAGACAGCTGCCTGGGACTTGCCCGGTGGGTGGCTGGCGTCTTGGCACGGATGGCTGGTGCAAGAGCGCAGGCTGCAGCTGGTTGCGCTGGCATGGCAAACGTACCCCGGAAGCCGCAGGGTGCTGCCACAGACGTTGGTCTCCTGAAGCGCCAGTACATCGAAGTGCTCCCGCAGCAGCTGCTCTGCCAATTCCGCGTGGCGAGGCCCCAAGTGGTTGCAGTTCCACTGCAAGATGCGTGGCCGCTGGCCGGTCCTACAGGGTCTGTTAGCCATGCTTGGGGGCGAAGGGGCGCAGGTGTGCCAGGGCAGCAGTGGCCGCCAGGCGTGCGGGGTCCTCAGTAGGCAGGTGACCCACCAGGCTGTGCACCAGGGCAAGAAGGATGGGCACCAACTGGTCCTGACCAGTTGCGGTTGAAGCTGCAGGCAGCTGCTCCACCCCTGTTTGTGCGGACGGCTGGGCAGGTAGGCGCCCGGTTGGCCTGCGTGGCTGCTGTTGGCGTCCCTGGGCAGCTGGAGACTGCTGCTGCTGCTGGCGTCCCTGGGTGGCAGGACGCTGCTGCAGCTGGCGGCTGGCCTGCTGCTGGCTAGAACGTCGCCTGGCCATCTCCGCGTAGCTTGGTGGCTGTTCAGTGCGGACTGACGCTGCGGCCTCCGCTCGGGGTAGTGGCTGTGGTGCGCGTGCCATGGCTGTGACCACCTTGCGTTCGTGCTGCCAGCGGGGGCAGCGGGGGTCGGTGACGGGGTGCGGGCCACTGCAGTTGGTGCAGCGTGGGGTAGAGGCAGGGCACTGCTGCGCGGCGTGGCCCCCACCGCAGCGAGCACACCTCTGTTTGTCCACGCAGCAGGCTGTCACATGGTCCAGTCGACCACAGCGCGCACATTGCGTGGGCCGCGGCCGACAACCGCGCACAGGCAGCAGCAGCTTGTACACAGCCACAAACGGGAGAGGGCAAGGGGCCGCAAACGTGATCAGCACAGCCCCATCAGCCTTCCGTGCCACACCCCTCACCGCCACCTCACAGTCGATGTTGGCCTGGATCTCCTCGACGGTGAGTTGACGGTCAACACCAAAAACGAGACCGCGGCTCGTGCCTCGACTGGCGGGGCGGCCGGCTCGGACAGCAATCCCAGCCACACTCTGAGTGGCCAGGAGGGCAGCCAAACACTCGTCCGTCTCAGCGTCAACCGCGACCACGTTCAGTCGGGTGTTCACTCTAACCTGGGACACCCCGGGGGTGGCGGCGAGTTCACGGGCGATGACCTCCCTCGATGCCGTGAGGAAGGAGGCGGCTCGGTCAGTGGGACGGAACAGGCAGGTGCCGGCGGCCGGCTGCGCAATCGGGCGCCGAGCGGACAATTTCCTGGCCTTCCGTCGTACTGCCTTGCTCTGCTGGATGGTCCACTGGCCTTCACGATGTCCGGGGAAAAGTTCCGATGCCAAGGAGTCGCCTGAAGAGCCGCCGCAGGTCGCGGTCTCCATGGGGAAGGGCCCACTCGGCTGTTTGTTGTCCTGGGTGCCGCCATCTTGCGCGTCAGCCGGATCAGCAGGGAAGGCATCGGCGGTGGTGCTTGAGGCGAACGCCGATGCATGGTGGCTCGTGGCGCCACTGGGAGGGGGGGCGGAAGCCGGTGGAAGCTCACCCTGGCGAGCCATGTCGTCTGACGGAAGAGGGGCAAGGATGGCCGCGATGGTCACATGGGCTCGTGACGCATCAACGGCTTCCCCGAGCCGGCCCCGGCGCTTGTAGGAGCGAGCAATGGCCGCCACTCGGCCATTCTCCTTCGACATGGCGTCGTTGGCCCCGCGCTCGTCATCTGAGCCATCCGAGACGTCCCGCGGGCGCTTGAGGAGCGCCGTCTCGTCCATTGGCTCCTCCATGGTTGCGGCGGGGTTTTCTTGCGAATAGTTCACAGCACCGACACACATGGGGGGTGGTGTGGCATCGCAAACATCGGCCGTAACCTGGGTCGGCTCGGCGTGGTGCGCGACGAGCACAGATGCAGGCTTGCCTTGAAGCATCCCCACTAGCTGCTGGGCACGCTGCTGCTGCTGAAGAATGTCCTTGTAGGAGGCCATGAGCCTCGCGAGGCTGCGGGAACACCCGAAACTGTTCGAGCGACGACGTAACATGTGCTCCCGCGCGGCCGATGCGCTGGTCGAAGGCGGGGGCAGGCTGCCGCCCGTAGACATCTTCGCGCAGTCTATCTGGGCTAGTTCCTAAAGGAACTGCCGCATAGTGGCGCGAAACACTAGACACGGGCACGAAAACCGTAGTTCGAGTCGCCTCAAGTACCCTGCACCACACTCTTCCCTCAACAGATGGCTGTCGGTTGCGTGGAGACCACTACAGTCAGACACCCTCCCCAACCCTGTTCTCTAAAACCGGTATTTGTCAGACACATTTTCCGACAGATGCAAGTGGTGTGCAGACAAAGCCACCCTACAACACATTATGTGGGCATGACCACAGAAACCTCTCTCACCTAATCCAGCATTAAACATCAGGACTTAAGAGCAATGGGAGGCCGCCTTGCTCAGCTCTCACACCGACTTACAACTACTCGTACAGCTGGCGGAAGATGCCGCTAGGGCCCGCGGGCTCACGGACGCCATCTAACGGGGAAGGCCAGGTATCTTCCTCCCTGTTACCCCCTTCCTTCTACCAGTTTGGGCTTAAATAAAGTTCCTTCTCTCTCTCTCTCTCTCTCTCTCTCTCGCATACATACATACATACATACATACATACATACATACATACATACATACACACACATACGTACGTACGTGTGTAGATACATACATACATACATACATACATACATACATACATACATACATACATACATACATACATACATACATACATACATACATACATACATACATGCATATATACACACATATGTACGTACGTCCGTACATACCACTTTCGGCATGTCGTAGACGCTCGAGTCACGGCCCGGGGTTGAAAAGAAGGTACTCTTCATCCCGAGTAGTCGGAGTAACGTTGGCTAAGCGTTCGAGAAGTAGCATTGGCCAAGCGCAGGAAACAATTACCTTGACATAAACACCCGAGAAAGTAGAGGGGAGCACAGCCTCGCGTCGTAGCGTAGTGGTCATAGCACCAGACGCGTATTCTGGCTGCCGTTGGTTCGGATCCCACCAGGTGGGCATGTTTGTGTCCACTTTCTTTCTTTTAAAAAAATCTGCATCTGTTTCAATGATAACAAATGACTTATCACATTTTCCCATTTGTTTTCCTTGGCTTTCTTGACTGCCTACCCATACATACATACATACCTCCTTCACGATCACTGAATGAAGCCGAGGAGCTGCTTTATTTGTGCGAAACATTTTATTGAAACCAAATTGTACATACCAATCCGCACGCACGCAAACAGCTGCAGTAAGGCGTACCGGCCAACGAATACAAAATTCCACCATGAACAATTTACATACACATTACCGAGCGCTTGCCATCGCTTCGCTCGCATAATTGTATCCATGTAAACATACTTTGATAAATTCTACTAGGTTGGAACCAAAGCATGCAAAAAAGAGAATCTCTAAAGCACAAATTCAGTTCTTTTCCCTTATCTAAAAAACACACATCAATTGTTTAGGGCACCTACACCTCTGCATATATATATATATATATATATATATATATATATATATATATATATATATATATATATATATATATATATATATATATATATATATATATATATATAATGTCTTGCCTGGAACGGCGTTTGTCTATGTATATCACTCTTTTACGTGCTGCTCGTATAAGAACCATTGCGCTTATTGTTTTTGTTCATTTCCTAGAGGGCGCCACAGACGCCGTACCGCAAGGGCCCATCCTGCGAGTGGTCTTTTTATTACGTGCATACATACATGAATACATACATAAATACGTAGTTGTCTGACACGTTCGTGACAGTGCGCACGACGTTTGCTAAGTGGCATCATGATGCGGATTGAGAAACACCGGCATGGAGCAACATTAGGATGGCCGCCCAGGAAGTAGCTTGCGCGAAGGGAAACAGCGTTTTTCTTATTTGGGTCCTGTATAGTGAAGGCGTAAAACCTATCGAAATTTGTCCTTTTTGTGCTTTACGGGCTACAAAAGCTCTGATCACGTACCTGCAGCGCACGGGTGTAGACCAATGTATGTACATAAATCAATGCGTTTGTGCGCATCAACATCATCCCCATCATTCTTAAACATCATCCCCATCACCTTTATCACGTAATCATCTGGGGCAGCAAGTTAGGTATGCTAGCCCGGCTGACATCGCCAGACTTCATTACTCTCTCTCTCTCTCTCTCTCTCTCTCTCTCTCTCTCTCTCTCTCTCTCTCTCTCTCTCTCCTTCTGTATACATGTATCGAAATTCATCTCAGAATGAAGGTCCGGTATGGTGATGCTTGTGTTGCACAGCTGCATGTCTACGAATGGAGGCAAATGTTCTGGAAATGGTGTGACATTCGTAGCCGACGCCCATCCGTTCTGATAAAGAGATACGTTGAGCGTGCGGTTGCGAACATTTCCCAAACGAGTTCTTTTCTACGAGAAGGCAGGCAGTTTGTAAGCGCCGGCAAACGTTTGTTGAGCTTGGGGAATATTGTGCCGAAAAGTAATACGGCAAGTAATACAGTCGTACACTTCGAAGCCTTAGCGTGCAGAAACAAGCAATAATGACAATAAGAATATTATTTAAAAAATTGGCGGGAAAGCAGCAATTTCAAGAACACAAGCAAGCAAACTGACTTGATATACATCCACCGTCCCACCACAAATCCCCGTCGTAGAAATAAGCGCACATTCGTTTCGTAAGCCTATCCCCTTAAAAAAACATGAAAGACAGGTAAAACTGGATGTGTACAGGGAAGGCAATGTTTGTTCTTCTGCCACATGCGAGGGCGAAAGAATGGAGCGATTCCACTTTAAGTCCCTTCCACCGATCACAGGAACAGGGGTGGAGCCGCGTCTCGCATTGGAAATTCATGTACGGGTGCACGCCAAATAAAAAGATCGCAACCAGTACACACCATCATGAATGAAGGAAATGAATTAATCATTTCTCCAGACCTTCGGTGTCAGGGGTAACCAGAGCGGCGCTTTTCAAATGAGCTACACTTTGGCCCTCCGTTTCCTAAAACAGTGTAAACGCAGCATACTTAGCTTCAAAAGGCTATCTACACTTAACACGCGTCAGCACTCAGGATGAATGTAGCTGAATCACATGCGCGCCACACGAAACCAACGCGTGCACTCAGAAGACTATCCTGTAGTCCTCGTTGTACAGGAGAGTCCTGTTGTACACGTCCCGCTGTAGGCCCATCAGCGACGAGTTTGTGCGCAGCGTCTCCAGTGTGTACCCCGTTGTGTGAAGCTTCTGGAGGACGACCTGCACAGCATGGGCGAGATTTAGACAACGCTAGAAAATTTACTGCGTATGACGCGAGGTTACTCCACTCGAAACCTCACCGCGCGTCTGTTGCCTATGGGTTTGACAACGTGTGCAGAAAACCCTCCTTATAACAAACTCGCTTTATTCATAATTTCTCTTTATGAGACGTGTTTAGTGGTTCCGATTGCAGTGCATTGAGAGAATACCCTCTTTTAACGAAGTATCAGTCTTTTCCTAATGAAACCAACTCGTATTATGTCTTCATGGCCACTTTATACGTAACCTCATATATCAGCATTTTTGCGAGCAAGTTTGAATATAAATTGCCGTTAACGAAACCGACTGTCTACTCTTGGCAGGCATGTCGCCAAAGTGGTCAGTACTTCTTAATGGTGAACATACCCCTGGAAACTTGTACTCGGCGTAGAGGATATCCGGCACGAGGGGATGATGCAGCCGGGGAGCGTCAATGGCCTGCTTCAGGGTTGCATTGGTGTAAAGTACACGCCACAGGAACTGCCAAGCGTAGATGTCACATGCACGTTGAGGAGAGAAGGTTATTCCCCCATTTCCCAATGAACAAGTGTCACAACACAGCATGGGGTGAGAGGAGTCTATACACTCGATAAACGGGTGTCATTGCAGACAATTTGAACTCAGCTTCTGCGCTGTAGTTCTTGTTTCTACACAAATTGAAAGAATTTTTATGCGGGTGGCGTCGCGCGGACGAGTGTGTTGGCGTGTGCTTGCCAATGTGCTCGTTCGCGTGGCGCATTCTGCGGTGTTTGTCGCGAGTCATGCCGCGGCGGCCTCACGGCATGTATTTAAAATATTTAATTGTTTTATGTCTATTAGGCCCTTTTTAACGGACGACATTTTATTTCCTGTCAATAAGCCCCGTCTCAGTTCATAAAGTTGCGCTCCTATCATGATTTTATTTACATTGTTATAATTTTCTTCTATTTTATCATTTCCGTTTTTCTGTCAAAAATGGCGCAGCTGGCCTTAACTGGCGAGAAACGGTGAGCGCGGAGAGACCAGAGCGAGCGGGTGAACCTCTGTTTCCCTTCTCGGGACGGAGGCTGCGAATGTGATTGATAGAAGTACAGCGTGATCCTGCCGCCAGCTGCGAGTGACGAGGTAGGGGAGGAGGTGAGGCGCACGACGCCAACAGCAACACGGACGGTGACACGAGTCTGCCAGTACAAGCTTCGCTTGAAAAACAAGCAGAGAAAATGCTTCACGAAGTAGTGAGGCGTTTCCGACAAGCGCTGCGTTGTGAACAATTATCATCGTCATCACCGGCCTCACCTGGATGGCCGCCGTGAGTGTCTGGTTTCCCGGCCCGTCTGCGGTGAACACCACATCCACGTCCCCGGTGTCGTTGACGAGTAATGCTGGGGCGGCAGGTGAGGGTACCCTCGCTCCCGGCTGGTACAGCGAGTGTGCCTTGCTGTCGCCGCCTGGCGGAGGCGCCGGGAACTCGTTCAGCGCGCCATTGAATATGACGCCCGTCATGTTCGACATGAAGTGCGAGCCGAACCTGAAACCCCGCATGAATCAGAGCAAAATAAGAGCGTGTGATTTTATATAAGCAACGTCTTACAAATAAAGGGAACAACAAAACGAGGAATGAAAGAAGAATGGGGAAGAAAAGAAGAAGCAAGCAAGGAGCAGCAGTTTGGCTACGCCGTGCCCGAAGTTACATGGGTAGTCAACGTCTCAGCAAAACATATTTGTATGCTTACTTTCGCAACTGAATTTTACAAAAAAAATCATTAATGTTTAAATATGCATGATGAAAATTAACATGCGTGTTCATGGCGCAAGTAAATTTGTCATCGCAATTCAGCTTCTTCTCAAAGTTAAATACACAATGAAGACTGATCAGGGATATCACTATTGACAGTCTCCGGATGCCCCATTAAAAACCTGTCTAATTAAACTACAGCTGTCAAATGCAAAACACGTAACTAGTCTACCAAAAGGGCAAGGAGCTTTTAATGCGTAGCAATGATTAACTATACACGCATTTATGTGGCCCGCGGGCCACAGACGCGTACAGACGCGTACAGACGACGAGTACAGACCCGTCTGTACTCTAATCAGTTTCAACAAAAATAGACTCGAACGATTGGTTTAAAAGGAGAAGGTAGTAATCATTATAAATAAAACAATATTTGAGATAAATACAGGAAATACATAAATCGGAAAAATGAACAAACATCACGAACACCTTTCTAATCCGAAGTATCGGAGCGTTTATCTCAAGCATAAAAAATACCAAGAAAAAAGGTTGCCTGGGTTAAAAACGCCATGGTAGAGAAGCAAGGTAAAAGGTGGACAAAAACAAAACGATTATTACGAACGATCGGATGTCGCAACCAGTACGAAACACGACAACAAAAAAGAAAAAGAAGTAAGCTCGCACTAACGCGTGCGACTTGAACGGAACGAAGCTGTACGCAACGACGCAACCTTCATGACCATTACGACGGTTAGTGAAGTCGAGGGTTTGACGGAAACCCGTCTGGTCGGGAAACATGTTGGAGTAGAAGCGGAGACACCGACCAAAAGAAACTTAAAAACTTTAAAACAACAACAAGACGTTTCGGCTTCGTTACTGAAGCCTTGTTCACAATGAGCCGCTTCTACTCCATTACGACGGTTAAGTCCACTATTGCAACCGATTTGCTTCTTCTTCGTTCCGCAACGACCTTTACTCCATCATTGTTGCTAGAAGTGTGAGCTTCTTTCATTCTTTTTGAAGTGATAATCATTGGACATCACCTTGGAGGGGCGTACGCCTTGACGTGTCTTTCTCGTTCTAAACAAATGTTGCCGCGATTACAGCAAACTATGGAGTGTTCTTTTTTTTTCTTTTTGGCCAGTTTTGGCCAATCTCCTGAAGTGGGTGTGCTTGGCTTGACAAATGTGCGCCGAGGACGATGGGCTGTCGCCGCAAGGCACCCACACACTAGCGCTTGGCATTTTCTTGGTTTTTAACTGCCGGGTGGTCGCCGCGAGGCACGCGCTCACGTGCGCTCGGCATTTTTTTTTTGGTATTCTTAACTGCGGACACCAAGCTCTAACGATTTGCCAAACTGCTTCGCTGTTAAAAATAACTCGCGTGGGCATCCGCGTTCGGTTGGCTTAAACCGCTTAAACCGCACATGTCCCGTCAAGTCGCCTGAAGAGACAAAGACGATTCAACAATGAATGTTACACACAATACGACAATGACTTAGCAGGAAGCTTTGGCATATTTTTTTCATTGTGTCCCGATCCTTTTGCACTCCTGCCATCATGTCCGCGGTTTTTTCCGACATCTACATAGACGCACGTCCGCATTTTCTTCCCATCATGCATCGCTATCCTCATCATGTTGGCCTGTGATAGCAACCCACTATTCCCATCTCACCCTTCTTACCGTCACCAGCGAAGGGCGCTGGGAGGCGGTCCTGCATGGCCAGAACTATGGCCGCTAGACTATGGCCGCTAGACTCACGGAACCGGAAGACGTCGCTGGCATAATTGCCTGAAAGTTAGTCTGTCTGTCTGTCTGTCTGTCTGTCTGTCTGTCTGTCTGTCTGTCTGTCTGTCTGTCTGTCTGTCTGTCTGTCTGTCTTTGTACTTGCGAAGCCTAGCACATTGGAGGTAAAAACAGATAACACATTTCCCAATCTGGTGGCTTGGAAGCGACATTGACCAGGACTAGAACGGAATAAAAACACTCCGGCGCTCCGTACTCACACGCCATGAAGATCGCTGACAATGACGGCGACGTCTCCTTCCTTGTCGATGGTGGCCACAGCCTCTGGGACGCCCGGGTCACCCAGCGGGAGAGGGGTGGAGCCTTCATCCGACGTGGGCTCCACGATAACACCTTCAGTTGCACTGCTCGCCATCTTTCCACGAAAGGAGAGGGAGCGAAAGAGATAGAGTAACAAAATTAACTTCTGCAAACTTTGGTCTTAAATCATGATCGTAAGATCGCACCGTGGTCACACGATTGCACCGGGGAAGAAAAGAAGAAGCAGCCATGGAAGAGCAGTTTGGCTGCGTGATACCCGAAGTTATATTTACAGCGAAATATCTTTCTGTTCTTACATTCCGGACACAAAAAAAAAATCTTGAACTTTTTAATATGCTTGTTAACAATTAGCATTTGTATTCAAACTTGTCATGGCAATTTACCTTCTTCTCTAAGTTAAATACACAATGAAGTATGATCCGGAACAACTTCACTTTAGACAGTCTCAATTGAGATGCAGCATTAAAGGCCTGCCTCATTATACTGAAGCTGTCAAATGCAAAGCATGTGTCTGTCTACCAAAAGGTCAACGCGCCTTTAATGAGCAGCAATATTCAGCTACTTACTACATACACGTTTCTGTAGCCCGTCTTTTCTCAAATCACCCTCTACTAAAATAGGCTCGAACGACTGGTTTAAAAGGAGAAGGAAGTACGTATAACAAAAAACATCGGCGAGAAATATAAGAAACATAAAAACCTGAAATAGCTGAAACTAGCATGTATGATATCGTACTGATACGTCCATGCCGCTATTGAATATATAAAAGTTTTGGCGCAGTAACCACTAATGGTACTGCTACGAGGAGGCTAAAAATGATTTCGCGCCCCTTCCAAGCCAATTGTACCAAAGCTACAAGTTACGCATTACATGCCACGCATAATATCGCGACTATTTGAAAAGCTGATTTAACCCTCTATCTTTGCATCGACGATCTAAAAATCGCCCATCTGAGTAGAAAATCGCGGACTTTCTCTTATTTTTCTTCAAGACTGCATGCACCGATGGGATCCTGACCCTCACAGGCTGGATATCGCGCAGCTCCCGACTGACACGTTAGCCAGCCAAGAACTGTTTTTTACAGTGGCAAGCCGTTGTTAGATGGAAATAGCAGAGCAGAGAACCGGTCACGGTGCGCCGCCTATACTCGGTTACAACTCAAGAACAGCACCACCTCATGTAGTGTATCACTCCGCCAAAGCGCCGGACCCGTGACGTCAGTGCGCGCGCGTTTTGAAAGGGGTTTGCTATGAATGCGTGACATCGTCTGCCTTGTCTCACCCAGTTTGTTTGTCGTCACTGGAGTCGTTTATAAGCATATTTAGTCCAAAAATCCCGGAAACGGCTCACGCCATGTTCAAAATATTCCCAGTAACGCCCTACTTGCGCCGCGCGGAGAAACATCCGGCTACGGCGATAAGGCACAGCGGCAACTTCCGGTGCCGTTCTTAAGTTGTCACCGAGTATAGTACGGGGCGGACGTACCTGCGCATGCGGTCAACCAGCTCTATCCACTGTGCGCGGACGCAGTCTCTCTAGTCGACTCACCGGATGCCCCTACAAGGACTGGTCCTGCGCTCCACTACAATACTGTGCACCTTGCGAGGTGGCGTCCCTTCCCCTTCTATCAAACATGGTTGCCATGGTGACCAAAAGAACATGCAACGGCGCCGCGAAAATGAGAGAGAGAGCGAGAGAGAGAGAGAGAGAGAGAGAGAGAGAGAGAGAGAGAGAGAGAGAGAGAGAGAGAGAGAGAGAGAGAGAGAGAGAGAGAGAGAGAGAGAGAGAGAGAGAGAGAGAGAGAATGGGGGTAGAATCGCTTCTCATGACTCGTCATAAGAGCAGCAGGAGGAAGAACAGGGGTAGCTGGTAGAAAATAATTCTGCAACAGCTCCAAAAGATAAGACGAAAAGGAGTTAACAGCGCTCGTTTTTTGTGTCTGCTCCTCTTCTTCTCGTCCTTTCGCGCTGTTCAAGCAATGAATCATCGTAAGACGCACATTGCGAAAGAGCTACTCCAGCGCGGGCGTGTTTGTGATAGAGCACGCAAAGATGTACCGGCTGGGAACGTTCGAAGAAACCAAGCGAATACGCGTCACACTCAAGATACCGTAGAGTTACGCAGTTAAACATAAAATTGGCTAGCCAAGTGAGCGGCCGTCTTGTATGGAGGTACACGTAGGCCTTTCACAAGTTCCGAATATGTTCTGAAATATACAAATGGATTGTGCCGAAACAATCAATTTGTATATTTCCGTCCGGTATTTGCCATTCTACGGCCCCCATTTTTCATCACCGCAGCAACGGCGGTGCCTCTCTCACTTTCGCGGTGCCATTGCGTACGCGTCTCTCTTGACTACCATAGCAACCACGCTTGATAGAGGAAGAAGCCGAAACCACTTCGAAAGGTGCTCAAAACTGCGTCAGGAATCATTCAGACCAGTGTGTAATCGGAAAATCTACCACTATTCTTCGCATTATCTGTTCGCATGAACGTGTGCCAATCTTTGGGGTTCCTCGATAGAAACTCCACAGATACAGTATCTTCACGATGTAAGAGCGCCTAGGCAAACACGCACAAGCACTCGGTCAATCAGCTGGCTAAGATTGTTCATTTTGGGCTTACAGATATCATACGACGAATGCGTGTCAGGCAGTGACATATAGAACGCGTTACTAGACATGGCGTCGTCCTAATGGAGTTCTTTTGTTTTATTTTGCTTTCTTCAGTCGGAAGCTGACTCCATGAAAGAAAAGGACGTTTCAGTGTACTGAATGGTAGAGATATGGCGCCGTGAAACCACTCTGAGGAATAAGCTGCAGCTGGTGCAAAGTTGAATTGAAGTCGCGGGATGGGGGCCGGACATTTGCAATTTAAAATTCGGCTGTGGAATCGGCAATACAAATTGTAACTTGAAAACTGCGCTGTGGGATACCGGCGGGAAATTCAAACGGTAAAATTAAATTGCGAAAGGGAGGGGGGGGGGGGTGCTAAGAAGAAAGAGAGATAGGCGGGATGATTGTTGAAGCAATGTGTAGTTGACCATCAGAACGACCGCGTGGAAGGCATTTGGGTGGAGTGCGCTTATCAAAGATGTCGGAGGGTCTAAACGGGGCAGTTATCACGGGCAACGGAAGAAAAACAACTCTAAAGTATTTAGGACGAGTACTCAGAAACATATGACTCATTATCAATACCAATGACACACTCCGTACTTAAATCTTTAATAAATCTTTATCTTTAATGAAAGGAACAAACCTGCAAGAAACCCTCCCCTGAAACCTATAGCATGGAATTGATAAACCCTCCGCCAAACCCTATACTTTCTATCATTCTGGAGGTGTGTTGCAGGGTAAGAAAGGAAGAATCATTACTCCAAAACGAGAAAAATTAACGCGGAGTCATGAGAAAGGGCTCAAACGCCTCGTCTCCTTGCTCAAAGGTTGGTTCTGGAAAGGCCCGTCTTCTTTCTCGCTGCCCTCTCCACGCAAACGTCGTCAACGCACACAGTGCGAGAAATGTCGCGATGGCAGCTTAATTTAAAAACACGCAAGTGTTTTTGATTAGACCTCTTAGCTAAAAAATCCAGAGAATAGGCCGTCTGCATTCCTGGGGTCACATGCCGATAATGTTAGCAAAAAAACCAAAAATGAATGCCAAGAAAAGAACAAAGCCGACGATGGCTTGTGATCAACATGCGCGCTCTGCAATGGTATGATGTTTGTTTATAAATATTGCGACTTGTCCCCCATAAACATCCCATCACTATAAATACAATGCGTAAGCTGTGTTGTCTGGATGTGATATTCAACAGTACATTCTTGGTACGTCAAGCATGTTATGCGGACGAATGAGACTCACAAAATGTTACCCCGCGATTTTGTGGCTTCGACGTCTGAGCGACCACATACAGAAATTTAAAAAAATGCCCTTAAATGGCTGGTTATAAATAAAGCGGCTGTAAACACACAGGGGACAGCGGCATACCTCCGTCTGTTGCATGTTTACAAGCCATGCATTTTTTCAGCAACTTTGCAGCCTAACAGCTGAAGTCAAGTTGCCCTTTTGCTGACAGCGTCGCAGGGAAGGGTGTCGATGAACTTTGGTAGCGTGCGCGTCATCGATTCCAGGAATATCGCGAATATCAAAGCCTTTTCGTTTTATTCCGTGACGAGTTCAAACTTTTTAGTGAGATAGCAAGCTTTAAAGGGACACTGAAGTGAATTTGTCAAGCTCCCGTTTTTGCTTGCACTGCGTAGACTGGCTCAAATTAGCACACTTTTCATCGTTTATCCGGCTGACAAATGGGTAATTATTTTACAAAGCGCGAAAGAAGAAAAACTACTATGCGCGGTTTGCGGCGGCCGCACCAACTAAGCTGTGACGTTGGGAGGAGGGGTCACCGTGATTGGACGATGCCCAAGGTTAGCAATCAAACAAGTTTCGGTTTCGGTTTCGGTTCTGTAAAACAACATGTTTAACATCCGATGGCGTCGTTGGATGGGCATTCTCAATATCCCAGTAATCGTAGTACCGCGCTTCTGCCATGTTGTCGGCTGTAAAATGCATAAGACAAGTTTCCCAGGACGGCTTGGAATCGTAGCATTCACTAGCCGAGGCCTACGCAGTGCATGAACGCCCTCCGCGTCCCCGCAGACGCACAAATGCATGCGCTTTTCCCCCATATTTCGAGCTTGCCTCACTCATGCCTGTATCGTAAAAAGTGTGTTCGCACCAGGCCAAGGGTCTGTTGATTCTGGCCTGTGCCCACTGCCCGCAAGCAGTCGGTGCTTATGGCAACAGCACGCCAACGAGAACTCGCTTGCGCGCCAGTGCCAGGCTGCGCGAGTTCTGTGGACTAGTTTGTGGAGCGGTGAACGTTGCGGCCCAAAAAAAGGTGAACTAAGTATAGAAAACATCGGCGAAAAACGAAAGAGTTACCTTAAAAAACAAAAAGCTTGTACGCGCGGGGATTTGAACTTGTGACGGGCAAAACACTTGCGATGAGTACCTAGCGGTCCAGACCACACGGCCACGGGCGAGAACGCTGCGGACAATGGAAATATAAGGTATATAATGTATAACCAGTTTACACTTTAATTAGTTTTAGTATTTCAAGCAGCTTAGGTGACTATTTGTTGCATTGTGCTCGTGCAGTAAGCGTCCTCCGAGTTTCCACAATAGCTCACATCTAGCAATTGCATTTCTTAAACAAAAAAGCGTTCGCAGATGCGTAGTCGTGCTGCTGACCGCTGTGCTTGTTCGCCCAGTGCAAAAAATGCTTCCCGCACCCTGGTTTACGCTGTACGGTAAAAATATCAGTTGATTTTATTTCCTTAGTACCTATGTTGACTTCGCTGACTCTTCTACACCTTCAAGAGGCCTTATATTTTCCTACTGGCGTACCAATCAGCGAAGCGTCACATGTGCGCTTGTGCAGCGCTTGTGTGAAGCGACCTTGACTTCGAGCTAGATACAGAGAACAAACTAACGAAGTAAAGAAAGGCACATTCTTCCATTCACAAACGTGTTGTGGCTTAGTTTCAATTGATCGAGCGAATTGCCATGCCCCGTCGGCGGCCAGCGGACTAAACGTTGGGGCGACTGACTCGGTCGCGGAAGGTCGGCGAGCCGTGGAGTAGCGCAGCCAATTGCCAGCTCCTCTCCTGCTGACGTCACACAAAAACGCCAAAGAAAATGGGCGAGAGTGCAGAGAGGAGGACAGCATTTTCTAATTGATTTTTCTACTAAATAAATTCGCGTAAATGCGCTCAGAGTGGTCGAAACAGGGCCTAGGGACTCCGGACTACAATTTGCGCTCGTAATCCCGCATTGTTTACAAATCACTTCAGTGTCCCTTTAAGGAGTACCCCAGTAAACTCTGTCTGCAACGCGAAAAATCGGGATGCTTTGTTTAAGCAAAATGCTAATTTGGTCATGCTGATGCACGTGATCGTTATAATAGAAAAAATGGGAATCATCGCCCCCCCCCCCCCCCCAGAAGAGCTGCAAAACAAAATTAAAGAAAACAACAAACGCGTGGCACGATTCTCTGGCAATGCATTCCTGTACAGTAGTGAAGTCGACTTTGAAGGGAGACATTGTGCAGGGCTTCATGTGCCTTCATATCTGCATACATTGCCCTGGTGACACGCCTTCCCAGTAATTCATGTGTGTATAAAAGTAAAGCCGAGTTTAAAGGGTCTCGCTGAACATCAAAGCGGCCAACAAGAGTGCTTGCGGAATTGCAGACAATATGTCAGGCCACGTCCGCCTTTAGTCTCTACCTCCCCTTGGTTTTGCCAAGAAATAAAAATCAAATATTCAAATGCTCAAATATCTGAAATACGTGTAGATTGGTTTTTCTTCCGACAAAGAAGCTGCCCCTAGGTTTCGCAGTGCGTCATAGTGGTGCGCCATACACGAACATCCGCTCTGCCTCGCAGTTATAGAGCCATCAGATGCCTCTGTGTTATAATAGAGCCGTGTTTTGCCTTAGTGGATGCCTAGGTAGCGCTTTCCTTCAAATCACCATGTCCCTAAGTATGTGTGCATGCTTTTGCGTCCAGCTCGACCTACTTCTGTGTACTGTTTTCTGTGTACCTGCAAATGTGTACTGTTTCTGGGAACATTGTCGCGCTGTGTTTAATGTGTTGTTTAATGTCTCAATGTTATGTTGCGGTACATGCGACTAGTATGTATGCGATATCTTGACTGGACCTTCAATAAACGGTGCTCATGATATTAACTCGTCGTCTCCCGCTTCTTCGTTTGCTCCATTTTGTTCGCCGCATCTCCGAAGTCTGGCGGGGCCTGCTGGACTATTGCCCGTCTCCTAGCGCGCTCCGTAATATAGCCAAGACTCATGTACCAGGCACGGTTCCCGCACATGATGCGAGAGGACTGGGACCGGCTGGAGGCTATTAACAGGGCCACCATGCGCATCATTACTGGCCTCCCCCGCCTAACACCAATTCCGCAGCTCCAAGCAGAAGCCCAGCAAAAAACGCTAGATGAACTCATTCATCAGCGTCGTTCCGCACGCCTGCTGAAACGTGGACTGGTTCCAGAGGCAGCAGCTCTCGCCGCGTACATGGGCCAGCCGCCGAATACGATGCCACCCTCCGCCGCATGGCCGCCCTGGCTGCACCATCAGGTGACAGACAACAAGCCTCTGACAAGGCTACACGTCCGTACCTCGGTCCTTCACCACAGCCTTCAGATGCAGGCCTTCATGTCCCTGACTGGACGCCTAAGACGCAACCGCTGGTTGTCCAGGCTTTTGTCGATGCCGGGGCATACGACTGCTTCGTCACCACGGCCTTGACGTGTCCCTCCTACCCTGCCCTAAATCAAAGCAGCGCGTACAAGTCTTTCCGTGCCCTACCAAGCCTGCTAGCTGAACTTACTGCCATTCGGGGTAGCTTACAGGCGCTTCCATCGACTTTGACTGCTGGAGAAAAGCTGGAACTTTATACTGACTCAACAGCAGCGATTCGGGATTTGCGTCGCGTTGCGCGTTGTACAAGCCTGGCTGCATACATTCACGCGATTATGGACACCTACCCATGCCCTGTCCGCGTTTTGTGGATTCTCCGGGACATGCTTTCTGCCCAGATAGCGGCGGATCGCGCCTGCCACAGAGACCTCCCACAGCCACTACCACTTCTTCCAGTATCTACCATATAAGAACTGCTGGTGGAAAAGGAAACCCTCCGTCGCGCCACGCGTGCTTTACTTCCACCGCGTGGAACTGACCTTCCCAGTGGGCTCGCTCGTTCGGAGGAGGTCGCGCTGCGGAGGCTTCGGGTTGGGGTGGCCTTATCCCCAACAGCTACCCGCGCTTGGCCTGCCCGATATCACGCGCCGTTTGCGGACACTTGCCCCTTATGTGTGCTTCCTGTGTCAGAAGCTGACGTAGAACATTTGCTGTGCACTTGCCCAGGCCTTCGAGACGCCCGAACGCAACACCTCTGAGGCCCAGGGCTCCATCCTGGCAGACCTCCAGATTTCAAGCGCTGGATATTGGGACCCCAGCACCGGTCTCTTCTTGGATTTTCGGGTGTTATGGGTGGGGTGTTGTACGTATGGAAACTTTTTTCTTATGCCATAGGGCAATCTTTCGCAAAAGAAAGTTTGTATGGTGAACAGAATTGAATTTAAGAAAAGATTCGTACGCAAATCATGTCGATTGTCGAAAAACAGATCACCGATGCCTTGGCTGCTCTCAACAAAACCATTACCGACACTGCCCAGACTCTCCTTCGGCTCACGGACTCCCTCACCCAGTGCATGGCCGCGCTAGAACAGGCCAACCCAGCCAACCTTACTCAGGCTATTCTGCAGCGCCTTGACGCCCTCGAAGACGACAGGACTCCTCAACCGAAGAAGCCGAAGGTTTCTCAGCATCCTGATGCCCAGATAGCCGCCACCACCCCCCTCCCGTCAGATGATGATTGACCCCTCCGTGATCAATGGAACTGCCGGTCATATGACAGCAGAAAAGCCCAGCTCGGTCACTACATACGCCAATCTCCACCCGGATGTTATTGCCCTCCAGGAAACCGATACGCCAACCTCACCCCTTCGTGGCTTCGAATGTTTAAACCCAGGATCCCTCTCACCGCACAGCAGTGTTCGTCCTTGAACGTTCACGGCGCAACAGCATGATATTCCTTCATCCATTAACCACACTTTCGTTGAGATTCTCCCAACCCACCCGGCTCAACACAGCCTCGATCTTTATCCTCAACGTGTACAGTCCTCCCCAACACCCTCTTAAGAATATCGACCCCCTCTTCCTGACAGCTACACCTTTTTTTTCTGCTTGGGGACTTCAACGCCCCTCACCACTCATGGGGTTATAACCAAGCCACAAGGAAAGTCACGGCCTTCCTTCACGCAACGCAGCACCACGCATTCACGCTGTGCAACGACTTAGCCCTCCCGACCCGTATAGGGAACAGTGTTTCACACGTTACCAACCCGGACATGACTTTCGCTCGAAATGCCCGTCACCTCGAATGGCAGAGACGACCGGATACTTTGGAAAGTGACCATCACATTCTGGCGCTCACTATTCGCCACCTTCCTCTCAAGCGTAAAATCGGTCACGCTACTCTCACCCATTGGTCTTCGTTCCGCAAGGATCCCACCTCTCTGCCAGATGACATCACGGACGTCGAAGAATAGACATCGCAGCTCCTGTCCCTGGTTCAGAAGTACACAACCGTTATCCCCCTCACTACAACCAATCCCTCTGTGGACGCCCATCTCGCACATTTGTGGGAAGCCCTACAAGGCTGAGTAAACCGCTTGAAGACCCGCAAGCACAATCGCTCGCTAAAGCGCCGCATCGCTCAAGTCACCCAGCGTGCCGCAGAATACGCTCGAACCCTACAAACACAAAATTGGCGATCATTCTACGACGAGCTGCAGGGTACGCTTAGCACAAAGCGTGCGTGGCGTATTCTGAGACATCTGCTGGGCTCAAAACACTCCAAGACTGCCACGTATCGCCACATTCAACATGTGATTTATAACTACCCCCATCCCCCATCCCACCTTCTAGACATCTCAGGCACGAAGTTTTTAGGGGCGAAGCTCCTTAAGGCGTGGGTCTGTCCATCCTCGACGTATGTATGTAGCCACCTCTAGTTTAGTTCTTAGATTGTTTACTAGATGGCGTGGCTACCTCTAGTTTAGTTCTTGGATTGTTTACTAGATGGCGGTACTTGTATATGATGAAAAGATGCGCTTGGATTGTTTACTAGATGGCGTGGCTACCTCTAGTTTAGTTCTTGGATTGTTTACTAGATGGCGGGGAGCGTTGTAATAAAATCCGTTCGCTGTTGGCGCGCGCTCGGAGTCGCCCGATGGATAAGGCTGCAGATGTGCGGGCCCGCGAGGCAGAAGCGCTCCGTGAAGCTGCGCGACGCCGCCGCCAAGATCCTGCCGTACGAGAGCGGGAGGCCGAAGCGTGTCGTCTGGCTGCGCGACGACGCCGCCAAGATACCAGCGTTCGAGAACGAGAGGCCCAAGCGTCACGGCAACGGCGCGAGGACCCTGCCGTACGCGAAGCGGCACGGCTGCGGCGCGAAGAGGATCTCCAAAACGTCAGAGAACGGGAAGCGGCGAGAAAGCGCGCGCATCGGCAGGCAGACCCCGATGCAGTGAGAGCTCGTGAGGCGTCTGCAAAACGCATCAGGCGAGCTCAGCCCCAAGGTGCCGACGCGCGGTTTAAGCGAGACTTTCTAGACGTTACGTTCGGACACAGATGTAGTGGGCGAACTTTCACTGAAGAGTCACGGTTTTACCGATGATTTCCCTTCAGGAGCTTCGCCCACTCATCATCATTCACCCCGTGGATATGCTGTGAATTTTTTTGGTCCCCCGCAAACCCCGCCACCTTTTCCATCTAACGATTACATGGGTACACAGAACCCCGCGCTTGATGCCTCCTTCTCGATTCAAGAATTGAAGCAGGCCCTCGCCCGCATCACACGCAATACCACTTCTGGAAAGTAGTAGTAGTAGGATCTAATAACCAACAAGACTTTACAAAATCTCGATGAAGACACCCTCAACTCCCTCCTTGCCCTCTTCAACAAGGACTGGGCAGCCGGCACCCTTCCTATTCAGTGGCGCCAAGCTGACAGCACCCTCATCCCGAAACCGCACAAACCAATCTCCATTGACAACCTTCGCCCTGTTTCCTTCACATCATGCCTGGGTAAACGCTTCGAGCACCTCGTTCACTCCCGACTTACGGCATTCCTGGAGGACAATGACCTCTATCATCGTACTATGTTTGGATTTCGAGCACACCTGTCTACCCAAAATGTGCTATTACAACTTAAAGAGCAAATTATCGAAAATTTAAGCAAAACGCACCCCAGTTCCATACTTGCATTAGATGTACAAGGAACATTTGATAATGTCACGCATGCAGCAATACTCCAAGGACTCCAAACAACCAATCCCTTGGAGGCCACATACAACTTCGTCCGGGCCTTTCTCAAGAACCGCGCCGCAACCCTCCGTACTGGCCTCCTCCAGTCTGACCCTTTCCCGACTCCGCGGAAAGGAACCCCAAAGGTTTCTGTTATCTCCCCACTCCTTTTTAACATAGCCCTTCTTCAACTCCCAGCCCAGCTTTCTGCCATCCCCAACCTTCAGCACGCTTTCTATGGCGATGACCTCACGTTTTGGACTAACACGGGATCCCCCGGAGATCAACAAGACATTTTCCAGCAAGCCGTTGATTGCACACTCAGATAACTGCAACAGGGGGTCTGACATGTGCACCACATAAATCTGCACTCCTCGTTCTTCGATCCCGCACCCGAGGCCGACCTCCAAACCTCACTCCGGACCCGTCAGTCACCATCGAGTCCACACCCGTTCCCGAAGTGCTCTCATCCCTCCGTATACTTGGTGTGACGTTCCTCGCAGATGGCTCTGGGACGGCGATTCTCGCACAGCTTCATGTCACAGTCACCCAGCTCAGACATCTAATCAGAAGAATCTGCACCCAGCGCCATGGCCTAAAAGAACCAGACACTTTACGTCTTGTTCAAGCCCTACTGATTAGCCGCATTACATATGGTACTCCTTACGTCAACCTCAAACCAAAAGAACATACCAAATTAGACACCCTAATCAGGAAATCGTACAAAATCGCCCTCGGCCTCCCAGTAGTTACGCCTACTGCCCGGCTTCTGCAATTAGGTATCACAATTCCCTATCTGAGCTCGTCGAAGCACAGCGCGTCTAGCAACTCACTCCCCTTGCCCTCACCCCTACGGGCTGCACGGTACTGCATAAACTAGGGTACCCCAGTCCTCTGCGTTTAGACACCCCCCAGCGTATCTCTCCGTCACTCCACTCCCATATATTCGTGTCTCCCATCCCTAACCACATGCACCCTTCCTTAAATCAAGGCAGAAGACAGGCCCGCGTCACCCGCCTCCGAGCCGAATACCACAACAAACCGGACATCCGCTCCACGGACGTTGCTCCATATGCATCCCGCCCTGCTCACGCACTGGTTGTCGACTCCAAATCGGTCAATATTACCTCCGTCAGCCTGCTCCACGCAAGCACCACGACGGCTGAAGAGACAGCCATCGCTCTAGCAGCGACCACGGCTTCCTCTAACTACGTGGCAATCCTCACAGATTCGCAACAGGCTTGCCGCAGCTACCGCATCTCTCCCTCAGGGCTGAAGATCCTATCGTCAATCAAGGATCTCCCCCACATCCAGACTGTGTGGACACTGGGCCATTCTTCCCTCGAGGGAAACGAGGCGGCACACGCCGCTGCCCGCGCTTACATTCCGAGCGTTTTCGCCGACTGAAGAGGAACTTTCCGAACCCTCCATCTATCCCCCGGTCGCTTCCCGACACACTTAAATATTACATCATTATCGCCAACTGCGGCCTCAATACCCTCCTCCTCACCCATCCCTCAGCACACAGGCTGCTCGCATTGGGCGTTGACTACAGACCAATACATTCTACAACACCTCGATACTCCACTACATCTCTCCCTCCACTTACCCCTACAACTGCCCCTCTTGCTCCGTCCCGAACACTACCTACCACCTGTTCTGGGAATTCCCCTACGTGCCAAACCCCCTACCTTTCCCATCTCCTGAGCAGTAAGAGCGCGAGCTGGCCAGCTCGCGGTGCGAGGACCAAGAACGCCTCATCGCTCGCGCCCAAGCAGCTGCGCTAGGTCGCGGCTATCTGGACTAAGAAAGCCACCCACTTTTATGCTCAATAAACGTTTTCCAATTAAAAAATCCGGTGAACAATAGATCCACCGCCGTCAGTGCTGCCGCAACATGCACGGATGACAGTATGGCTGGGAAAAAAAAACTATTGTAGATCCCACAAATCCCGCAAGGGCGTAAGGAGTGCTCAAGCTGCAAAGGGCAGCTTTTTATGGCGTAGCATTCTTTGCCGAGTACCCCACAGCCAGGACCATGTAACGCCCTGCATTTCCACAAAAATGCACATAGCGCAGAAGTTGCTCATGTAATCGCTATAATAGCGTAAAGGGAGATAACTGGTCGCACGGAATTTTGAAAACCTATGAAAATACCGAAAAATATAAAAATATTGCGGAAACGTGCGAATCGTGTAACTCCCTGCATTTCCAGAATAACGCGGATCTCGCGAAAATTTTACCTGCAAGCGTTACAATAGCGTAATAAAAATAATTGGTCAAACGAAATTAAAAAAAAAACAATATATAATAAAACGAAAAATACAGAAAACGCAAAACGTATAACCCCCTGTAGTAGTAGTAGTAGTAAGTATTGTTGAATAAGGCGGACTTAGCCTTGCATAGCTGCCGGCAATTGCTCCGCCTAATCGTCCCCAATACCATATCAAATCTCTCAAAGTCATAACACATCACTTAGTCCTAAAATAACAGACCCGCTATGTCACCACACCTCACTTAGTCCTGTGGACTGCAAGAATCCGAGTAGGAGATGAGACACCTCTCTTCGCACAATCCAGTGGTCCCTAGGAAAAATAATGTCCTCTGATGTAGCATGGGGCACTCCTAACTTCTGGAGATCACGAAAAAAGTTCGTCCGCTCAGGGTTGGTTTTGGAGCAGTTCATAATGAAGTGATCAATGTCACCAATCACACTGCACGAGGGGCACAAAGGGGATGAAACAATGTTGATTTTATGTAGCCAAGCTGGTGTACGGGCTGAGTCTGTTCTTACGCGGTGGAGCAGACAGGCTTCGGCTCTTTTCAGGCCCTTCGTCACGACTGGTTGATGTACTGGTCGCCACAGCTGCCTAAAGTGCTCGCGAACGGTCTGTTTCTGTATGCGTTGGAAATCGCACCGCGTTTGCACCGTCCTTGTAGAAGATAAGGCGTCCTTGGCTAAGCTGTCAGCATGTTCGTTTCCAGCTACAACGACGTGCGACGGGATCCACTGGAATTGCACGGTGAAGCCTTCATGCTTAAGCCGCTTTAGTAGGAGTAGGGATCGCTGACAGGTCTTTTCAACAGGTATACCCCGCTGCAATAGGTGAAGAGCTGACTTTGAATCGCTGAATATTGTGACTTTTTGCCTTTCAAACGATGACAGTTGGCGCAACGCAGCTTCTATGGCAACACACTCACTCGCTGTAGATGAAACCAAAGGCGTCACCCTGGCAGCCCACGAAATATTCAAACTGGGTATGAAAAAAGCCGCCGCGCACACCCCACTATTTGCGTCAACCGATCCATCAGTGTATATGTGCAGAGAGTCCCCGTATTCCCGTTCCAAATGCTCCAGCACCAGCGATAGGGCTTCAGCAATAGGTGTACAACGCTTCGAGCGCATATGAGGGATGGTCAATGCACAATCCACACTCTCGTGGGACCAAGGCGGGTCCAAAGTAGCCCTTTTCCCAGGCCATTTGGGACTTCCACAACAAAGCAGATTTTGCGGAAGTTCCACCTGTAATCGTTATATCAGCGTAAATGGAGATAATTTATCGAAAGAAATTTTGAAATACTATAAACATACGACAAAAACATACGGAAAATGTCAACACGTATGCCGCATATAGCTCCCGCTTTAATCGGTATAATAGCGTAAATGGAGATAACTGACGGAGCGAAATTTCGAAAAAATAATAAATAATAAAAATATAAAAAATACGGGAAATGGCAAACTGTATAACGCCCTGCATTTCCACAATAATGCAATTTTGAAAAAGTTCCACGTGTAATCGTTACAGTAGCTTAAAAGGAGATAATTGGTCGGACAGGATTTAGAAAAACCCAAACATCTGGCTGTAAAGAACTCACACTCAAGACAAGCGGCATAAGAATGCTACGCGTTAGTATACCCTTCCCAGAATTTCTGCACAATTCATTTCCTTCCATTCCCTCTCATGTTGCCTTTTGTACGGTACGGAGAGAAATAAATAGCTTATCTTATCTTAAATCAGAAAGCTCTCGCATGAGAAAATAAAAATGCGCAGAATTAATGCAACCGTTTGCTAAAGCACAGCGAGCAGCTGTCTTTTTGGTGCACTCACCCGTTACACTGAAGTGCAAATGCCTCAAACTCATTACACACCCCGAACACGCATCCCTCCTGCGTGTACCACAGCCACACACGTGTGTACCCGCGATAACGCTAATTGGATTGAATATGAACAAACTTTATTCGTGCCGACAGCTGGGCGCTCGCGCGCCCCGACAAGGGCCTACGTTTATTCGGGGTTGCCGTTACTCGGCACGGGTCCCTGCTTGCCGTTGCCTGCCGTTGCCGGATCGCTGGGTCCCTGCCTTTCGACCGCCCCGATGACCTGCTGGACGGGCCAAAGTTGTTGGTCTTAATCGTGCCTCTTCGCAGCTGCCTGAAGCCGCGGCGGGATCGTTCATCTTGCTTCCTCTGGGTAATTGATGCAGTCCCACAAGATGTGCGTGTGGTCTACCGTCTCCCTCTAGCGTACCTTGCACTGGTCGTTCGGGTATGTCTCGGGGTACATGCAATGCACCAGTCCCGGGCTCGGTAGCGATCCAATCTGGAGCTGTCTCAGTAGCACTGCCTCCGCTGTACTCTGCCTTGGGTGCGGGGGTGTGAGAGCCCTGCGAGCCAGGCGGTAGACCTTCTGGATGTCATTGTAGTCCGCCATGCGGTCCTTGGCCTCGAACCACGTCCGACGGTCGATCGCCGGGCGCGGTTCGTTTGCGCTCGCGCCGCTGCGTGTGCCGTCTCGTCGTGGTTGTCTTTGCGTTCCGACGCGTCGTCCGCGTGCGCCGGGAACCACTTTATTCGCACTTTTCTGTCTTGCAGTTTCGCCGTTCGCAATACGCGCTTGGCCTCCCTGCAGATTCGGCCTTTGGTGAAGTTTCGCACTGCCTCTCTCGAGTCATTCAGCACCGTGTGGCCGTCAGCGTCGGCGAGGGCCTGGGCGATGTCCACCTCTTCCGCTTGTTTCGCTCCGGTGCTTCTCGCGCTCGCTGCCGTCCTCGTGGCACCGGTCGACTCGTCGATGACTACCGCTGCGAAGGCGTTCCGTCGGCACTTTGCCGCGTCCACGTATCGCGATAACGCTGAGAAATGTGCAACGCGCATAGAGGATCTCCCGCCACGGCGAATCCGCAAGGCCCTCAGGGAAAGCCCATCATGCCACAGTGCTGACTATTTTACTTTACATGTACCGTTATGGATGGGCCGAACCTTGGTCTCCAAAATGCGCGTAGAGGAAGTTCAGCACCTGGAGGGATGCCGCGCCGTTCAGCCAGGAGCACATGCGCTGAGCGGCAGACAACTACTCATATGAGTTTGGTGTTTAACGGCATAGACACTTTACAGTGTATGAATAACACTTGTTCGCTGCAAAACAAATGCGAAGCATACCCCCGAGTCGTAGTAGGTGGCCATGTCGTCGAGGCGGCGCGTGAGGCTCTGCTTGAAGATCTCGACGAGTGCACGGAACTGCGCGTCCAGCTCCTGCACGCGCAACAGCGGGCCCAGCGTGCGCAGTAGGGAAGAGGCGAGAGACAGCGCGGGGCCGCCGCTCGGTGGGCCCGATGTGACCAGCCAGGTGCCCACGCCGCTCGAAGTGTTGGCCACGGAGGACTCCCGGGCCTCGTACGCCTCAAAGTCGTTGGCGGTCAGCAGGCCTCCTGCGCGGATTCGCTCCGTACGGTCAATGAACGGAGGTGGATGATGTCAAAAACAGCGCAATGTAAACAAGGACTGTGCACAGGTGGAAGAATGACGCCACAGCGCTTAAGTCAAAAGTGAAGGCTTATTGGAAAGCAACACGTATTCGTGATTGCCCACTTTCGTCACGATACGAGATTGCAACACATCCTATAAATTTTCCGGTGCAATGGAATGGGCGTTTGCTATCGAGTTGGCGTTCGTACAGCAATCGTATAAGAATGAGACTGAGCAGCACCGAAAAAAAATTAAAAAAGAAGGATGAAACCGAGGGAAGGGGAGCGGACATAACAGATGATAACAGGAAAGAAGAACGCGAAAGGGCTAATGAACACTCTCAAGATAAGCTTCAAAGTCCATACTTGTGTGGCACACGCAAAACCTGAAGTTCGCATGAGCGTAGTTTTACTCCAGTGAGGAACGCGAAATGACGAAAGAGGATTGGAGGGTGAAGGTGGCGGCGACCGCCACCCTTACGACTCCGCATGCCTGACGCCATTGGCTGAAATGACACAGGATATAAGAGAGAGATATATATAAAAAGAGGGAGGGAGAGAGATGCTAAGATCTACAGCGTAAATTGTGAAAGAAGTCGGAGAGAATCATGTTATCTCAGTGCCGTTGCAGTCGACCTGAGCGAGCGCAACAACCCACCCAAACAAGCAATAAAGAAGACAAATTTAAAAATGTCTGCTGTTTTCTTGCCCTATCGTGGCAAAAGCGACGGAAGCATAGCATGCGTTGTGCACATGCCGCATGGTGGTGGTGGTGGTAAAAACATTTATTCAACAGATTTGCGCTTGAAAGCGGGAGAAGCCCTCAGTCCAGGGCCCCTGCGGCGGCTGCGGTCCTGCGTGCCCGGTCCACCAACTGTCGCTGGTCCTCAGGGTCCGAACTGCACAGCGCGGCCTCCCACTGTTCGAGGGTGGGGGTGCGAATAATGAGGGCTTCTGGTGTGTTCTGGCAAGCCCACGTGGTGTGGTACAGTGTTGCATGTTCACTGCAGTGTGGGCATGTTGGTGTATATATTGTGGGGTGCATGATGTGCAGGAAGCTAAGGTGGGGGTATGTGTTGTAGTCTGTAGTTGCCGCCAGGTTACAGCCTCTTCTCGGGTAAGCTTCTGGTGCGGTGGTGGGTAGGCACATCTGGCAAGGCGGTGGTGTTGCAGAATTGCACGGAACTGCTGCTGGACAGGCTCTGGGTCACGGAGCGACTGGTGCGGTGCCTGGAGGGTGCATGCTCGGGCTGTAGCGTGTGCTCGCTCGTTTCCGTCGAGCCCTGCGTGACCTGGTGTCCATATCAGTATGGTAGGGTTCAGGGTACCCTTGTGCTTTTTTAGTAATCGGAGGGCGGATGTTGAGATGCGACCGTTGCCGTAGTTCCTGCATGCCTGTTGGCAGTCCGTAATTACGTGAAGTGGTTTATTCGAAGTTGCAGACGTCATTGCCAGTGCGATGGCCGTTTCTTCGGCTTCAACGATGTTTTTGGTTTGTACGGTCGCAGTGCAAACGACATCGCCTGAGCCGTCGATGACTCTTACTGCTGCGGCTGGATGGGTTGAATAGTGGGCCGCGTCCGTGAATCGCACATGGGGGTGGGCAGAGTACTTCCTTAGTAGGAATTGTACTCGCGCTTGTCTGCGCTGTACGTGATGCTCAGGGTGCATGTTTCGCGGGAGCGGAGCAACCCTGATCAGCGTACGGATGTCCTGTGGCACAGTTTCCGGTCGAGGGTGGCTGGCGTCCGCTATCTGGTAGCCTAGTTGCCTCAGCACCGTGCGACCAGTCGACGTTTGCCTTAGCCGCTCTAGTTGGCTGACAAGGTGGGCATCAATTATCTCCCGCACCTTGTTGTGCACCCCGAGCGCTTCCAGCTTACTAGTGGCGGTGTGAGGAGGGAGGCCAAGCGCTTGCTTGTACGCCTTCCGCAGTAGTATGTCAAGTTGGTCCTTTTCCCTCGGTTTCAGCGGGAGGTAAGGCGTAGAGTACACCACGCGGCTGACAACCAGTTGTTGCACCAACTTGATGACATCATCCTCCTTCATACCCTGGTGCCGGTTTGTTACTCGACTCACCATACGCATGATTTGCGAGGTAGTGTGGTTGAGGCGCTGGATGGTTAGCGTTCCTCCTCCGTCTTGCTGGATGTAAAGTCCCAGTATGCGGATGGTTGGGACTACGGGGATGTCGCTACCTTGGAGCTTTATTTGTATTGTGGTTTGTTCCAGTGGCTTGCCACGTGGCTTGCGCCTCAGAATGATGAGCTCGGACTTCTCCGGGGAGCACTGAAGGCCGCGCACACTGGCGTACTGTTGGACTGCGTCAGCAGCTTTCTGGAGCGCATCCTGCATGTCGCCTTCTGACCCACCAGTAGTCCAAATCGTGATGTCATCTGCATACAGTGCATGTTTAATCCCCGGGATGGTGTTAAGTTGTTGTGGCAGCTTCATCATAGCTATGTTAAATGATGTTGGAGAAAGCACCGATCCTTGAGGCTTTCCTTTGTTGGGCATGGTTTGAAGGTCCGTTCGTAGTGGTCCGATGCCCACAGTCGCCGTGCGATCGGTGAGGAATGCCTGGATATACTGGAACATTCGTTTTCCACAGTTCGTGTCACTTAGGTTTTCGAGGATGGCGGCGTGGCTCACATTGTCGAATGCTCCTTTCAAATCAAGAGCGAGGATAGCCCTGCTGGAGTGAGGAGAAATGTGCGCCAAGACGTCTTCCTTTAGTTGAAGGAGCCAGGGAAACCTACGAAGTTGGACACATTGCGCCCCATATCACTAACGTCGTGCGTAGGGAAGCTTTTTGAGCGTGTGATCCTCGCCCGCCTTCAACCATACATAGAAGCCCAAGACATTTACCCGCACACAATGTTCGGATTCCGGCCTCACCTATCAACCCATGACATCCTCCTTCAACTAAAGGAAGACGTCTTGGCGCACATTTCTCCTAAAAAACCCGCTACGATTGAACGAGTTGTTTCGGAACTTTCTTCGGTGTACAAGAAACGCGTGATTCCTCGGCTTTAGATTGCCCTGTCGGTGCCATAGCTAAACATTCCTGTAGGCGTAACGTTATCTGAGCCCATCATCTGACTATAGACACTGGGGCGCTTTCAATTACAGCGAAGCCGCAGTGTTTGGAAACAGGCGACTATTTCCGTTTCTGCAGGGGGCGGCTGCTCTTGCGCGCGGAAGTTCTAACTGCCTCTGCAGCGGCCTACGCGCTTGCCCGTACCGGCGGCTGCGATGTCGATCAACATCTGCTTGCCGATGACCCCCGTGTAGAATTCCTTGGCGCCCAGCTTGGCCACTCGGCGCAGCGTGTCGGACAGTGCTGGCCTGCGTAGGAGCTCGCCCTCACCCAGCAGCTGGCCCCCTTCTTTCTCGAACTGCGTTCTGCGAGTAGAAAAAGAAGAAGAAAGATAAATTGAGTGACGAAAGGAGAAAGCAGACATTGCGCAGCACCTCAGAAAACAAGACACAAGCAGTGAAACAACTCTGTCACCAGGCGCCATGCCAGTCCAATCCGTGTCCTGGTCAGACGCTAGGAAAATGAAACCTTCGGTCAGAGAGAACATCACTCACTCACTCACTCACTCACTCACTCACTCACTCACTCACTCACTCACTCACTCACTCACTCACTCACTCACTCACTCACTCACTCACTCACTCACTCACTCACTCACTCACTCGTTTATCTTACGACATACTTAATGACCATGCATCTAGCATAGACACGGCATGGCTTGCTCGTAATTAATTCTGCACTCTGCCAAAATGACAGACACGTCCCAAGAGCGAGCAATATTTCACCGTATGTTGGAGTGCTTCCACAGGTCTCCGCTCTTGCCGGACAGTACGCGACCCAGTGAGTCGGTGACGTTGAAGCCGTTCTCGCAGAGGTCGGCAACCGGGTCCACCTTGTAGTGCCAAGCCAGTTTCCCAAACAGCTTGTTGGCCAGCTCCAACCCTTTCAAGGCCCCCGGAACACCCAGCGTCTCCACTTCTGCGCGCGTCCACGAAAATGACAAAAATGTTAACGGGCGTACTTGCGCGAGTGCGCACAGTGCGTTTACTATGCCATACAGGGGGACGTATACGTGTGGAGATGGCGTTTGTTTCGCGCTTCATTCTATGTCATAAAGGAGATGAAAAAGGTTACCTTGGTTTTTTTTCACACACAGATGTGTCTAAACAACTTGCGCGTAACTTAATCCTTTCCACCTATAGTTGTATACGCATAGATACTGCAAGTCATCGTTTTCCAAATTTTCACCGAGGAAAATTTGAGAAGCATGGACGTACCTCTATTTTTTATCGTTACATATATAGTTACACATATCATTACATTAGACATCATCATTACAGCAATAATGTTATTACGGCTAATTAAGGAATCAACCCACAGTCATGTCAGACCGCATTTCAGCCGTTAACCGTCCAGCCAGAAAGCCGTGCAATGCCTCAAGTGAGCATGAAATTGACATTTAGTCTTGGAAAAAATCAACAACAGCCAGCTGCGGGAAGCAATTTGAGCGCTGAATTTTGGCCCTGATGGAATGCAGAGGCGAATGTCACGCACACAGTCCCAAAGTAGTTTTAGCTACCTTTGTCGCGGTTATACTTGTACAGTCAAACCCGGCTATAACGAACCCGGATAGAGCGAATTATGCTATATATCGAACAAAAATATTTCAGTTACGGAAATACATGGGAAACATATTCCTTATAATGAAGTTCACATCCGATATATCGAGCTCTGGGCGCCTAGAATGGCCGACGAAATGCATGATCTCGGAGCGGCGATTGAGATGTGGATTGGCCGCGACCACGGAGCAAGAGCGGCGACTGAGACATTGCGCCTCGCACGGAGCGACGTGACGCCTAATACTTTCCGGAACCGTTTCCGATGCGCGGGACTCGCGACGGAAGCTGCCCAGTCAGTGAGTGCGGACCAAGACAGCAGAATCGGTGAACTGTGGGACGAGCTCGCCAACGTTCCCGATGATGTCGCCAGTGAAATCCGTTCGACGCTTATAATGAAGCGCTTTCGGCAGTCGATGTGCTCCGGCAATGATTCTTAGATTTTTGAGGACGCGGACTCGAACTGGTGCAAACAATGTTTAGTGTAGAGAATGCTATGCTAGTTGAAGTCGCAAAACGAAAGTGAAAACAAAAATCACCGGCTTTTTTTGCAACGTGGGCAGTTAAGGCGGAAAGTAGCTTTGATACTTGCAATAGATGGATTATTTTGGTCTGGTAATGGCTACTGTACTGTGTTCGTTTCTGCATACGCGAATGGCGGAGTTGGGGAGGGGGCGGGGGGCTCCCGCGGATTGCGAACTCGTAACAATAAGCTCGTTATAGGCGGGTTCGGTTATATCGAACTATTGGATATATCGAACTAATCGCGGTGCATATTGCAGTTCGCTATAAACGGATTTGACTGTAGTACACACACGACCACGATGAAGTTCCGGAAGGTCTCCTGGAACTATTTAACATCTCCGGGCTAACATACCACATAAATCTCGCGAATGAGAAATCTGGCAACATTATTCTAACAACAGATACATTTTTAAAAATAGGGTGTGTTTTATCAGCACGCAACTGCTAAACTACGGCGAAAACAATTTACATGTCTTTCTACTACTGGTTTAGGAGGTAAGCTGGACAAGGGTAACGATGTTGAAGGTAACAAGGACACCTTCAACACCCGCTATATCCCCGGTGAAATAGGTATTGATGTTTTGTCATGAAGACAACCGCTCCTGCAAACCTGTCTGTTACCGAAAGAGCTCCGAGCACGCCAAAGCCCGGGGTGCGGAAACCTCTGTGCATGTAGCGTCTTGTCTTTTGCCTATTTCCTTCCTATGCTAACAAACGAGCCTGTTAGTTACCTTAGACAGAAAGAAAGCGGTTATGCATTTAGAAATGCTATTTGAAAATGCATGTTAAAAATATATTTAAAATATCCGGCGTCACAGTAACAGACGTCACACAGACACTCATCAGAGAAAACTGCGTCACTAAAGCATCCGTCATAGTCTCCTGGATGACCGCGACGTATTAGGCGATCTCCCAGACAGATCACTGAATCAAAAAAGCGTGTGCTCAAAAAAAAAAAAAAATGCGGGCTGACGAGAGCGATCTAAGCGACATGTTGGCGACACCTTACCTTTGAGGCCGCGGCGCTGCTTCGTCAAAAATTCTTCGGCGGACAGATTCTTGGGGGTGGCGGACAGCCCATCTATTACGCGCGCTTCTCGGGTTGTCCTGAAAAGAGCGGAACGAACGCGTCACGAATGATGCGGCACCTTGGGCGCAATTCTCAATGCGCGTTTACATGAATGCGACGGTAGGACATTGCATTCATGTAGAGGGGACCAATAAGGGGAATCCAACGAATGCGGTCTCAGGCGGGGCCAGATTGATGCGGCCGGCGCATCGCATTAGCCAGATGCGTGAGAAAAGGCCATGCAATACGACCGCATCCATATAACTGACCTTTCAGTTTTTCTCATTTCATGTCCACTTCAATGTGTCCATTTCAAGCGAGCCCACATTGGCTGACGCAGGCGACCCGCACGTCGTCACGACGGTTTCAGTGTACGTGATTGGTCGGGGGGCTTGAAAGTGACATTACGTCCCGATATGTGAAAAGAAAATTGATTAGCAGATGGACATTTTTGAAAACGGCAAAACCCGGAATTTTCATCTGAATCAACTCTGCAAGGCGCCAGGCCTGACCACTTAAACCGGGACATGTTGCAGCAGACGTAGCTAACATTTTTTGTTGTTTACGCCCTGTCACTACCACTGTTGCGACTGAGCATGCCATCGCTAGCACATTATTGCCATCTCGTGAGGGTTTGCAGCACGTACACGCTTACCCTATTACAAAAAATGAACAATAAAAAATTACTTCCCCATTCCGGCCTACGAACATGGAAAACAAGCGAAGCTTTTAGTAAAAGCCTACAACATAGAGGTGACCCAAAATCTAGGTGAGAATACGAGTAGATGTTATTTCTCTTGAGCGCTAACAGCGGCCACCCCCCCCCCCCAAAAAAAAAAATACATACGTACAACTGGTTAAAGTTGATGCTTGGGCGAGTTGGTGTTTCATAATCTTGAATTCACAGCGCAAAAAAGAAATAAGGACGAAAGGGAGATCAAGGACAGGGATAGGGAGACGATGTCCTATCGTCCTTGTTTCTTGTTTGCGCTGTGAATTCAAGATTAAAGAACATACATACAGCCACGATCAAAGGTTTACGGACCAGGGATATGGCACTTTTAGGTTATTTCTCTTCTTATAGCTGCCCGAAAAACTGTCGAATGCCTGCGAGATGTATAAGAACTGAACTAATAAAAACTACCGCACATAGTACTCCGGGCTGCCGTGCGACAGAGAAATAACTCAAAATTGCTGCTTTGTGGTCCGTAAACTTCTGCTCTTGGGTGTACATACACGCAAACATCTAGTTTGACTGCAACTATCTTGAAATCGATGTTTATTAACGATAACTCATCCACTACAAATGGATGCCCAATTGGTGAGACGTATAAGCTTGAGGTCCAAAACATCTCCTGAACGGCGCGCAACCTTGATGGTAACCCTGTTGTAATAACACAGACACCGCAGCGTGCATGTTCTACTAACGCCACGCGCTTGGTCGCCTTATAAGGCGCACACTGCGCCACGTACACGTCATTCATTAGTCCCGACGGTGTAGCTTTAATTATTAAAGACGATAGTATTTCTTGGGATACCTAAACCCAGAAATTTTGGTCTGTCTGTCTGTGACTCGATTCTGCCAGCGGGCCAAAGGGAAACCAAATCTACGCAATAGTCTTATATACTCACAGCCAAATCTGAACGTCAAAGGCCGGTGTTAATTGTCATACTTGCTAACATAGTTAACAAGAACAAGACATTCCGCAAATATATGACAGAAAATCAAAACATGAGTGATATTTACAGCGTTCCTTTATTATAAATTCACGCATGCTTGGCTGTTGCGATAGCAACTAAAATGCTACATTAATTGCAGAATAACGTCGCCTGCTGTTGCCCGCGCTACCTGGCGGCATTCAAAATCAAACGGCAACAGCAACGAAAGATCCCACTAGAAAAGTTCGTGGAGTAAAGCAACGCGGTTCTATAAACGTTGTAGTAGGGTGTCTCGATTCACGCGCGTCTCCGCCGTATGGCAGCGCTAGCATCGAGGAATCTGGCCTGGAGCAGTGGAAAGCGGTAAATTCAAATTGATTTGAGCAAACCTTTAGCATGTTTACCTTGGGAAAAGAGCGACGCAAGAGGAACAGCATGAGAGGTGAGCGGCTAAGAGAAGGGAGGCATTTACTTAACAAACTTCGACAAAGACGATCGTCTTTTGTCGACATTTGCAACGAAAGGAGCAGATACGCGGCCAATTTTATAGCGGGAAGAATACGTGTGTATTTGTACGAGAGCGTGTGGACGTGTGTGCATGTACAGCCACGGGAGCATCGATCAGCGGGCCTTTCCAGCTGCATAGCGGCCGTTTTCAGAACTTTAGAGCTAAAGATACCGCTGACTTGTTACCCTCGTTGTCTCTTGAATGAGACAACCAGGATGCAACCCGTAACTATGGCACTGCGGCTTGTTCCTTCACCTTTTTAGCGATCCTCTTCAAATTGATCGCGACATTATATAGCTCTTGGAAAGGGATGAAAATGCGTACTTACTTGCAATAAAGAAAGTAATCATTGCAAGTCGAGGGTTTGACGGAAGACCGTCTGGTCGGGAGACAAGTTGAATTAAAAAACGCAGACACCGACCAAAAGAAAGAAACTGTTAAAAACGTTAGAATAACTTTAAAAACAACAAACAAGACGTTTCGGCTTCGCCTTGTTCACAATTTTTAAAGGTCTTTTTTTTTAGTTTTTAACAGTTTGTTTTGGTCGGTGTCTCCGTTTTTTAGTTCGAAGAAAGTAATCGAACCATATAACTTTAAAAGTTGTTATAACACGGATTATTACGATCGTGCCACCAACGCCGAGACCAGAGATTTTTACTGGGGTGTCAAGCGCATACTTCCCAAACGCGGCCTTTGATTTCTGTCAGACGTTGCGCTGTGCAGAAACGTAGCATAAAGCAGTTCAGGTGACATTTAGCAACAAAAAACTTTACAAATCAAAAATACAGAAATCAACAACTTTTAAAGTAAATATTAAGGTTACAACTATAGTTTCTAGACCACTGTCGAATTTATGTAAGATATTCGCTTCCAAACGCTAGAACCTCCTATCAATTTTGTAACCCAATAAAATCAATCTGCTAACGGTGATATTGCACGCATGGAAAGCTGTCAATGGCAATAATAAGCCGAGAAATATACTTCAAATGATGCTCAACGGCTCTGGAGAAGCTAGTAGAGAAATAATTAAGATGATCCCGAAAGTTCTACTTTTGCTTTCTACAAGGTGAGGTGTGTCTGATCATGCAGCAAAAATCGCATTTGATGACACATTTGGGGCAACAAGTGCAAATAGGAGCCACACGCAACTAAAAGAGTTGTGAAACCACACGAGTGCTGACGCGGTCACATAAATATTTAAACAAAGCTCTTCATCCTTGAAAAAAAAAGTAGGAGTTGCGCGTCGTTGTTTTCCTCTTATTTCTGGCGTCTATGCGAATATATTATTTCAAAATTCTTTCACGGATATAATCACCTTAGTTAGCCTCTTTCTTCATCAACGTCAACACGAGAGGCGCCTGCTAGCTTCATGTAAGCGAACAAGCGAAGCAATGCGGACGCGTTAAATAATAAGACCGGCCATTGGCATTTCCATGTTCACTGAGTAAAGCGCTTCGCTGCTTTGGTTTCTGCTATACACAGCAGCTTTCTGCCCTTTTCCCCCTCATTTTTGTATATAACAAAAAAAACGTTTTTTTTTTTTTGGAAGTTGGAGAAAGCTAGCGGTCAGCTACACCGACGTGCACTTCCTAAATCCTGGCGTATTTGTGAACTGAGGATGTTTCCTAACTCCACATTTACGAATTGTGACGTACATGTTAATCCCATGCCTAAAATTGCAGGGTGCTGCAACAATACGCCTCTCCAACACCTCTCTTTTTTTTTTATTCAGGAAACCGCTTCTTATTCGCGCAGTTCGCTTGCCATTCCGAGCTTGATTTGGCCATGGGACGGATACATAAGCAACTTTTGAGTACTGTTCTAATAATTGATAAAAATAATAATGACGCAATTATTAAAACTGGTTCCCCGTGGTGTTTTCCAAATGCTGAAGGTCTTAATTACGGAAAAAATACAGCGTTATAAAACGAGGATTGAGTGGGATACAGAATGGCATTGTATGCGGCGCCCATATAGATGTTTTAGCTCATTTTGATCTGTTGGCGCTGTACCTCGTTTGGGCTTGATCATAGCCCACTTTGATTCGAACCTTCGACTATACCCTCGCAACGCTGTGTAACATAGTTTACATTCTTTTTTTTATATTGCAGCTGGTGACAGGAAAGCCTTGCAGGAGCCCCCATAGAAAGCTTAACTAAAAATTAGCCTTGTATTTCCGTGCTGCTCTGCAAATAACGTCAAAAAAAAGGCTGCAATCTGCAAAAGTCTCCGAAGTCTACAAAGTCTACAATCCAGCCTCCTAAAGTTCAGAAACCAAATTTAAAAAGTCCGAAGCCCAAGTCAACTTCAACTCATCCAAAGTCCAAAGCCAACGCCCGCGCTATACACGAAGCCGAAAGAAATGATGTGCGCCCCGCATGCGATGATAGCGCAATCGTATCGACGCCGGTTTCATGACGCGAGGGACCCGGGTTTGATTCCGACAGGGGGATGCGCTGTTTTCTTGAGGCGCGTGCCCTCCCCACACCTGCTGTTCGGTTCATTGTTGCCTCGTCACTTTTCCTCCCCCTCTTTGTCCTAGCATTTTCCTCCTCTCTGTTTTGCTGAGCCGAGTTTTGAGTGACGCCAGGCGCGGATGGAACTTAGCTTAAAAAGCTCTGCCGTTAAAAACAACAGCGTTTATGCCGTTCATATTAGCTCATACCCGTACTCTATAGGTCGGTTGTCGATTTCGTATTTCGCAGGCTATCCAGGAGCTAAGATTTAGTTCCAACTTGTTACCCCAGTGGACATAAGCGCAACACCAGAGCGGCACCGGTGCAACACCCGCCTCTTCGCGTGACACGACCAGCGTTACTGAAACAATTAATGCAAGTGTTCTTGACCCATACATCTTTATCCATTATTGCGACCAGGCCTTCACTACCTCTGCGCACTAAATGGTAGGCGGTTCTATACACGGCTCCGTTTCAGGTAACGCTTGCATGATCGGCACGATGACATTCAACACAAGTACGTGTTATTCCTCTGAACTCTTTGCTGTCCTTCACCGTGCGTGACTCAATCAGCGGGGCTCCCGGCTGGCCCGCCTAAAGCATGGGTTTGGTTCCTACAACAACTCTCCCAGAGTTTGCCTTGTGGCTCTCATTCACTTTTAAAGCGAAGCTTTCTGTGTTTCACTGATGACGTTTGATGTCACGACATGACGCGCTGCAGGAAAGCCAAGTTCACACAATGGGATAATGCCACATGGTGATGATGCCACATGGTGATGATGCCACAAGAAAACAACGCTTCCCCGTGCTCGGAATAGAACTTCGGTCTCTCGCATTACGAAGCCGACAACTACCCAATCGCGCCAATCCGACACGGCCGAAGCAGTTTAGATTTTGTACTTTGACTTTGACTCAGGTTGCATAAGAGGAAGCTTCGCGTTTTAATTATCGTTCCGCTAAGAAAGAGGCTCTGATTTTTTCTTGCTCTTTTTGTGGGGACAGACGGAAAGACTAAAACTTTAGCATTTACCTCGGCAAAGAAATACTATCGCATTTAACGAGCAAACCGAAATGGAAACGTTTCGCGTGTGGCAATAGAACCGCCATTTCTGAGTCGAACCGGTCGTTTCCGACGGCCCCAAGCACGGTGCAGTGCGATGCATCCGGGCACTCAGTGTACGGGCGTGGGCGGGAGGACGGCACCTGTTGTACACGAGGATGACGAGTCCGCCGCCCAGGCTCCAGCTCTGCGGCCGCAGCGCCACGTTGCACACGCTGAGGCCGATGACCGCGTCCACCGCGTTGCCGCCTTGCTCCAGCAGGTCCCTGAGGCGAGCAGGCGGAAGATTTGCCAATCAACGCACCTCCGATTTCATTGTACACACCACTTATTGTAATTTTTTTTCTTTGAAGTATTTTAAGATTACTCTGACTGGATCGCGGTAGTTTGCTGATGTGTTTTACCAGAGTCCTTCAATGCTTTACTGGTCACGAAACTGCTCCGTAACTCAATGGGAGAGCTTCATATGCTGCGTTTGGCCGCCGCGCGGTGGCGCCACCCTCTCACTGAGGTCACTCTTCGGGCGGCGTTGCGCTGGCTCGAACGGCGGAGCCGCGACGAGTTGTGTTTGTTTTGTGCGGGAAAAAAATGTAACGTGCATATGGCGCTCTCGTGATGCGACTTAAGTAGTGCAACGACGATGTCGAACATGAGTTGCGTCCCGGGGTGTCGTTCCTTGTACAACGATACCACAAAAAATGTTTCCTTGTTCTTTTGACCGAGCGACGGGCAGCTGTGTGACAAATGGAGGGGCGCCATTCCAAGGCAAGCAACGGGAGATTTCAGCTTCGATTATAAGTGTGCGACAGTGTGTGGAAATGCACTGTGTGTGAGAATGAAAAAAGGAATGTACCCTTTTGAGAGCATCGTGGACCTAGAATTGTACAAGGCTAACTTAAAGCCGGATTTGTGTCATATCAGTCAGGTTGTAGCGGTGCTTCATTGCCTGTTTGCAAACTTGTATTACATTGCGCTCAGACTCACGTGTAAAAAAGCTTTGGGAACCGCCGCGGTGGCTCAGTGGCTAAGGCGTTGCGCTGCTGAGCACGAGGTCGCGGGTTCGATTCCCGGCCGCGGCGGCCGCTTTTCTGATGGAGGCGAAAAGCAAAAACGCCCGTGTGTACGAGATTTCGGCGCACGATAAAGATCCCCAGGTGGTCAAAATTAATCCGGAGCCCTCTACTACGGCGCGCCTCATCGCCTGCGTTGCGTCGGCGCGTTAAACCTCACAATCAATCAATCAAAGCTTTGGGAGGTCCTTGTGGTTTTACTTTTCATATTTCCGCGAATTATCCATTAGGATTCGTTTTGTTTGTTTTGTAACCGCGCGTGGCCGATTCCGGTTTCTTATCTGCAGTTTCAACCAAAGCGCCCGTTTGCTCTTTTTGTCGTACGTCCCGTCGGGCAATATTGTTTGATATAGAAAGGGTGCCACCTTGTAGCTAACTTGATTTTTTGTTTCTCCGACAATGTACTCGATCCCATTTCCATGGATCTGAAATTAATAACGTTCCAAGAGTAATGCATGCATAGCAAACGCCGCGCAACTCACTTTATCGACGTTTATCTGTTCACGTCACACTGCGGACTACTTCTTCGACGTTTGTGTTTCATTCTAGTCTTTTGTAGTGCAGGAGATCGCTAGTTCGCTGCGTTCAGAAAAGCTTTGCGTCGTTCTTGGCTACGTGGCAATATTCTATTTCCTCCGTGTGCTGCACATCACAGCGCGAAAAAATAAATTTTTGTACGCTGGACCACGCTCTTTTGTTTCCCTTCGTAACATTGAAATTTCTGGTTGCGTGTGATAAAATCATTTTCATTGTTCTTTTTTCGCTTTCTGTTTTTGCAAGGATTGCGAAGCGTGCAAGCGGAAGGACACACGGTACAACATATACAGGGTGTTTCAGTGAACACTTTCAAAAATTCCTGAAGGTAGGCTTTTCAAGAAAAATAGGAATTCTCTTAAGGAACAAGCTATCAGGTTCGGCGGACGTCAGCAGTTATAAGAAACATGCGAATTGCATAGTTAATTAACTAAATCTCTGTAATGAACTTTTTAATTAGCGAAGTTTGGCGGTTATTGCCAGTGGCGAGTTTGTAGCCACGGAGACGACGATAACGGACCAGTTTTTAAAGCAAAGAAAAATGCACTCTGTAGAGCCCTGTAGCCCGCAAAAATCAAGTTTTTTTCCCCCATGAAACCGAGAAGTCTAGTGCAAACGCAACATCCGCTGATGACGTGTTGCAGTGACTGTGTCGCCCAATTCAAAAAGGCTCTGGTGATTCCCCACGCTAGGGAATCGGCTGATATCAACGCTATCGCCTCCTGTATTTTTTCAATGATCAACGCTCACCTTATACCACGGCTAGCGTTATCTTTTGTTTCGTTGGTAGGCGCAAGAAAGAGGCTAGCCATTGCCCACAACACGGTCGCCCGTTTCGGGAGTCCTAGTGGGCGTTGGCGACAGTTTTGCTTTTCTTTTTTTATTGTCTCAACCACATCTGACGCGGCTACCAGACGTGCAAGATGTGAAACGTCATCATCCGTTCCTTTTTTTTTTCGTTAGGTTTATTTGCTGTTCGTTTATAATCGCTGCGAGTTAGAAAGCGCATCAGACAAAGGAAAGGTTTGTTTGCTGGGCGAGGAGGGCTTTCGCGGCTGTGGCTGCTTGCTGAGGCTTCCTAGCTAGGGAAAATTGCACTTACATTTCGAATTCGCCGCCACATTCATTGAAACACGTCACCAGCCGACGTTGCGTTCGCTCAAGACTTTTAGCGCTCCTTAAGCGCCGAGTTTCGTTTTTGAGCGGAAAACAACGGCAGGTTTCCTCACGCTACAGGGCTTTAAAGGAGCCATGAAGAGAAAGAGAAAACAAAAGTTTGTTTTATTCGAAATATTAGGTGTTTCATAGTACCCCAAGCGCTTTCCCGGAAGCAAATGATGCTTTATTAACTGAGAAATAAGGCAATTTAAGCCAAAATTTTAAATCTCCCGCTAAAATTGAATATTCCGTGCCGTGTACAATGGCGTCATAGAGCCGGTCCATGAAACAGATACTTAGTATGTCGACTCCATATAGCACCCACACGCGGGAGTCGATCGAGACGGCGGCCATTTTAAAAATACTAGTAAAACCTAGTGCACCCGCAGCCCTAGTCATGGAATCGCCTGATCCGGAGAACAAAACTCTGGCCGAGGGGCTCGGGCTTGCATTTAACAACCTCACACCCCACAAACGCTCAGTGCTTCTAAGTGCACGAGCGGCAAGAGTTGTGAGATACGCAGTGGACGGGAAAGCGACCATTCCGCGATAGCCACAACAGACGAACGCCCAGCCGTCGGCACCGCTGCCTCGTCAGCCCCGTCGCGACGGACGAATATAGACTGGTACGTATGTGCCGTATTTTGATTACGGTTAATAATAGTTCAATTTCAGTAGCAGTATCACTTATGCCAGTTGGCCGGTGTCGTGTATGGAAAGCCGTTCGCGCGAGCTCTCTGCTTCGACCAGAAAGATACGAGCGTCAATGCGCGGTGTTTACGGCATTTTTTCCCCCAAGGTCAGAGCGATTTGACGAAGTCGGCGACGAGCGCCAGCATGTCCCAGGAGTGAGCTAACGTAAGGGTCCCTGCTGTAACTGAACAAACTGAAGTTTTCAGTGATTGTAAACTGGAAACGAGCTCGTAACGACAGCAGCAAGCCAACACCATTCGAAACTTACGCGACGACTGTCACTATCTCGTCGCTGCTTGCTGTTCCTTACTCCCCTCGTTTCTATTTTTACCTTTGCTGGTTGGCGATATGACGGCGAACCTCCTGTGAAGGGATTACGATACGAAGCAAGGTCGCGGCTGTGCGTGCTTGAACGGTTCGTTGGCCCCGAAGAGCCTCGAACCCGAAAATTCGTCTGCGCGACGGCGAGATGTTGATTTGATTGATTGATTGTGGGGGTTTAACGCGCCGACGCAACGCAGGCGATGAGGCGCGCCGTAGAGGAGGGCTCCGGATTAATTTTGACCACCTGGGGATCTTTAACGTGCGCCGAAATCTCGTACACACGGGCGTTTTTGCTTTTCGCCTCCATCAGAAAAGCGGCCGCCGCGGCCGGGAATCGAACCCGCGACCTCGTGCTCAGCGACGGCGAGATGTCGAGCTCGGCCGCCGGTAGTTTCGTACGCATTGGCGCACACGCTTGCTGCGTGTTCGTTCGGAACTTCAACCGTTTACTCCACCGTTCTTTGTCATAAAAAGAATGTGCAGTATGTTTCACGGGCATTTAGCTCGCTATGCAAGCTGTAAGCCCTGCCTAACATGCGTTTGCTTTTGCCGGCCTCCGCCAATCGCAGAGCATTCCCAAGTGACATCACAGGTTCTGTTGCGGAAAATGAGCTGGTGGGTCGCATGGTCATTTCCTTTTTTCCTAATTATGTAGCTTATTTGAGCGAAGTTTGCGTTATAAGTGGTGTCGTTATGGTTCTAACGAGGCAATCTTTCGAATGAACCAAACTTGTGTTTTCTCTTCATGGCTCCTTTAAACACCGACTTTTTCGTTGTTTTAAAAACTGATATGAAATCGCCTTCTCTGGAGCCACAAAATCACCATTGACAACAACCACCAAACTCCACTAATTAAGAAGTTCATTAGTAGAGTTTAATTACCCACCTAACTAATGTGCACACCCTTGATACTATCTGGCGTCCGCCGCAGCTAGCAATCTCCTTCTGAAGAGGGTTTCTTTTTTTCTCGAAGAGCCTATTTTTATGAATTTTTGAAAGTTTTCGCTGAAACACCCTGTATTTCTTCGTGTTTTGATCCTTCGCGTTTCTGCAGCGTTTTTAGATGTTTTCAAGTATGCACACACTCATCGAAACGAGAATACTATTGGGCTATCTCTTTTAGCGTTCTGTGCATTCCAGAGCAATCAACGGATTCATTAAGCGTAGTCTGAACGACGCGTACTTGGTTTCTTTCAGTTTTTTTATTGTATTATCGATAGGCCCGCAGCAGCCCGTGACTACACAGCTACCGTATGTGTGGTATTTACAACTTTGCTTTAAGAAAAGAAGCAATATAGATTTAAAATCCGTAAACACGACGGCGCAGCGCTTGTGCCAGAGCACACAGAAGCCGTTGCCGTTCGCGGTCGAAGTTTACGATAACTTACTTCGAAAAATAAAACCCCATTGAAGGCAGGTGATTAATACAATAACCGGACTATTCATCGCTAACTACTACGAAAAAAAAACGCAGTTAATCAGGGCGCAGACACCAAAAGCAGCGAGCGTTTGCACGCCAAGAGCTGGCCAATACGCCGCACGCGCGGCGGCTGGATGACCTTCGTGCGGAGGTGGCGCCTGTAGCGGCGCGCGCGGTCCCTATATGAACCGAGAGCCGAAGTTTCGTGACCAGTAAAGCATTGAAGGACTCTGGTTTTACTATGTCTTGCTGCAGAAACTACATGTTCACTTTCCAATTGTATCCGTGCATTACTGACACGGCGAGCCTTCGCTGTCCCATACCACGAGTGAAAATAGTGGCGATATCCAGAGAGAAAGGTGTTGTTTGGGTCGGAAGTGGCTGAAGGTGGTGTAGTGGCTAGGGGCTCTTTGTAGCCCAGGATAAATTAAGGCCCGCTGATGTCATAAAAGTGAGTCTGGTGGACAGCTTGCATATGCGGAATAACCCATGTGAGTTTGTGTCTGGATCGGAAGGAAGTATAGGACTTTATATTGCGTAAGCGAGACTCCATTCAATAGATTAACATACAATGAGAGGCAACCCAGATTGGGAGGGGGGGTGGCGGTTGTTGAGCGGAAGACATTTGAGTGCACTATCCGCATGCACGGAATCGAAGAAGGGGGAGCGGAACGTACTCTGCGAGCTGTTTGCACGGCGGGTCCCTTGCGAAGACGACGGGCGGCGCGTCGAGGCGCAGCAGCGGCGTCGGTCCCACGGGGATGCTGGTGTCGTAGAAGGCGATGCGAAGCTTCTCTGCCTGCGGCAGCATGCGGCTCAGCGCGAAGTACAGGCCGATCGCCGACACCACCAGGTACACCACGATGATGATCAGGTCGCTCCACCGGAATACGAACCTGCGAGTGCATGCCGGGAAGGGGGAAAAAAGGAACCGTCAGAGGTTGAACATCGTACATGCCGTAAACTAAACCCCTTTGAAGAGCAAAAGAGGGCGGAAACTCTTAACATGCATGTGGTCGCATCATTAAGTATAGGGGAAGAACTCCAGACTAACACGTGCTAGCATCGCACGAGGCTACACGCTATACATGCACCCCACCCTTTACGATCTCTTATGCAGACACTGCGGAGTTCCCGCAACGCTTTACCCCATGGCATGGGAATGTCAGAATAACCCCGACCCCCACCCCATCCCTGACCTCTCTGAGAAGCAGTAGGAGAGAGAACTCGCCAGATCTTTCCCCTGCAATCAGCTGCAGCTGATAGAACGGATGAAAATGGCGGGTTTCTACCAAGATTCCATGATGCTTCTAAAGACGGCCTTAGGACCTTTTATTAAACACTTCCATAATACCACGACTATCTTCTTGAGACGCTATTGAATCAGACGGTTTACAGTCGGCTTCATTACTATGCGGAAATCTATTTCTGGGGAGACATTTTCCCGTAGTCAATATAATCAGTCTGATATCGAAGTGTAAAATGCCTAGAGGAGCCTTTATTGGATACTTTTCTAAAGTATCACGAATCGTTGCTGTATACCGAGCCCATCTAAAATCGGCTTCACAATTATACAACATCAAATTGGTGGGACAACATTATTTCAGGAGAAATATAAGCAGTGTGATATCAATGTTTAAGCCACTGCATAAGGCCCCAACAACTTTGGGGATGCAGTACGCCGATACCCTCTAATGTCATTTTCACTGCTCAGCGCAAATAAACTGCAGAGACGATATAATCTGGAACAAGAAATCAAAGCCCCTTTCTTAACAGGAACATGTTTAAAACGCGAAGCTTCCTCACATGCAACCTGAGTGAAAGTCAAAGTCCGAAACCTGAAACTACGTCGACCTTGTCGGAGGGGCGCATCGTGTGGACATCGTCTTCATAACGCGAGGGCTCGACTCCTACCACGGGAAGGGTTCTTTCTCTTGTGAAGCGCTTGATGTGCATTTGTGGAAACCGATCGCGATCATGTGCCTTCCAACTGTGTAAAGTTCGCTTCTCTGCAGTGAGTTATTGCGTACGGTCGCCAACAATGAGGCAAAGAAACCTTCGCTTTCATCCAAGCAGTCATTCGGAAATATCAAAGCCCTGGAGTCATTTATGAGTACCGCTTTCTTGTATGGTGAAAGCGTAATTTTCATCAGGCGTCGCAGACGGACAGACGGGTTTCCTCGATCAGTCCGAATACAATTGCTCACACATTAAAAAAAGATCACGTCAGCGCCGCACGTCAGGCGCGACCCCGTAAAAACAAAAACGTATGACGTCAGCGCCGCCATGTGCGAACGAGTCGTTCTCTTGTTTGTGGAGGAGAAGATCACCCCCGTGCGCGGAAAATATTTACTGGGTAGTTCCTTGCCGCGTGTACAGCTGCAGCCCTACAGCGCCGTAGGTAATAAAAGTTTTTTACGGAGCGATTATTTATTTATTTTTTTATTTATTTATTTCAATACTTTCAATTCCCGGAGGGCGTTACAGAAGGGAGTTGTTATGTTACAAGTATACAAAACAACTGTACTCGGGGAGATTAGTAAAGTTGCACTAGAAATGCGGTTTATATATAGAAAACCATAATGTTTTTAGAACATAAACAGTGCTATAGCAATATACAGGCTCAAACAATGTAGTAAATACAAATCGAGAATACTAACCAATGCAATGCAATGAAAACCACCTACCAAATAAAATCAGCGTAGCAGACCAATATACAATCGCAGATAAAATCAGAATAAAATACAAGGCGAACATACGAACACATGAAAAACAAACCCGCTTGCCAAAAGGAAATCAGCAGAAAAGATAGGAAGACCGAATGTTCGATAAATATACAATGCACGTGAGTAAAGTACAAGAAGGAAAAAAACTGTTTAATGGGAACTGTGTCCCTTTTATTCGCCATCACCAAATTGCCTGTACGAAGAAATTAACACATTATATATATATATATATATATATATATATATATATATAATGTGTTAATTTCTTCGTATATATATATATATATATATATATATATATATATATATATATATATATATATATATATATATATATATATATATATATATATATATAGTCCGAATGGCGCTGGCTACCACCCCCCCCCCCCCCCCAGTGCAGGAAACAAAAAAAATACCTTAACATAAATACCCGAGAAAGTGGTGGGGAAACCGCCCCGCCGGTAGCGTAGTGGTTATCGCACCAGACTGGTATTCTGGAGGTCGTGGGTTCGGATCCCACCCGGCGGGCATTTTTTCACCCCTTTCTTTCTGACTGAAAAAAAATTCTTCATCTGTTTCTATGACCCACCACAACCTCCCCTTTGCTTTCCGAGGTTTTCTTGACTGCCAACCTTTATTTTCTGTCTTAATTCACTGAGCCCCTCATTTCCCATTTCAGATTCGCTATATATATATATATAAGGTTAGTAGAGACAAAACAAACGAGAAAGACGTAGAAAATAGAAATAAGTTTACTGACGTTTCAGGGAGAGGACTTCTCTGAAGAAAGGGAGTCCTCTCCCTGAAACGTCAGTAAACTTATTTCTATTTTCTACGTCTTTCTCGTTTGTCTCTGTCTCTACTAACCTTATTTTTTTTCGCGCTCTGTGTGAGTTTTTGTCTTTTCAGACTATATGTATAAGGTTAGTAGAGACAGAGAGAGGAGTCCTCTCCCTGAAACGTCAGTAAACTTATTTCTATTTTCTACGTCTTTCTCGTTTGTCTCTGTCTCTACTAACCTTATTTTTTTTCGCGCTCTGTGTGAGTTTTTGTCTTTTCAGACTATATATATATATATATATATATATATATATATATATATATATATATATATATATATATATATATATATATATTAGCGAATCATAAAGGGAAATGAGGGGCTCGTTGAATTAATACAGAAATAAGGGATGGCAGTCAAGAAAGCAAAGGGGAAAATGTAGGCCATTTTATTATCGCTGAAGCAGGTACAAAATTTTGAAAGAACGAAGGAAAGTGGAGAAAAACATGCCCGGCTGGTGGGATCCGAATCCACGACCTCCAGAACACGCGTATGGTGCGATGACCACTATGCTGCCGGCGGGGCTGTGCTCCCCTCGCTCCCCTCCACTTTCTCAGGTATTCATCTTAAGGTAATTGTTTCCTGCGCTTGGGGATGGTAGCCAGAGCCACTCCGGGCACTTGGGGTGAAGGGGTCCTTTTTATCCCCCAGGCCGTGACTCGAGCGTCTACAACATGTCGAGAGCGGTCTACTAGCGTTGAGCCCTCTTAGGCTACCTATGGCACCAAGACTGCCAGAACCGAGACTCTCGCTATGCAAGTGCCGAATTAGAAAGTGAAATGGGCGGCTCGTTGAATGAAGACGGAAATAAGTATAGGCTGTCAAGAAAGCCTAAGAAAGCAAAGGGGAGAATGTGGTAGGTCATGTTATTATCGTTGCAACAGGTACAGATTTTTGAACGAAAGAAAGAAAGTTGAGAAAAACATGCCCGCCGGGTGGGATCCGAACCCACGCTCATCGCACCACACGCGTATCTGGAGGTCGTGAATTGTGCTCCCGAGTGCTCGACCCCAATTACTAGTTTATTTTATGTGCGAAGTATGTCTCGGCGAACGCCTGTAGGTTTTTTTCATGTCGTCATTGTGAACCCTGTTTCAGCTGACACGCAGAAAGTCGCTCCAAAAAAAGAAAAAAAAAACACTTGCATGGCAGTGTGTATAAAAACTAAGTATGAAAGTAAACCGTCGTTATAATGAAGCTGCTTAATTAGAACTCTCGTTGCATTCAAAGTTTTACCTAATCCCAACAGCACTGGAGGGACGACGACGACGACGACGATGATGATGATGATGATGGTGGTGGTGGTGGTGGTGGTGGTGGTGGTGGTGGTGGTGGTGGTGGTGGTGGTGGTGGTAGTAGTAGTAGTGGTAGTGGTGGTGATGATGAAAACTTTATTTTGCCCAAAAATGGGTGAAAGGAGGAAGGGGAAGTGGGAGCCTTCCTGAATTCCTTCCCCTCAGATGACGGCCTGCAGCCCTTGGGCGCGAGCGGCATCTTCGCCAGTTGGACGACCTTGACCTGTATTTCGGTCTCGGAGATAAGCAAACAGGTCTCCCACTGCTCCGCACTGGTAATTCGTAAGCATGCTTCTATAGTTCGCGGCTGAGCATCACAAGCCCAAATCATGTGAGTACGGCTCGCTGGGTGCACCACTTGCATTGGTCATTATAAAGGTCGCGATTAATGTGGCTCAGTAATGCAGGACTGGCGAATGCATTAGCCTGCAGCTGACGCCAGCTACAGATTGACGTCTGTTGAGCGTGGGATGCGCTGCGGGATATTTCTGGCGCTCCATGCGATAGTGTTGAGCGATGTCCTGGTGGGTCGCCAGCCTGTCCCTAGCCCCCTGGTCCGAGCCAGCAGCGTCGTCAGGGCAATCCCGGGAGCTGAAACCTCGGGCCCCCTCGTGTGCTAGCTCGTTGCCTGGGAAAGATGCATGGGCCGCTGTCCAGGTGATTTGCAGGTTGCGCATACTAGAGGCTTGTACGGAGCGTAAGATCCGTAGGGCGGTATTAGAGATCCTGCCAATTTCGTAATTCCGGAGAGCTGTTTTAGAGTCGCTCATACGGTTTTAGCCGTTGTGGAAGCGACGGCAAGCGCAATAGCGGCCTCTTTTCCTTCCTCAGCGTAATTAGTGTAGATTGAGGCGGATTCCTGAGAGTTGCCTTAAGCATCTGTTGCCACGATGGCCATGGCGCGCGTAGGGTGGTAATCAGCGGCGTCAACATAGCATAATAAGGGTCATCTCTGAAACGCTGGTGCAGGGCAGATGCTCGGGCATGGCGGCGATCTTGGTGGTGTACCGGGTGCAATTTTCTGGGTTTGGGGTAGATGTAGATGTCCTTTTGAAAGTGAGGAGGTAGCGAAGTCTTAATTCCATGTTGGCTGGCGTACGGAATGCTTAGTTTCTGGAGTAGAAGGCATCCTATGTGACTGCTAGATAATCGCTGGTATTGGGTTGTGCGCTATGGGGACCATGTTAGGGATCATGATGAGAGTCATGATTGGGATTATGATGGGGATAATGATGATGTTGGGGATTATGATGACAGCGAGGCTATAAATGGGGACAGTGGTTTGTACATACTGCTGAACTGCACTGATTTAGGACTAAAACAAGAACAGAAAAGGAGCAACACACATCGCGCATCGTCCTGTCTGTGTGTCGCTCCTTTTCTGTTGTTGTTTTAGTCATAAATAAGCGCGATTAGTAGCAGGTTCCTAACCAATTTTTGATGGGAATCATGATGAAGACCATGACCAGAATTATGGTGGGGAATATGATGAGGATTATGACGACGATGTGGATCATGATGAATTTACCATGGGGATCACGATGGGATCATGATGACGACCAGTGATGTTCGGTAAAATTCCCATTTCGAGGTTCAAAAATTTCATATTTTGTAGCATTCTCCCCCGCAAGTTTCTCAAGAATTCCCTGCAAATTTCCCTGCATCCTCGCTTTGTAGATGATAGACCTTCCTATACGGTTCTGTTCCTGTACGGGTACGGTTTTGGGCGTTAGTGAGCGCCAACTATGTCTACTTTACGTAGCCTTCCGGACGCAGATGCCGTTCATAGAATCAGAGTTTCAACGTGAAATAAATTCCACTACATCTGCCGCAAAGAAGCATTTGACTATGCATTTCACGTTTTGTACGAAACAGCACGCTTACTTTGCATGCTCACGCTCTAAAACAAAACTGCCCCTATAAAAAAGAAAGGAGCATAAAGAGTTTTATCACTCCGTCTGTTCCGTCCTTTCTGTTCGTAACGTGCTTATCGGGACCCGACTGCGCCTGCGCGTGCGTGCACAGCAAGCAGACACCCCCCACCGTGACGAATGCGCGGACCCACGGAACTAAGCCGCCTTACCGGAACGAATGCGCAAGTGCCCAGTCGGGTCCCAGTAAACACGGCAAGAATGGAAAGGACGGAACAGACGGAGTGCTAAAACTCTCTATTGTCGGGTAATTGAGGTAGTTTTAGCTCAGTACCGGCACTGCGGACGCCATCTCTTGTTGACAGCACGCGGACCAAGGGGCACCCGAAATACTTTTTTGTACATTGCGCAGGAGTGCATGCAAACAGGCTTCAGCCCTTCATCTGCCGCCGCTTCACGCTGTACTAGATCTTTCTCATACAGTATTCTTTCCTCTATGCTCCCTCCTGTTAGAGCGTACTAGAATATTCACTCTACTCCTGTTTTATGAACTGGACTCGAAGCGGTCTGGGATACTTGTAGCTTGCGCGAGCATGACTGCGGATATTTGAACCTAAATTCGACGAAGTGTTAAGGGAACTTTATAAAGCAAAACAAAGTAATAAATGATGCGAGATCCGCTTTCCTGAAATTATTTTTCCTTTTTACTCCAAGACTCCTAAGACACCCTGCATTTATCAAATATTCCCTTTTTCCCTTTTGACCAAAGTTACAGCTGAAAATTACTCGAAAAAGGGAAAAATCCCCGCGCGGAGCATCACTGACAACGACCGCCACGAAAATTTTGTAATCAGTGAACGCACGTATACGAGCGTACAAATAACAAAGAAACACATTTTTGGCGGAGCATAGCATGCGTCATATCCTCTGATTAAACAGATAAGATGAGTCGTCTATCGACTTAATAAATGCCAAGTTCAAATCCATCGGGAAAAGCCATAACGCGATCTCAACTCTGTTTTGTCATTTTTTTTTTGTTAATGAGAGTATATAATTCAGGCTAAAAGTGACTGATCTTAGGTATCTAAAAGAAAGTAGATAGGAGTATAGAGAACGCCAACTCGGTAGGCCCTCAAACTGCAGTTCTTGGAAGAAGGCTCATATGTCAACGACTCTCCGCACAACGGTGACACTAGCGCATTGAAACGTTTGCACGCTCTAGAGTTTTTTTTTTTTTTTTCGCAACTGCACGCGCTAGATTCTTTTGATAAATTAAATTCACTTGCTATTTATTCTCCAGTAAAGATCACCTCCACAAAATCGACGTTATCTAGCATTATTAGTGCACGCGAGAACAGGACGGAAGAAGAACACAGGAAAAGTCCTGTAAGAACACACTGCAGCACCTTTTCCGTCCTGTTCTCTGTTGTGCTAAGTAATAGAGAGTTATAGCAGATCGGAAAAACGGTTCCGGTACGGTAACGCCTACCGTCTGGACGCCACCGCGCATGCGCAGAACCCTACCGTATACCGGAGCGACTTGGCCGCGCGGTACCGAGACATACCGTGTCCGTCGTTCGGAAGCGGGCGGCCGCTTTGGAAGAGTTTAGGATACGTACGATTGGCTCACGCCTAGTCGAATGGATTGTAAATATGAGATCGTTTAAGAAAAATGAGGTTGCAACAAGTGAAATCGACGCGATTCTGACAGCTCAAGCAGCAAGCGAAACACGGTCCCGGCCCAACTGCCGTGGCTTGTGTCGTCGAACGACGCATGTCCAATAGCTTCTTTTAGGTTAAATAAAGGCGATACGGCTACTTAACAAGCATTAACAGCAACATGGGGCCCGTCTACAAATCGCCGAGTGAGGAACAGGCGGTATCAGTGCGAGGGACTCTCAAATACAACGAAAAACTAGAAACAGCCAGCCGTATGTACTGAGCTTGACCTACTGGCGCCATCTATTGAAATGGCGTAGAGTTAAAATGCCGCTCCACGTTCACGCAGTCGCAGTTCGAATCTCCGTAGGGGCGTTGGATGTTCTTTTTTTTCTCTCTCTCTCGTGCTTTTGAGAACTGAAAACTAATATTTCAGCACAGGAAGCGCCACAGACTCACGAAAAATTGCCAAACGACGTACAACACAAGTCGCTCCCAGTCACGGTAGCATGGCCGGTAGTTACGGTCTGCTATAACTCTAAAAACGAGCCTTCCCGGTACGGCCCCGTAGCGGCTACCGTGTACCGTACCGGAACCGTTTTTCCGATCTGCTATAACTCTCTAATAATGTTTCTCAACCGTAACCAACTAGCCCACATCTACACTTTGAGATTATCAAACGTGATGACAAGTCCTCAAGGTGAAAAATGCCCCAAATTACAGTGGTATTAGCGGGCGCAGTGTTAGGTGCCAATTTGAGGACCACTGGTACCAATTGTTGGTACCGATTCGCGGTACATAAAGTTTAGGCAGCTCTCTTCCCTTCCGATGAAAGCATCGGAACGCACAGGTAGCCTTTCATTCACAAAGCCGTCGCATGCATTCTCCGTTCCTATAGACAGACTTTATGTATTTATAAAGGTTGAGGTTCACTTGAGAGGCTAATGCTCCAAGTGGCCTTTTATAGGAACGCTCACGCGGGAAAGCCTTGGACACAGAGTGATGGTGAGTGTGTGCGAAGGTGGCAGCTAAGAGCTGCAATGTCAGCTAGCAATGCAAATTGTGCGCATTTGAATACTCATTGAGTAAATACAGAAAAAGAGGCCGGTAGCCTACAACGCCAAGGGAGGCATATGGGAATAGTTAGGCTTTTTTATTACGTTTAGTGAAGTCAACATTTTAAATCTTTACAGAAAAGAAAGTGAAGAAAAACACGCGTCCAGAGTGGGAACCGAACCCATGCCTTCCGAATAAATCTCGCATGCCTTACCGATTCGGCTATCTAGGCGACTGGGTTCTCCGTCACTTTCTCGGGTATTTGTATTGAGCACAACTACCTCTGACGCTTGAGGGTGGCAGACAGCGCCACTCTGACAACACGGTGTGCAGGGGGCCTTCTTTTTAACCCCCGTCCCGTGAGTCGGGAGTCTACAGCCTGCCATAAGCAGTTGACTGACGGGAAACCCTATTATGCTACGTTTCGGCATTAAGGCTGTCAGGACCCAGGCCCTCGCTATCCTTTGAAAAATAACATGGTTAGTAATGAGGGACTCGTTGAGGAAATACAAAAGGAAAGGCCGAAGGGAGTCATAGGAAAAGTGGTAGTTTTTTTTTTTTTTTACTACGCCGACATACTCGCTTACTACCGGCTACCGGCACAGAAGCTACAATATTCCGACGACTTCAAACAAACTCTAACCCCTCTCCCCCAATACCCTGCTTCTACCCCACCCTCTACCTCGCCTCTTGCAAATACTGCCCCCACCCTGGCACCTAATACCATCTGGTATGGGGGTGTCGACGAACCCCGTACTTTAAGGACTCACAATGTCCAACCTACATACGAGCAGAGGGTGGCACGGCTGACTAGCTCCGACCTCTCCTCCCAGCGTAGCCTGGTGGAAAGTGCCTGGACGGCCAGCGCAGGCCAGCGTAACCCGGACTAGAGGAAACCCCCCAGCAGGCGAGTGCCCAGACATCAGCACCTAGGGCTCGCCTAAAGTTTACTCCTCCCCCTCCTACGGACAACCGGACAACCGGATTGGGTGTTTGCGGCAAAATGCCCCGGTCATTCTGCTCTTAATATTTACAGCGCTATTTTTTCCTGTTTGGGATTTTCGCTCTTTTATCTCTCCGCCTTTTCTTCCATCTCTTTTCACTTTCTAGCGCATGTGGGGTAGCCAACCGAGTTTAGAGTGATCACACCCTTCCCCACAGTTTTATACCCCGTGACACGGCAGGACAACAGAGAAAGGCTGTCATAAAAAGCGTGGCGGCTCCGAGAAAAAAGTGTTTCCGCCGAACCGCTACAGTGTACTAAAAATGTTTACGGTGGTACGTGCTTAGCTGTGCCACAAGCCCACACCGGAAACCACCAATTTTTCACGACTTCAGACCGACTCCCTGGTATCACAGACTTGTGTCGTCTGAACGCACGTTATAACTTCCTCGTGCACCCCATATGTGCCAGAAACAGCGTGACGCTAAATGTTTCCTCCCGGGACGAAATTTTGAAGTTTTGGGGTAAAGCGATTCGAATATTGACAAAAATATGGAGTACAAGAAAGAAAGGGCACTCTTTTTTCGTCCTCCGTTTTTTGACAACGTTCCAGCTATTTTCCGCCAAGAAACATACCAAGTAGCGAAGAGTGGAGTCATTCTGTAATTTTTTTTCTCTTGTGGTATAGTTAGCCAACAGATTCATAAGGGAATGTACAGCGCAGTACGCGACGTTGTAAGGAAGAATACAAGCTATGTACTGCCCTCTACATGGCCTGCGACATGTGCGTGTCAGCTTAGCAGTCAGAGCGATTACGGGCGTGCGAGATACTTCGCAAGCTTTAGCGCAGGTGTTACTCGCGCTATATGCCATCAGTCTGAACTGGCTCGCTTTCGGGACATTAACTGATGGGTCAAGGCTGAAGAATCCATCCACATGGGAAGCCTATACTTTTACGAATCCCGGAAAACTTTTGACGAAGCATTTTTCTTTGCGTCACTTTGTTTGAAGCTTGATTCAGCTCGTTCAGGTCGCGTAATTCTAGAATACTGCGACCGCAGTACTTACAACCGGGAAGAATGCAACAGCTAAGGCTGAATTTGGGCAAACTCTCCCCTTTTCTTTGGTTTCGAGACCTGCTATATAACTTTCACACGTAAATTTGCGGCGTCCGTAAGAACTGAAAAAAAAAGAAAAGAAAAGAAATGCCCATGCCTTTTGCGGCATAGTACGATAGCTCTAAGCGCGTAACAAATGCCCCGGAATGAAATTAATTCATGCAGAGAATGTAAGTTGCCATATACCCGTAATTATTAATATATAGTAGGCTGAATTATACGAGTCCCGTTTCTGTTCGCATGCTTTAGCCAAGCAATGCAATGAGCCGGCGGTGACTGATCTGTTTTCTCGGTCTGCGAACCTGGCATGTTTCTTGCATTGCCAAAATTTGAACGCTCGAGCCCTCATTCGATTTTCCAGGAGAACAAGCCTAACGTCGCCAATTTAGGAGTGCACTTCGGGTAAGCCGGTGCGTATTTATCCGCCTCTCCCTCACTTACAAAAGCACGGTGGCAAAATAAGTGATGCGCCGCCATTTCGCAAAACGGTCTGCCTAAAATGCACATAAATGTAGATTCTGTTCCGAAGCTTTAAAGTGCCTAAAGGACGCACGAGGCACGTCTTGCGATCACAAAGTGGAAAGCAGCTTCAATAATCAAGTAGCAATTAAGGCTGAGCGAAGCAGGATTTCCGTCACACGTTATTTCCAGAGTTTGTGATACGCTTCTTCAGAAACTAAAAAAAAATGAAGGCGCGAACAAAGAGAAACCTGCTGACAGGAAGAGTGTGCATGTGATCCCATATTGGCACACGGTATTTCACGACCTTATGAAGGCTGCACAAAGGCATAACGTTAATGTTGTTTTCAGTGCACCGTGCAAATTGGCCAAGATGTTCCCGATTATGACCACGGCGACGCCTAGCCCTTGCTCTAAAAAACTCTGAATCCCACTGAAATGCAAAAGAGTTTGTCTCAGGCAAACTGGCAGTTGCTACAATGGAAGGGCACGATACCCCGACTGCGCTGGTAATAATAATTTAGAGGGACATTTGGCGGACCGTTGCAAGCGTTGCAAGTGCAAACCGAACCTTAATGATACAAAGTTCCTTGCACGTTCCAGTGACAAGCTTGTAAGGGAGACACTGGAAGATTTTCATATCGGGAGGGCCGGCGACAAGTGCGTTAGCTCGGCGTCTGTGGCGCTTGCCGATAAGGAGGTAGCCTTTTTGATGCAATGGGAAAATCATCATGACCCGACTGCACGCTGTGTAATTCCCTTTCCCATCTATAAAAACCCGTGTTTCTTCAAATAAAACTTTAGTTGGAAGTTAGCGCCTGTCTGTTGTACTGTGTTCCTTCGTCCCGTCTTTTGCGATATTGTTTCTTCAGTATGTTCCACCAACTCGTCCACATCAAGCTCCTGTTGCAATAGAACGTTGTTCTCACCGGTCATGAGGCCAGCCCAGATCGTATTCCTTTCCTCAAATGTGCAAAAATTGGTAGGAAATTCCGAAAAGATGGAGAGAAACAGTTAGCTCAGATCTGGTGACACGGTGACCCGCCGCGGTAGCTTAGTGGCTAAGGCATTGTGCTGCTGATCACAAGGACGAGGATTCGGTTCCAGGCCGCGGCAGCCGCTTTTCTGATGGAGACGAAAAGCAAACACGCCCGTGTGTACGAGATTTCGGCGCACTTTAAAGATCCCCAGGTGGTCAAAATCAATCCAGAGCCCTCCACTACGGCGTGCCTCGTCGCCTGCGTTGCGTCAGCGCGTTAAACCCTACAATCAATCAAATTAATCAGTAATTCGAGGAAGCGAGATAACAGAAGAAAGCACAGCGGCATGGTCTATAGATACTCGGGTACAACTTGAGAACGACAACGGAAGTTGGCCCTGCGCGTCGTCACTGCAGCCGGATGTTCCTCCGTGCGGTGCAAATAGTGCGTTACTGCGAGCACTTTGAACTTGACAAGAGTCGTTTCCACTTTTTTCCGGACTTACTTTGCTTGTAAATTGCTGCAGCGGTGACAAATAAACTACGTGAGAAAAAGTAGTCGATATCACGCATTAGGCGACTTTCGTTTCAAAACGCGCGCGCGTTGACATCCGGGTCCTTCGCTTTGGCGGAGTGATACACTACATCAGATGTTGCCGTTCTTTACTAGTACCCATTTATGGCTTGTGTGAACAGCGCGCAACTCCCGTCTATCTCCCCGAACTCAGGTACCTTCGAATAATCAGAATCTCACAATCAAAACCTATAGACTCTCGATAATCCAAACTTGCGCGGCGCTTCAATCCCCGCGTGACGAAGCATATTTGTCTCGCACTACGGCCACCCAGCTAAGCCCACCTGTTACTTCCTGTTTCCGTCCGCCGGCCCCGTCTTACCCGTATACACCACCGTCATGTATAGCCGCTCGTTGCCTCAAAATTTAATGAGACCAATGATCCATCAAGACAGATTACTATCGGTCACGCGATTAGCGAGAAGGATTGTCTACCGAGACGAATTATTCAGTAGAGCAGAAATATCCAACAAGACGAAACATTCACCGGCCAGAAGATCCAATAGTGGCTGAACATCCAATGAGGCCTTATATTAGAAACGTCTCTCTTATCTCGTTTTTCTTGCGTTGCCGTACATGAACGTGAACCAACTAAGTTGACACCAAACTTTGTTACGCTTGGTTGCCCGTTTTGTTTGAAGGGCAGTTATTGGATTGCTTGGACGTTGAGCAAGGCTCACTGTACACCAGTCTTGGCACACGCCATTTCCCATGTCACGGAATCTAGCGTGAATCATCGAGAGGAACTTTCCGCGCTCAAATATGGCGCTACACAGCAGGCACGGACATCACCAGGATTTATATAGGCACTTCAAAAATTGCAAAAATTTTCAAGGAATACCGAAAGCCTCATTTCGGAATAGACACCCGCAGCATTTACTTACAGTATTCGAAAATTGGGGGCAACAAATGAAGCACCTATGCTAAATTCCCTCCTCGTTTCTACTAAAAACACGCGTACAGTGAGGTCCCTCTCATATGTTCATATTTCCCCCTAAGTCTTTTTTGCCCTTTTGCCCTCTGCCACAAGTACAGGGGAGGAGGGTCGTTGGGTTTGTCTCCTATTCCACCCCCTCCCCTTTCTCCCCCTCAGCGTGCCCTCGACTCAGACCATCTGCAACAAACGGAAAAGTCTGATGGAAGCGAAAAGCAAAAAACGCCCGGATGTACAAGATTTCGGCGCGCGATAAAGATCCCCGGATGGTCAAAATTAATCCGGAGCCCTCCACTACGGCGCGCCTCATCGCCTGCGTTGCGTCGGCGCGTTAAACCCTTCAATCAGACAAACGCAAAGACCGTTCGTCGCGGAATAAAACCAGCAAATGGCTAACCGTATTCGTGGTTTCTTGTCCTTGTCGTTGGCCTCGTCCTCGGAGTCAGAGTCGCTGTCGTCGTCCCAGACGCTCTTGAAAGCCCCCTTGCGTCGGTTCACAAGGGTCGACTCCACCGTCCCGTACGAAACGCCCGTGGTCGCCGCGTCCTTGAGCTCCATGTTGTCCGGCATTGTGGCTGCCTCCGCTTCTACTGACACTATCAGGACAAGCACACACGCACAAACTCCCCACGGATTCCGCGACCCTCCTTTGCGAGCTCACGCGCGACGGATGAGAGGCGAGCTGAGTGAGCGAGTGCGATGTCTGATTCGATTTCTCGCAGAACGGCAAACGCGAAAAAAAATGACACTTTTCTGTGTTTTCTTTTTATTCGAGAGCTTCGAGAGTGCGTCGCAGGCATGCAGCTGCAGCTGTTGCTGGCCGCGGCCTAAAGAGCACGGCGGATGATGTCTCGTCTCCCACTGGCGTCATATCCTGCCCCGCCAGCTGTTTGCACGAGGTGCAGCGTGCAGCACGGCCCTCTTTGGGCTCATCATGTGCGACCTGGAGGCCGGGACACCGCTGCTGCGGAGAAAACAATCACGGCGCGCGGACAACGCAGTCTCGACCATGTGCGGCCTGCCGCAGTCAACGCTCCCTTATGCGTTAGTGCAGGCCTTAGACACGCCGACGAAGCAGTCGACATATCTTGCTCTAACTTGTTCTCGAAGACGAGTGCAGATGATGATATCACAAAAAAAAATGGCGCAACTTGCACTAGTGTTGCAAGGCTGGAGGAATGGCAGAGCTGGAGGCCCCTCTCCCTTCGTCGGCGACCCAGCTGTTGCACCTCGCATGGATTTCCGAACTTGCCGATGAAAGTTCTCCATGACTGGCAGGCCCTGATCATTTTGTCCGCAGGCACTCACGTCTCTCCCAAGGAGGATTGCGTTAGCATGCACAAAAATTTTCCCCGCATTTCCCCGAGGGGAAGAATGTGAAAGTGCGAATGCAGGAGTTGAATTTGCGCGGTTCGGTAATGTTCGCGAAAGAGAGATCACACACACACACACAACTACAAAGAAAGAAAGATGCATTTATTCACAGACACCTATTTGTGTTGTCGTTGTACTTGATTGCTAGAGCGGATCTCAGCTTTGAAATTTCGTGTCAGTACTCCTTTAAGCGGGTGCATTAGCCCTTCTCACGCCCGATTCCTGGCCAATCCCCCACGTGGGTATGTGCCATGCACAGACACCTATTTGTGTTGTCGTTGTACTTGATTGCTAGAGCGGATCTCAGCTTTGAAATTTCGTGTCAGTACTCCTTTAAGCGGGTACATTAGCCCTTCTCACGTCCGATTCCTGGCCAATCCCCCACGTGGGTATGTGCCATGTCAGCGGCCAGGCAGCGCGCGCCCATCTCCCCCCGTTGCCAAGGAAGACGAGGAGCGCGCGCACCCGCAGCTGTTGCTATGCGGACGGACGGCGGTCACCGGAATTCAGGGTCGCTTATAAAGTGCATTCGCACTTAAAAATCCGCGGCAACCGGATTCGCGAACTCGGCGTCTGTTGCTTCACATTTCAGGCGTGAGCGCACGTGACCTGGCGAGAAGAACAGCACGTGAGGGATCCAGCCCCAAACGCTGGGCACAGTTTTCCCGAAGGTCGAGCTAGCCGACGCTGGGCGCTCCTCACGAGGCACACGCTCACGTGCACTCGGTATTTTTTCTTGTATTTTTTTTCCTCGTAACGCTCGACGGCAGAATTAAAAGCTTAAACAGTTCTGCTGTTAAAATACGGACGATAATGGGCGGAAACAGCATTTTGTGACGTCATCCTTGTCAACGTCAACGCGCCTGGCATTTCAGGACGAAAAGGCCCAAGGTTTTGCACCATTTTTTTCCCCGTTCACACAGCCCTGGGCATGACCTATACTAGAAAGAAGGTGGCCTCGAGTATATAGGGTCGCTCGTGCCGTTCCGCCCTTAAACAGAAGTTATTCTTTCTCCTCTCAGTTTACTAGGAGCAAGTCAACAACACCAAGTAGACAAGAAAGCCCAAAAAATATTTATTTTTTGCTGAGGCGGAGGACGAGCAAAGTTGTATAAAATACATATCCCACACATGGTTGGAGAATGTACGCCTATTTACTTTTCTAATCATGTGTAATATTGATGAATATGGCCTTGTGGTTTAGTTATGAAGCTTGGAAGGACTTGAGTTTCATCCTGTCACGCAAACGTCCGTTTCACTGCCGTAGAAGCCCGTGTACTGGCAGTAGACGAGAATAGAGCTACGTTTGCAGCTTCCCTGTGAACTACCCACTTATGAATACTAAATGAAACTCTGCGTGATAATGTGGTAGTCCAAGTGGCTAATTGTCGCATAGTTTCTTGTGGGATAGTTTTGATAAAACTAGGATTACAGCGGTTTTCTGTAACTATATTGATTCTTTAGATGCCCATGTATACGGGAATTCTGTAACGCTTACATCAGCACTGCGAACTAACTAATCACAAGTAAATGAAACTGATTGTAATGATAGAGCCATTTTAGCGGCAAACTTTCTTATAGTTTTTGTAGGAATGGTTTGGATAAAACGAAAGTTACAGGCGTTTTCTGCTCAGCCTTCGCGATAAAGTTGTCCTTGAAGCAATAACGCCCCCCCCCCCCCCTTCTTTTTTTTCGAGGCGTATTGTTGAGGCAGAGCAAAAATGCATATAAGCCTAGCCGTAAACACCTTCGCTGGAAAAACTGAAGAAGCTTACACCCTGACCCTTTGAGCGATCTGCAGGACAAGCCTACAGTTTTGTCGCAGCATTGAACAGTTTTGTGACTTCATTTTTACACATGCTGCGAATTAACTCTCGAGCGGATCTCAAGTTAACCTCTTATCGGACTGTCCTCATCACTCTAAATATCCAACAGAACTCGGCATCTCTCCTGATACGACACAAGATGGAACCGTACAGCCCATCAAGGTTGACAAATCTTAATTTCATGACATCGGAATCTTCTGCATCAAATGCAGCCGAGCACGGGTTGTGTAGCTTGGGTCGCTTTCGAGCCCAGGTTCATCGCTGTACTTACCCGAGAAAATTTAGTACTTCATTCAGCAGTATTTCAAACCTCCTACACGCACTCACGCACACACACACACACGCACATACTCACGCGCGCCCAAACAGACAGACAGACAGACAGACAGACAGACAGACAGACAGACAGACAGACAGACAGACAGACAGACAGACAGACAGACAGACAGACAGACAGACTGTGATCTTTTTTTTAACGCCACCCCGTCGTTGGCATAGACTACAACTTACAGTGACCTGCTTTTACATCATCATCATCATAAACAACAACAACGTCATCATCATCATCACCAGCCTATCTACGCGCACTGCAGGGCAAAGGCCTCTTCCATGGATCTCTAATTATCCCGGTCCTGTGCTAACTGCGATCAATTTATCCCCACAAACTTCTTGATCCCATCTGCTTATCTAACTTTCTGCCGCCACTGCTTTCTCCAGGGATCCACTCTGTTACCCTTAATTTCCAATGGTTATCTCGCCTTCGTATTACATGTCCTGCCCACGTCCATTTCTTCTTAATTTCTTCTAGTATGTCCTTAACACGCGTTTGTTTCCTGACCAACTCCGCTCTCTTCTTGTCCCTTAATGTTACACCTATCATCTTCCGTTCCATGGCTCACTGAGTCGTCCTCAATCTAAGTTGAACCATCTTGGTGAGCCTCCAAGTTTCTTCCCCGCAGGTGAGTACCGGTAACATGCAGCTGTATACACTTTCTTCTGCCTTTACAATACGGGCTCTATTTCTTACTTTATCTTCGGCTTATCATGATCACACTCAGCAAAACCTTCTATACCATCTTGTTCTTGTGAACATTCTCGCACAAACAAGCACACCGACAGGAACAAGAAGCAGTGAGCCATTGTGCCTACACTCTAAGGCAATCAGGTGGTTTGATTGATTGAGTGATTGATTGATTTATTTATTTATTGATTGATTGATTGATTGATTGATTGATTGATTGATTGATTGATTGATTGATTGATTGATTGATTGATTGATTGATTGATTGATTGATTGATTGATTGTAGTGTTTAACGCGCCGACGCAACGCAGGCGATGAGGCGCGCCGTAGTGGAGGGCTCCGGATTAATTTTGACCACCTGGAAATCTTTAACGTGCGCCGAAATCAATGCTGGTGTACATGCCACTCATTGATTGATTGCGGAGTTTAATGCGCCAACGCAACGCAGGCGATGAGGAGCGCCGTATTGGAGGGCTCCGGATTAATTTCTACCACCCGGGGGTCTTTAACGTGCGCCGAAATCTCGTACACACGGGCGTTTTTGCTTTTCGCCTCCATCAGAAAAGCGGCTGTCACGGCCGCAATCAAATGGTTTAACTTCACCACAGTGCATGGTCTCAAGCGTTGACCAATACGCGAAGCCAACTGCGAAACTTCGCCAAGTGACGATGTAGATAGAACACGTGACTTGACTCAAAAATGCCATCTGCGCTGTTGCATGACGCAATGCAAGTGTGACGTCCTGAATTAGACAGTGCCACAACGCAGATGGCATTTTTGAGTGAAGTCACGTGTTCTATTTACATCGTCACTTGGCGAAGTTTCGCAGTTGGCTTCGCGTATTGGTCAACGCTTGAGACCACTGTGGTGAAGTTAAACTACCGGATTGCGTTAAAGTGTAGGCTTCTCTGCTGACGTTAGTGGCAAATCTTTAGAATCACTCCTTTATGGGATTAGCAGGATCCTCGGACGAAAAACAGGCGGAGCTATCGCCACTGCTAGCCTTCACCAACGAGTCGGGACTACCCCACAGAGTAGCCAGCCCGTTCCCGATTAAACAGAGATCACGAAGGGGATAGAGTGGAGCGCCGGAAGAGAGAACGGCCCGCCGCCCCACCACCTCGACTCAGTCGGTATTCACAGTGGTGCGGCGACGATGGCACAGGCAATTTTTAGCGATTTCGCAGAGGATGCGCAAAGGACCTTTAAAAAGCAACCGCGCTCATCATTCTACGCAGAAGTTGTTGACTGCAAAATAATGCTGTGAAGAACTTTTGCCACGTACTTTCGGGTGCGCATAGAACGTGCAGGCGGAGAAGGTGACACAGAATGAATAAAGTTACAGTACCGCATTTTACGCGCTGTTTCACGTGATAGCTAACAATGTGTATGAAACTGCCCCTTTAACTACGATACCCCGTTTGATTCCCGTTTCACCACCCGCGTGGTGCGGACTGGAGTCCAACCACTTTTGAGAATAAGCCGTATACAAAGAGCATTACATGCTGCTTGTATGCAGGCGGGACGTATTCATTGCATTGCATTACATTGCATGCGGGTCCGGAACAGCACCTAAAAATGAGGTTTGATTGCGCCTTTTTTTCATCAAACATGTTACTCGCCTGAGTCCCTGGCGTTGACAATGAAGAAATGGCGGACCAGCCACGGTGACTCAGTGTCTAAGGCGTTATGCTGCTTAGTGCAAGGACGCGGGTTCGATTTCCGGCCGCGGCGGCCGCTTTTCTGATGGAGGCGAAAAGCAAAAACCCCGGATGTACGAGATGAGATTTCGACGCACGTTAAACATCCCCAGTTGGTCAAAATTAACCCGGAGCCCTCCACTACGACGCGCCTCATAACCTGCGCTGCGTCGGCGCGTTAAACCGTACAATCAATCAATCAATCAATCAATCAATCAATCAATCAATCAATCAATCAATCAATCAATCAATCAATCAATCAATCAATCAATCAATCAATCAATCAATCAATCAATCAATCAATCAATCAATCAATCAATCAAAGTGGCGAAGGACAGGAAAAGGTATACGTTGCACGATCAACTTAGTCTGCTGTGAATTGATTGCTTAAATTCTCTGTTACGACAAGCGTCTAGCGAAACAAAGCGCGAGGTCACGAAGTTCCCCTCCCCCTAAGGAAGGAAGGAAGGAAGGAAGGAAAGAAGGAAGGAAAAGTAAGAAAGGAAGAAAGGAAGAAAGAATTTTTGTATTACAATCTCTGTCCGATAAGAAAAATAGAAAGAAAGAAGCAAGTGCAAGTGGAGGGCGCAAGGAAATGTAATTTCAGTGGAATTTTCGTAGAGCTTGCGTCAACTCCATGACGCTGCCAAATCATGGAAATCATTCCGATTTCGCGGAAAGCGGTTAGTCGAACTCCACTGTTTGCCGTTATTCGCCGGCCTGCCGCCCTGCTTTGGGGGCTTTGTAGCGCAACAGCTGGCAGCAAAAATATGCCACGTACATGTATTGAGGGCCTTTCCACACTCTATATTGCTGGCGCCCTACTCCACTTGCTTGAAATTACAAAAACAAAGATCGTAAAAGAATTTGCGCATTCCGTGCTTTACATCAGCAAGCGCTCTGTGCTGCACTAAAAAGTCCTCGGCAATGGTGCGTCAACAATAGCTCTCGCAAAACGCGGAAGTACCGGAGGGTGCCGAAGTTACTAAACTGCCTGCCTATTGTCAAGGAGTAGTAATATTCATAAATGTTTACTGATAATAAGGTGGAGGTAGGGGGGTGGGGGGCTGTCAGAACCCTTGGTCCAGGAGGCCGCGAGTCTACGCTGTTTCTACGGCTCTGGCCCCCAGGTCTTGTTGCTCCGCCAATGACATGGTCCGCGCGGTCCCCCACTTCTTAAGGGTGAGGTCTGGTGGAGGGTGTGGGTTATGTGGACAAAAGTAAAAGTGGTAGGTGAGAGGTAGGCTACGGTGTTACCATAATGGGTCGTACAAGGGAGGTGGATATGTGGATGAGGATGGTGTGGTTGTAATAGGTGCCGCTTTGAAGTCTGTTCCAATGCCTGTCGACAAAATAATTGTAAGACAAAGGTGGTGAAGGCCGGTTCTAAGCAGTAATTCTGTATAATTCGGGCCCACCATATAGATCACGTAGTACAAAATTTCCAACAAAACGTACTTCTCAAGTTCCCTCATCCCTGTGTATGCATCGCAAACCTTAATGAGCCCTCCATCTGTTTCAGATTTTTGTTCCAACCTCTTATCTTCAATGGATATTGCGCGGAATAAGATAACCGGGTAAGGGCAAATCAAAATTAAGCAGCTGATCAGCTGTGGTGAGCTCCATAGAAAGTTAAGCAGGGGCAGTGTAAGTCGGCGGAAATGCTTCCGTGAAATCACTGACAAAGCTCAATTCCGGCTTTCGGTACTAGAAAAATAAAACTAAGTAGCCGCATCATTCACCCTGTTCATTCTCCTATATCTTCGGCCAGCCTTGGCGATTAACTCCATTTGCCTGTGTTCACGATGTTGTGCAGTGTCCATGCTTGAGATATGTGCACACGTGTACAAAATTGTTCTGGTGCCTAGAGCCTCGAATGGTGGAGCGACGTCCGACGCTTCCAGCCAGGACCAACCAAATGTAAGATTTGCGTTTGGAAGCGTTGCAGTCCTCCTTACGTTCGAGATGATTCCGGACCGGAGGTACGGCAACAATTTTTCCCACCGGTGTCGAAAATACTTTTCGGCTCCCCTATCCCCACTCATATTTTTACGTTGTCATCTTGCTCCCAACAAGCCCGCCTGGCAACCAATGACGCTTACAAACCTATACGTTGCAAAACGACAAACTTTTTTTTTTCGCTCTTCTCCTAACCAGGGCATATGTGAAGTTCCCGTCAAACCAGAACCCATTCTTTGGACATGCCCTTTATTTCGATACGAAAGACAGATTCCCCGTGGAATTGATCCCGCTAACTTTCGCCCAAATTGCTTAAGTGTTCTTCTTCTCCCTACACACGCAAATCAGTGAAATCAGCCTGAGTCATTCTGTTGCACTTGATATTCCCAGCCCACAACTTTTTTTCGTGTGGTTTCTTACCCGTACCCGCCTTAAACCACAGCGTCTCGCTATCGGATTCATTAGCGAGGGACGCTCGAGATTTTTATGATTTGAATAAGCGTTAAAATATTTCCTTGCTCACAGACAATTGGGCTTGCACAATTTCTGTCCGAGAACGCGTAGACACATTTTACTTTCGGTTCTCCTACATGCGACGCGCGGAATGGTGGTAACACCGAACGTTGGCTTTGCCAGCAGTTTGTGGGTGTTTTTTTAGAGAACCGCGTTCCCGGATAGGAAGCGAAGGATTTCCGCTGCGGCCGGTATTCGTGCACAGCTGTTCCTCAGGTCGCAGAGCTTATACTATGTATATGTGCTTTCAGAGAGCGTAAGACACGATCAGCTGTACACGTACCACGCACAGTCCCGGCTCAGCTACGTATAGCGTATATGTGTGCGCAGCTCCTACTGTGTCGGGCATAAAATGGGTAAACACGTTGACGAAACAACCAGGTTCACATTCCAGAGGCGGCCTGTCCGGACCCAGAGATCCTTAGCACGTTCCTCTGTACTGCTGACCTGACCACCGCGGTCATGCGCTACAGTCGCTGGGGACTGGGGGCCAAGAGTTTGGACGCGCGAACTCTGTCTAGTGAGGGCAGCTGAAATGTACTAGTGGAGGAACTTTCAGCAATAACTGGGATATCAAGCAAATAAGCAAATTTAGAGAAATAGGTGACGGCTTAACAGAATTGGATAACTGGTATATATTCTGCTGCTGAGGGTGTCCAGGAAGGAGAGATCATGTGATTGGATTATCAATTTACAGAGGGATAGCAGGGAATGTGGAGGAGTTCTTCAGCACTGACGAAAGAGTCGCAGTCGCTGTGATGAATCTAAAGAAGCGATACAGGTTAAAGATGGTAGAAGCCTGCGCACCTGCATCTAGCTACGATGATGAGGCTGTTGACCCTTCCTACGTGGATGTCAAATCAGCAATGAACTCTCCTAGCAGCACTGAAGTCTGCTAATGTCCTTTGAATGTAAAAGCCTGATGGCTTCCCCCGGCGGTATTTATTAAAGACTTCGTCTTTCCGCCTCTTTTTCGCTTTTGTATTTTGGCGCAAATTTTGGGATGACTGGCGACGCTTCATGCCGCAGCCTCCCCGCAATCAGAGATATCCCTGGCTGGCGTGCACTTGTTCTACTCACGAGCCGTCACGTTCACCCTTCGCGCGGCATGAAATCAGCGCAGCACGCACTCGGCTAATTTTAGGGGTGAAGCACCTTAGGACCTCGCTTTGTCCGTGGCATGTCCCTTGGCGTCCGTGTACAGTGTTGCGCATGCGCGAGGAGCATTGGATTGGATTGGATTAAATTGAATTGTATCAGATTGGACTGGATTGAAATTGTATATACTGTATACACGCGTTGTCACTCATTTACATGCGCGAGTGGGCAATGCCACGGGTGTTTTACGGTAAGAACGATCCCCAGTGCTTTGCCCACTCGTCATGATTCACTTCGTGGAGGTGAGTGAATTATTTTGTGCTGCCTACGCGCTGGTGCAAGATGGCGGTAACGCACTCGGCTCCTACTTAGAAGACCTGTGTTCGATTCCCATACGACCTCCACTGTACCCCATGTCATTGCTAGTTCATTAATTTACCTAACCGAAACTAATCCACACACTCGTTTTGGCATGAATCCCACTATTCTTGTAAGTGGTTTTTACTCATTACGGCGGCGGCCATTTATGCATTTAATTCGTACAATACACAATTCGCACGATACACGATTCTAATGGGAGACTAACGCAAAAGTAGGTGAAAAGCCAGTCGGCGAACGGGGAGAGCGGATTTCGGAGCAAGTAGTCAGAATAGCCAGGGGGATACGCTCGTGGGGCTTCAGGAGGGAAATTACGGGAGGATAATGAATACATTCTTCCGCAAACGGAAGGCTTTCAAATGAACAAGGAAAAGCCCAACGGTGTAAAAAAAAAAACGAGGTCAACGTCGTTCTAAGGGACAATGGAAGTACTGTGGAGGCGAAGTCAATTACGAGCAGCGATCAGGCTGGTAAAGTGCACATTAAGGCTAGCTCAGAAGATACAAAGGCTAGCCAGAAATAGGAACCCACACTAGTAGTCAGTAAGAGAAAGGGCGCTCAAGTTGAGTCACCCTTGAGAACAAATTCGCGGCTCAGTGAAGGTGGCGTATACATATAGCAAATGACAAGCTAACGATTTTAATAACAGGATCGGTAGTGGCTGTCCGAGGACAAGAATCCAGAAAAGAAACTGGTAAGCTGTCTCAGAAAAACGAAGGGACTTAGTGACAAACGCAGGAATATGAAAGTGCCAAGAACCACGGATCAAATTAAATACGTGGAGCTGTCAAAAATGATTACAGAATACAAGGTTGGTCACAGCCGTACCTACAACATGGCCAATATTAAAAATCCTTAAAGAAAAGAGGGACCCTAAGAACAGCCAAGAGAGACGCTAGCTGACGGCAGACATAGACCTCATAGATCTAGAAACGAAACAGATGCAATGACGGCCAACACGAATGAGATCACAGAAGTAGTCAAATGGTTCTATACCAAGCTGTGCGCAGACAACTTTAGGCCAAGAGACCATGCTAAACAAACACCTTGGTTCGCGTGAGCGAGATAGGACGGTCTTTAATGTGGCTGGCGATGTTAGCCTGACAAGAACGCCTGGCTTGCTGTGCCAGATGGTTAAAAAAAAACCAATGATAATGAAAAATAAACGGCGATGATGAGGAAGATCCGCATGCTTGCTCAGAGTCCTGTAATACACTGGTCCAGTCTTGTACTTTTTAAGACCCATTGGTAACTATAGAGTATGTGGTGGGCAAGGTGCTCAAGAGAGGAAAAACATCAGGAGACCACGGAATAACCGTGGATAACCTAAGGGAGGGAAGGAGACATCGTACTAAAAAAGCTTGCCGAAATATTTTCGGAATATCCTGGAAAAATGCCAACATCATTCTGATTCGCAAGAAGGATAATGTCAAACAGATCAATAACTTGTAGCTAGCCGAAAAACCCTCAAAATTTAGGGATATATCTGAATATAACCGAGGACTTATCAGCACCAAACGAAAGTATCACTCTAGTATTTAGCTTGAGTTCATGGCGCAAAAAAAAAAAAATCTTTAAATAGGCTATCTGCTCAGAGAAAAATGACGGAACTAAAGATAATGCTTCAGGTCTGATGGAAAATAACGAACGCCTGTAGGTTGAAGCAAAACCAGACCTGACCAAATATAAATTTCACCCCTACTCTAGATGACCCCTGAAGCACAACCTTTGTGGCTGCCGATCGGCTACTTATAGATATCCGGATGATCGTCGTCTCAGACTACAACTGTGCGTATCGTACCCCTATGGTTGTAACCAGGCATAGCGTGCTTAACTGAACGCTCGAAGTGCAGTGAAAACGCTTTATATGAAACATCTTCCCCTATCCTTCTCCCCATATCCCACAACAGAGCCTCTTGGCCTCCTCCTAATAAGTGATCCATTCCATTTTGCACGGCGACAACGCAAGATCGGCAAGTGTGCGCCATTTCCGAAACTCATCGACGTCGCAAGTATCATCATCTCAATTCAACGAATCGTGAGTCACGAGATCACGAGAACGCCGGGAACGGCCGAGAACGACGAAGAAGAAGGGCTGATTTCCGCAGCGGCAGTCGTCATCTTAAGCGCTCCTAAACCCGGTAAGTTTCCCCCGGGCGATAATCACAGGTCGTCACGCGGCAACTGGTCGAGTTGTTCGTTGCGGAGAAATTACGCCGGACATGACTGAATGTGTGTCCCTTGTCGGCATAAGCCTTGCAGCGAAACACGTTACCGTATAGCGATAGGTATCTAGTCCGTAGGAACAAAAGAAGCATCCTATCATTTGAACATTAAGGCGTGAGGAGATATCCTCGGCACCAGGTATGAAATCCCCGCCAACACTACTTATCAGAACAACTTTTCCATAACTCCATACACTCACTGGTGGTGCACATGATGCAAGACATATGCAAGGAGGTCGATTGATTGATTGATTGATTGATTGATTGATTGATTGATTGATTGATTGATTGATTGATTGATTGATTGATTGATTGATTGATTGATTGATTGATTGATTGATTGATTGATTGATTGGGGGTTTAACGCGTCGCCGCTACACAGGTTGTGAGGTGCACCGTAGTGGAGGGATCTGGATTAATTTTGACCACCTGGGGATCTTTAGCGTGCGCCGAAATCTCGAACACACGGCTGTTTTCGCTTTTCGCCTGCATCAGAAAAGCGGCAGCCACGGCCGGGAATCGAACCCGCGTCCTTGTGCTCAGCAGAACACAACGATGGAGTGCTGTAAGCACACGCAGGGCGACGGAAGAAAAGCGGGGGGGGGGGGGGGGGGGGGGTCATAAGAGTCACTATCCGTCCCCTAATCGAACCCCGTATAGTGGATAAGCAAGGGACTCTCATCCCGTCGACGGCCGCCGACGGGTAGTCAGGACAGACTTGTCCGGGAGGGGATATTCACATGGGAATTGTTTGGTTTTAGAAACGCTAGTGACGTCACAATATAAGGTTCCTCGAACTAAAATACGGTGCCACGAAGTTAAATAAATTTCTTGATGTTTTGGAGGCCAAGTAAGCATCTCGCCATTAACGCCAGCTCCCCTCTTGGGGTTGCAATACGGGTGCCCTAGATGTAGAGAGCTTGTCTGCCTTGAGGACGAGCATAAGAACGCAACAGAAAATGTCCTGACGTAAACGGGGCTGCTGATGTGCATTTCGCGCTAGCTTTCCAGCGTAACTCCTTCACAACCACGGATGTTTTCGTGATCCGGTATAGAATTTCATGTGTACGCGGTCTCAGTTACAGGACGAGCGGGAGCAGGGGCGCGCAATACATATGCCCTGCTTGCAGGCAATGGCTACTGAACGAATGGCAAGAGCATGCAACGCCGACGCCCCCATTGCAAGGGCACGCCTCGGAAACGTGCACATTGCCAGGCCAGCTGCCCCTGAAGGGTGAGTGCGGGCCGATAGTCCTTGCCCTGGCCTACGCGACTTCTCACACTTGTGACTCTTGGCCTCCAAGGCGCACTTCTGTCTACACAATCATCAAACGCGCCGCATGCGTGACACCTACGCACTTGTTTATTAAGGCGAAATCGTAATATGCCTCATTGGAAAATATCCTGCAACGACCTGGTCGTCAGGAGACGTACGGTCTGGACCACGCCAAGATATCACGTGATCGAAAGAAGGCCAGAAGCGAACCACAACATGTTCAGCCACGTATACGGGATGACTCGAAGTACAAGTGGTTTCTTGATGTTTAGAAAGGGGGGGGGGGGGGGGGGGTAAGCATCTTGACATTAACGCTAGGTCACCTCTTCATGTCGTAATAATCATGCCCTAGATGGGGGAGAAAGTTGTGTCTTGAGCACCTATCATAAAGACGCGGCAGAAAACAGAGGCCGCCAATTGTTACCAAAGCTAAACAATGATTGATTAGATGGATTTAGGTAGGGAGCAAGCGCAGTAAATGCGAATGCAATTTCAGTTCACCTGAACTTTGCAGCTTAAGTTTGCAGCTGCGCTAGCCTTTCTTGCTCAGCGTTGACCTCCATTTTGTTGCAGTGGCATGGGCCATGCCCGCAACTCCGTCATGCGCGGGGTGTACTTGGCAGGCGGCGTCGCTTTTGTCCTGGTCATCGTGGCTTTCCCGGCGGTCATGATTGCTCTCTCTGAAGGTACGGAAACCAACTGAAGCACGTCTCTAACGCGCCCAATCTCCGGTCTTTCCCTCAAAAATAAGACGAGCGCTTGCACGTGAACGCAGACGCTCGCTTCCAGTACCTGAGCCTTCAGAAGAACGCCAGCCAGAAAAGCGACGCCACCACGGAATCCACAAAAGGTGGGCGTCTTCGCTTAATCTTTCTTAAAAAGCAGGACAAGTGACAGTGGAATTTTAAGTTTCGCTAGCAGACGTGGGTGTTCATGTTGGGCGTAGGCGCAGCGCAACAGCAAGACGATGGAGAAATATTCTTCTCATCCCTCCATTGATTTATCCATCCACATTTTTGTTACTCTGGTTGTCCACCGGCTGTCACTTCTCCACATTACACGTCCAGTCAAACTCCACATCCGTCTTTAATTTGAGCTAGGATGTATTCCAGCCGAGTTGGCTCACTAATTTAAGAAGCTCGTTTTCTATTCCTAAGCGATACTCTTACCATATAGCCTTCCTAACATAAAACATGTGGCCCCCTTAATTGGCAGCCTTTCTGCGACCTTGAGTTTCGTGCTTGTCGTCCTGTGATTACCCGAACGATACTCCCGTGAAGCTTGCCCGTTCGCAAATGTTTAGCGATCTCCAGTACAAGCTCGGCTCTGCTGGACGGATCCAATAGAGGCGTCATTCTTTTAAAGGTGCCGTAAAGAGAATACACAACTTTTCATACTTTGAAAGGACTAGCTTTTGGTAACTCACTCACTTCCGTTCCAGACTCGAAAGACGTTTTTTAACCGAAAATAAAACGCTGAAAATTGCAAACCATTTTAATTTTGCGCTACGCTGACGCAATATGGGCCAACACTAGAAACAGTTATCACTGCGTTAACTGCATGTTAGCATACAAGTGGTACAATCAACCAGAACCAGAGGCTCCGCTACTACGATCGCCCACTCATGTTTCTTGGTGGTGGCCTAGGTCGGTGGCTGTTAGTCACACCAACAAGATTCTATGACGTCACAGACACCTCGCCAGAAAGTGACTGGGGAGTCGCCACTGTTTCGCCTTCATATACAGTCGAACCCACTTAAAACGGCTGCAGTTATAACGAGTGCTTGGTCACAACGAGTGAACGCGGAATGACCGTCACAGCATGCATTGCGGCAATGGCATCTTATTTCAGATATAGCGAACTGGCGCGACGGCGCAACTCGGGTACAACGAAGTTCACTGTAGCCCGACCGCGCCAGGCCCCCGCTGCTTAGTGGCTAAAGCTGAGCGCGAGGACGTGGGTTCGATTCCCGGCCGTGGCGGCCGCTTTTCTGACGGAGATTTCGGCGCACGTTAAAGATCCCCAGGTGGCCAAAATAATCCGCAGTCGCCATTTGACCGGCTTTCCGTTAACGTGAAGCGTGAAATCAACTGTGCCTGGATCGCCCTTTATCAGCAAAACTGATTGCAGCCAGCCAAAGAAAACCACAAAGTAAATGTAAACAAAAAAGGGACGTCGTCGTCGTGAGCTCGTCGTCGTGAGCACGCGACGGAAGAGGGGTGACGCGAAACAGTAGGGAAGACGACGGTGAAATTGCAGTAAGTTGGCGTTGACACCGTGCCTACGCCTGTGAGGCATTGCATGCGTTTCTCCCGTCCAGCTTTTCTGCAGGTGGACAAATCGGAAAGACAGATTCTGTAGGGCCACAACATTAGCTAAGCATGAATTTCGGCAGTCCCCAATTTATGCTCGCTCGCGCTTTCCTCGCCAGTTCGGCCGACAGGAAAGTGAAAAAAGAAACAGCAAGCAACCTGAAGCGCGCGCCATGAAGCCAAAACGCGTCGGGTGCCACTGAGGTGTCACCGGTTGTTCTCTCCGAACACTGTGAACGATCTTATGCCGGGAGCCAAAAACTGCGACCTCGGTTTGTCCAAGTCGACAATCTCTACATTTTTTGAAGACAGAAGATCCTGAGCTCCAAGATCAAGGCTGACCCGTTGACCAGGAAGCTTAACGGCCCCAATAATAATTCGTACGACATTTATCCATATATAATAAGCTATTTTTCCGCTTGTCTGGCTTCTTATTGGGCCAGCAGTTTAATCCTGGCGGGAAAAAGGCACACTTCGCTTCGTGGACAGCCAGCGCCCTGCTATCGCCGCACGCCATCCAGGCGATAGGCTGCGTCAGTACGACTGCCGTACGTGTGCCGCGTGTTCACGCGCTGAAAACACTTAGTGCAGTTATAACGAAATTAGGATATAACGAACAAATTAAGAGTGGCGGTTGGATTCGTTTTAAGTTGGGTTGATTGTTCGTTGGGCTAGACTGCATTATTTGTTTAACGTTTGCAATAAAATGGGTATCATTAATGGTTAGCGGTACACAACAGTCTTTATTAACCAAACTTGCATTTTACCTGCATGGCATCTTTAACGTGTAACGTACAGCGTGAAACAGAATTACACGGGCTGGCATGTAGGCTAAAGCTAGGGCGGCGCACACACCATGCAGGAAACCCTGGTTCCGTTTCGACGCGTGCCCTCCAAACGGAGCCGGATTTGAACGCGGCCCCTACGGCCGCCGTCGAGCCCACCAGGCGTCAGAGACGGTCTCAGCGTCTCGCTCCGAGGCGGCCACCCAACCCCACGGAGCACCATGGTGGAGCGGCTGTCCCGGGTGACCTGCCGGGGCTGCACGCCATGCAGTGCACCGACGAGTCTTGCGAAAGCGAGAGTGAGTCTTCTGCTCGCGCCAAATAATCCTCTGCCGCACATTTCATCATCATCACCATCACCAGCCTATCACGCCCACTTCAGGGCAAAGGCCTCTCCCATTAATCTCCAATTACCCCGCTCCTGCGCTAACTGCGACCAATTTATCCCCGCAAACTTCTTGATCTCATCTGCCCATCTAACTTTCTGCCGCCCCCTGCCACGCTTGTCTTCTCTGGGGGTCCACTCTGTTACCCTTAATGACCAACGATTATCTTGCCTTCGCATTACATGCCCTTCCTACGTCCATTTCTTCTTCTTAATTTCCACTAATATGTCCTTAACACGCGTTTGTTCCCTGACCTACTCCGCTCTGTTCTTGTCCTTTAATGTTACACCTATCATCTTGCGTTCCATTGCGCGCCTAGTCGTCCTCAATTCAAGTTGAACCCTCTTCGTGTGCCTCCAAGTTTCCGCACCTTTACCCACCTTTAACGCCATGGCACAAGCGAGGTGTCATAAAACGGGGAACGAAATACTAACCCTGCCAGCAAGATGAATAAGAGCGAAATTTGACGTGTGCTGTCCGAGCAGAAGCTAACCACTGTGTCAGGCTCCGAATTTTGACCGCGTAACACAGTTCGCAACTTGGCGTATGAAAAAAATGGATCAGCTGTAGTTTCATCGGGCTGCATTGCAGGTAGCGCGGGAACAGGCCATGTGCGCACGCTCTTTTATTGAGGTCATTACACAGGGCATCGCTGCAGAAGCGGCCTGATTTCGCTGGCGCGCCGCATACCGGTGGTGACATACGCGAGCAGTTTTTTTTAACGTTTGTTTTCTTCTTTTTGCTCTCTCTACCTTTTTTCGCATTTGCACCCATGGAAGAACTAATGCTTCACCGCGAGGCTTTGGTGCTTGACCGTAAAGCTCCGTTGGAGCTGCGATGGAGCTCGGGTAGAGCTTTGAAGCGCTTCGGACGCCAGCTTTCGCCGTTTGTCATGCGCGGCTCAGAAAAAAAGCTGGGAGAACTTTTTACTGTGCTAGTGTTCCCCGTGTTAAAGACGTCTATTTCCTTAGCCTATAGCACCACCAGCGTGAGAGTTACAGCTGATTTACGTGACTTCAGTCTGCAAGTATACCGCACCCGGCGGCAACAGCATTCAATAAACATGTCAGCGGAGATAACTTGAATAGGTGTTTCTGCCACAAACAATTTTCTGCTCCTTGGTTCGTGGTGTCAGGAATAGTGTGAGAAAGTTCCAGGAATTCGCGAGAAAAAGCAGCAGGAATTAAAAGCAGACTCTATTGGACGTCAATTCGACGCCGCTGACGGGTTTCAAGGCCGACGGGCCGCCTGGGATGCGCGGGCAGCGACGAAGTACGAGTGTGGCTTCTCCTAGAAGGATTCATTAGTAATCAAGAGGAAGTGATTGGTGGTTACTAGTTGTGCTCCTAGTAATTTGAGGTCCGGAGTTACCCCATGGTCACAGTGACACCCCGATTGCGAGTGAGTCAGTCACCCATTAGCGAGCGCAACCAGGGGTAATTTTTTTGGCAGATTCGGATGACAGACAGACAGACAGACAGACAGACAGACAGACAGACAGACAGACAGACAGACAGACAGACAGACAGACAGACAGACAGACAGACAGGCGGACGGACGGACGGACGGACGGAAAGACGGACGGACAGACGGACGGACACAGACAGACAGACATACATACAGACATACAGACAGACAGACAGACAGACAGACAGACAGACAGACAGACAGACAGGCAGACAGACAGACAGACCAAACAAATTGACAATCGTCTTCTTTCAGGCAGATGCGTTGCTAAAGCTGGTGCACTGCTAGTTGCTGTTAAGAACTACTCCGCGTCTTTCTTTCTTGGGGCGCAGCATCGTATATGAAGCACCTGTACAGCTCCGGTCGGGACCCGTGCAGCGACTTCTACGATTTTGTGTGCGGTAACTGGCAGTCCCAGAACACCCTGCCGCCCAACAGGCACCGCTGGGCAGTCCAGGACCTGCTTGTGCAGAAGATCGAGGGCGCCGTCTACTGGTTCCTAGAAGGTGAGAGGGGAAGGTGCTCTTTCTACCCGGAATCGGAAAAAAAATGGATGGAGGGATGATAAAGCCGCCCCTTTAGCTCAGTTAGGAACATTGGGCATGTTATCCAAAAGTTGTCGGTTCGAATCCTACCCAAGAAGCCCACATTTCCTTCAGTTTTCGTTCTTTACTGTACAATTTCAACGTTCCCATTTTTACACAAAAGGACACCAACTACCTTCCTGCGTGCCTTATTTACGGACCACTTTGATTTTTCCTCGCATACATATCCGAACGCTTGCGACGCATCAAGCCATGGGGCAACCACATATGCAGTTGAGTCCCTGTTACCCGAACCCTGGTGTTTCGTATACCCTCTGTTTACAGATTTCGCCCGCATATACAAAGACCTAATGGCAAACAAGAGCCTGCCGACGACGAAGATATACGCTCTTATGAAGGCCTGCGAAGACACCGGTAAGCATCGACCCTTTCTTTATCCAAAGGTATATACACGTTAAAGTTTATGTGTGTTTCCAGTCAGTGTTTTATAAAACTTCCCACTAACGTAACACATACGTCCAATCGACGCAACTGGGCGCTGGCATACGCGGTAGCAATTTAAGAATTCTGTACTAGGCCTTTCTTTTTTTGAGTGCTCTGGTTCACATTACTTCATCGAAAGTTCACCTTATTGATCTTTCCCTCGTAACCGCCGGAAGTCCGCTTTAGTGGAGTTCTACGTTCCAAAAGGAAGTGACTACGAAAACAATCCAACGTCGCCAGCTCATTAGCACGTTTATGTTCTGTATTATTTCACGTACACAGCAACTCGCCCTACGTGAAACCATTCAGTAAAACGACCGGTTAATTCGGTTACCTATACCTGCTGGCCTTGGCGCGCTTGCGATAGAAATTCCAGATTGGCGAATGCTTAACATTCCCCGCATTCACACGCAAGCGTTTAGTAGTAGTATAATAATTTATTGAATGGAATGACGCCAAGCACCGTTAGAAAAGGGACGGTTGGTACAACGTTTAAGTGTGGCTTAATACGAAAGCCTTACAGGCAAAGCGCTCTAATGAGCTAGGTTATGCCTCTTTGGCGCCAGTTCGCGACCGCATCCACTCCTCGTACACCACCAACAGGGGTAGATGTTTGTCGTGGATTTCCTTTAGATTCTCGCACTGCCAAACGAGGTGATGCACCTTACAGCTTGTCGTCTGGGACATGCCAGCCGTGCGTGGCACCCCGTTCTTCGACGTAGCGACGACTGCGGCCGCTTCCTTTGCAGACGCGATCGACCTGAAGGGATTCGGGCCGCTGCGCAACGTGCTGCGCCACCTGTACCTGGACCAGTGGCCACTGCCCGTCGATAACGACCGCGAGTCCGGTCAGGAGCCCGACCTTGAAGAGATCACCGGCATGCTCGTGCGCGACCTCAACGTCCACCCGTTCGTCCACGTGAGCGCCAGCTCCGACGCCTCGGGGGCCGTGACGCTGCAGGTACCGACCGAGTGGGCCTTTCGTTCGTTAAGTCAGGGAAGAATAGGCGTGTATATTGAATCCTTACTGAAAGCTGTCAATTCCAGAGCGCACCAAACGATCTATAGGCAAATACAAGCAGGATCCTTTCCGCACCCCTATCTCCAAAGCAGAATGTACCCCGAGATATACGAGAAAGAGTGTAGCTTCTGTGAGCAATTGGGCACGCTCCGGCACGTCATCGGAGAGTACGATTTCACCGATTCAATCCCCCCACCCCTTACCCAACCCTCCACAACCCTTCCCACACCCCTTAACGAGCGATGGGAGACCTTGCTAACCAGCCCCGCCTTGGAAGACCAGCTCGTCCTGATCTCCAGGGGCCAGGCAGCCGCGGAAGCATATAGGTCCCGTGAAGAGGGAACCACCCCATCCGGCGCGTCGTCGCCGTAATTTTGTGCGGCTAAATAAAGTTTCTCTCTCTCTCTCTCTCTCTCTCTCTCTCTCTCTCTCTCTCTCTCTCTCTCTCTCTCTCTCTCTCTCTCTCTCTCTCTCTCTCTCTCTCTCTCTCTCTCTTATCTCCAGTCAGCTTTCAACGTAGACTAGCAGGTCGTGTTTTACTGCAGGCTGGGCTTCACTTACCGGTATTGATGTCACTAGATAAGGTTAGAGTGTCGGCACTCTTTTCTCCTATTGTTCCGCGCTGCCGCCGTGATTATTGGTCAGTTGGCATCACGTGACACCTTTTTACACTGCGACCGTTCATAGGCACCGCCATTTTGTTGTTTATGCGTTTTCTGACGGTCAATTGTGGTTGTCTGAACTTGTCCTCTCTTCTCTGCGGCTGCGCGCTACTGGCGTCGTTCCGAATGCGAATCAAAGATGACGCGCTTCGCAGCATTCTATCTGGAGAAGGGTTTCTGAAGATACCGTATTGCTCCGTCTATGGGCAGCGTTGTTTACAAATTACCTCGCCGAAATCAGCGGTGAGGCTGCAGGAGCGGCATTCTGGCAACACTGATAAACAACAAAATGGCCGCCGTTGCTCGCTTGCGTGCCTCATAGAGTTTCTTAGTAAGTATACTAGAAAGGAAATTGCGCCTGCTAATCCATGTCGTCATGGGGGTTTATGGGAAGACTCCTGCTTTCGGCTTGGGTTTTGGGGATTAGCTTTCTTCACTATGCATTAACACGTCTGCGAGCTACGGGGAATCCGAAACCCTCCCTGTTCTGTGGTAGCCGTGTTCGGTAAAACAGCAGGCAGTGCGTGATCGTGCCTGACGTTGGTCATGCCGCAGTCGGAGGACGTATGACTGAGCGGGTAATATGCCACCGCAAAATTTGTAGCTGACGAAAAAAAGAAACAAAATGTACTTCGACGAAGACAAGATACGGCAGATACGGGCGCCTGTATCCTTTCTATCTTGCCGTCGTCCGTGACTGTTTAACGCCACGTCTTCTTTTTTCTTCAAGTATAAACCAACTCGCTCAGCAGCAAGTTTTGTTAAAGTGTAGCTGACGGTTGGTGCACCGGTTCAACACGAAGGCGATGTTTTCATAGGCACTCTCAAAAAACTGTCCAAACTCTTCAGACAACTTATTAGATGCGAAGCATCTCATGGTCGGTGCTATGTCCCTCCCTTGTCGTTGTTGCGCCGTCCACACCCCCACTGCGTATGCTCGGCTTGCTGAACGCCTGGTCCCTTCTATGGCTCCTGGAGCGACATTGTTGGGCACTTGAATCGACCCCATGCCTGCTTCGCATACTACTCAGGATTCTCCTACGGGAAGATGGTGTAATTTTATTTGAAATAATGGTAGAATTAATAATATAATAAGGTCCCCCCCCCCCCCCCCCCAATATTAACATTTATCGTAACTACCACCTTGGCCGCAGAATATCAGGCACAACCGTTCCGGCAAAAATACGCTTTACTTCCTTTTTCCTTAGTTTTAAAACAGGCTATTTTATTTCCCCTTACATAATTGCAGACTATTCTTTGCGTTTTTGTGGCGCTTTGTTTAAATTTGCGGTCACTAAAACGTTTCAAACCAAGCCAATGATGAAACTAAGGCGAGGGCATGATGCAATGGCGTTCCATGATGACACAGAGGGCCTTGATGTGAACCGCCTAGACGCTAGCGCCAGATTTCTCTCTAGTGTATATTGTAAGAAACTCTATGTCGTGCCTCAGTAATGGTACTCTGTATCATATCTTAGTGACACTAAGCTGTATTTTTTCAGTGTGGCCATGAAGATAGCTGAGCGCTCACGCCGGTGGACCGTACGCGCAGGCATTTTAAATGCCACAGGGTCTATTCGTTTTCAGCTCCGTTATAGCAATTGTAGCAGTTGCTACTTGGAACGGAACTTATTATCGACGAGTGCGGTAATCATTTTTTTATGGAACGTAACGGTCCTGGGAACGAGTAACTATGTGCGCGGAACACAAAGAAAATGATTATTGTTACGAGAAACTAAAAGCCGGAGCTGGATTAAGAAAATGAAAGTTTGGCTTCCGTTAGCACGCCCAAGCAAATGAAAAAAAAAAAGGCTCGGTGTTTAGAGCTGAGACGAAAAGTGTACCGGGAGGTTGACAAGTAAAGGCCTGTTTACATGAACTTGCGACTCGAGTGACAAACGAGACTGATGCTACTGGAGCAGCCATCACCCTCGGTGTTCATACTTGCGCTCAAAATAGACGACGGCGACAACGTTTTTTTTTTTTTTTTTCATTGTGTTGTTGTTTAGCGATTTCGAGACCTCATGGAAGTTAAGGTTTAAATTATGGCGGGTCTTTGCTTCTTTCTCGGAATCCCAGGACATTTTCGGATCGCATGCTGTTACTAAAGCACCTAATTTGAAACTTGCCGTATTTTTGCGCGTATAAGCCGCCCCTGCACATAAACCGCACCACCACTTTCAGCCCGCCAGAAAAGAAAAAGAAATCCTCGCGTATTGCCCGCACATTTGACACAGGAAAGGCAGCCCCAAAGCTGCTGCTCAAGCAACACATCGTAGACTATGTAGACCCAAAAAGTGCATATTTAGCAAGTAGGATGGACTGACTGCAAGGCAAAGTCACTAATAAAATTCAGTGATTAGAGTGCGCTCGTCCTTGTTTTGCCTTCCTTGTCCTTGTGTGTTTTGCGAAATCGCTGTCATGAAAAGCTAAGTCCGTTTCATCGCGTAGTAGCTTCACGGCACGACGCGCATTGCCGTGAAGATGCACTAAAGCGAAAACACCGAGAATTATCCGCGCCTCTACTTTGCCACGCAAAATTTTCGCATTTTTGGTGCGGGTTATACGCGCGAAAATACGTACCCTATTTCTACCTGACGCTAGTAGTGTGTGCGTACGATTGTGTAAAAATGGTTTTGAAACAAGGCTTTGTAAAAACGTGGTAGACGTGTACGTTTAGCACTAGGGGATCACACGACTTCCCCTAAAGATTTAATCCTTGGGGCTCGTGCGTTGATACTGCTAGTGCCTTCAGCCATACAGAATTGCGTTTGTATTCACGATGTCCATTCCTGACCTCAAGAGGGACGGTTTTGCAGAAGTTTCCGGCAGCGCTCGGACGTCGGCGTGAACGCGCGCAGCGGCGTACGCTCTCGCGTCTGATCGGCGCGCTGTCCCTGCCGTTTCGATGGAAAATATCCGGGCACTTTGGCAGGATGCGAAGTCTCCAAATCATGCGACATCAGCCTCCCTGTTCCGCTGCAAAAGCGACAGTGGAGACCAATCACTCTGGTCATCGCGACAAGAGCGACTTGAGCGACTCCAGCCGTCTAGAGCGACAGAAATTATTCCACGTTTGTCCCCAGTCTCAACAGTGAACAGGCCTTACGTTGGCCATGATGGTAGTGAAACACTAAAAAAGTATTAGAATTTTTCAAGTGAAATGTCTTAGGACTAATCAAGAAAAAAAAAAAGCGTGGTAAGAGAAAAAATGTGACGCTGACACGCAGTCAACACTTCCAGTATATCCAACTCATATCCAACTCGCTCAATAGAGTGCATATTGAGACATTCAGTGTAGCATATATACGCGTGTAAATGTAAGGTACTTCACATTAATGACAATAATTATGGCAGTTGTAAAAAAACAGTATTTTGTGCCAATTACATTTGAGTAATAATTGTGAGCTTGCAGCTCGACGCAGTGAATATCTTGTGGCCAGCAATATAATGACAGAGTTGGCATACCTCCTTTATGCTGTTTTTTTCTGGGCGTGGTTATAATCAGTTTTTCTTTATATAGATTAAAGTGTGTTTTCACATGTTATTCACGCTTTGCAATACTTTTAAACTATTCAAAGTGGCCGAACAGTTGTGGAATTCCTTGCGGTTAGTCTAGTTGGCTCATGATCACTATTAAGTTCAGCTCGAACGTAGACCGAAGGACGGTTAAAAAGAACACACACTCAAGACACGGTGTCCTGTGAGTTATTTTCGACCATTCTTCGTTCCACGTTCAAGCGGAGCTTAATAATTAGACGTGGGTGATTACATTTAAGTGATCTTAACAATCAAGTGAGTCTTATTTTTGAGGGCGAATCGAGCATGGAGTTAATAGCTTCTCCGCCCCTTGTGTCACCTAATGGAATGCAGATTGACGAGCCTGAGCTGTCGCTGACTCGGCACCGGTACTTCGACCCGGCATACGACCTTTCCAAGTACCGGCAGCTCGTTACCGACGCGCTCAACTTTCTCAACGAGCGCAACGACTCCACCCCGCTGGCTGACGAGATCATCGAGCTCGAGCAACAGCTTGCCGAGGTACGCCCCCTTGTCTTTGGGATTAGTACGTCCAACAAGACGAAGCAGAGGAACAAACCCCCCAGCCAAAAGAAAGGGGAAAAACCCCGGTTGGAACGTAATTGTCTCTCATCGGGCTGTTTCCGAAGTTATTGAGGGTGCTGTAGGTTAAGCCGCCAGCCAACTTCAGTCAAGGGCCTCTTGTGGGGGTGCGCTTGATTTGTTTGTTTGTTTGTCTTTATTTAAATTTCTTTACATACGGTTCTTAATTTTGCGGGTCCGCTCACCGTATCTTTGAGCACTGTCTTGCCCTCCTAACGTTTCGTCATACGGCAGTAGTAGTTATAAGGAACGAAGCGATTGGCTGTAACACCTACATGCATTCTTATTTTTCTTTTACGGGCTAAAATGTGTTTCTTTACCAGGAAAGAGGTGCATGCATCTTCCATGGGGTTTTATGACTACAGCAGGGTTTTATTATTACAGCAGATAGACGTAACCCGTGAAAGAGGTAATGAGTTCGTTCTGTTCTGACTGATCGCGCAGTTAGATGACTCTTAAAGCGTCACTCTTCAGTTATCCCTCAGACCGCAACACTCAAAATACGGCAGGTTTAACTTTACTGCCACCCATAGAGTTTCATACTAATAGATACTAGAGGGAAATCTGGCGCCGCTGTTTAGCCGAGCCGCGCTTCAGCGAACTTTCCGTCATGTACCGGGCAGGCACATTCCACTTGTCCTTGGCATGGCTCATAAACAGGTTGCAAAGTTGCCTTTGGCTGCAAACAAGCAACAATATTAGTGTAAAATGTTAATCAAATTTGTTTTCTTACTATACGACTGAAAATACAAAAAGATTTATTTGTCAGGGATAATTTAGAAGCTTCAACCAAGATGAACAAGAAAAAAATGCTACCCTTTTTTGTTGCTTTTGGCTTCGAGAAAAAAAAAAAAAAAGCCTTATGGCTAGGCAAGCCAGGTGAGTAACTTCGCTAGCTGCAATGGCGGCGCACACGACGGCCCGCGACTGCAGCGCCAGATTTCCCTGTGGTATATATAAGTATGAAACTCTATGCTGCCGCCCTGCCAGTTAGGGCTAATTCCTTTCCCTCGCTCTCCTCTTGTCCTGCCCCCTCCAACTTCAATCCTGTACCTCCTGCCCATTTCCTACTGCCTTCCCACCTCTACCTCCTAAAAATACATGAAGCCCGAACGCAATTCCGGATATTAAATATTCTCTGTACGCCGACGACATCACAATCTGGACCAATACAGGCAACTCAGGCCAAATTGAGGAGAACCTTCAAAACGCCTACGAGCTAGAGGACTCCGCAAAGAAGATCAGACTTGGATGTTCCGCCGAAAAGACTGAACTTTTCATTGCACATAACCAGCGATGAAAACAGCTCTCGGTGCAGCTCACACATCAAGGCAAACCGATCGAACCGCATTCCAGCATCAAAATAAGCAGACGGAGGTGGACACAAAGCGGCCAACCACATACTCAAGCAGGGGGAGCAAACCTTCCACAAGGGTCGTTAACAAAAACCGGGACTTGAAGGACGCAGACCTTCTCAAACTACGAGACGCAGTCATCATGACTAGAATCCGATACCAAATAACCTATGTTAACTTACTAAAAGTTTTACAAATAGACTTGATATGCTCATCAGGAAAGCCACGAACTTAGCATTATGCCTTCCCAACAGCACTAGCAATACAAGCCTGGATGCTACGGGAACAATTTACAAGGTTGAAGAAGTCACCGCAGTTGCGCCGACTTGAATCCATGCAAGCTGAATGCCTCATCATCAGTGAATTGGGGTATAACCGGAGGAACCGATGCGACGAAACCCCAATTCCACAAATGATTCAGTGGCACTTACGCGAAGCCCAATCCCACGACATATGGATAAAAAAAAATACCACCCACCGGAAAATGCGAGCCAGCTATTTTTGCAAAAAGATCGCAAGGGAACTGGACAATAATCATGTTTTCACCGACGCTAGCGAGAGAGGCAACACGTGTGCGAATGCCTACGTGACCACCCAAGGAGAAGCGGACACTGATCTCTGCAGCTGCCATACAGTGGAGGAGGCAGAAATTCTCGCCATAGCGCTCGCAGCAGGTCATCAATCCTACCCTAATAGAATCACCAATATTTACACCAACCCTAAAAAAGCATGCATTCTTTTGTGCCAAAACGCCAACCATCCAAATTCAACACCCATTTTTAGGGCAAAGCTTCTTAGGTTGGTTGGTTGGTTGAACTTTATTTGAGCCCATAAAGGGGTCACCATCAAGGCGGCCAATGGGGCGGTCCCCTATTCTCGGGGCCCGTATGCTTCCAGCACCTCCACGCCCCGAGCCACGAGGGCTATGTGGGTCGGCACGGTAGGGCTGGACCGCAAGATCTCCCATCGCTCTTTGGGTGAAGGGTTGGGTGAGGTGAGGGAGGTGGGTGGTGATGGGGGTAGAATCTGTGGGATGGGGCTCTTGAGGGACGTGCACTCTGCAATGACGTGACGCAGAGTGCCTCTTTCTTGTTTGCAGAATGGGCATGTGTCATCATACCGATTTGGAAACATCTTATGTAGCATTGTTGGATGTACTAATGACCCTGCCTGTATTCTTCGTAGTATTGTTTGCTCTTTTCGTGTTAGTGAACGGTGAGGCTCTGGTAGTGTACACCGATCCTCTCTGTACATCTGTGTTATGTCTGTGTAGCTCGTGACCGGGATCGGGTCGTCCTCCCCTCCGCTTGACTCCTCGTGTGCCCGGCGTGTCATCTCTCGGGCGTGGTAGTCAGCGATGGTGTTGCCAACTAGTGAGGAGTGAGCCGGGGTCCACACGAGCTCGACGGCTTGTCCCGGTGGCTCTTTCTTGTTTACGATCGCTAGTGCCGAGGAGGAGATGGAGCCCCTTCGGTAGCTGCTATATGCTTTCTTGCTATCCGTCACCACAACCTCGACGCCGGGTTGAACGAGCGCCAAGGCTATGGCCACTTCTTCCGCAGTCGTGGATTCCCTGGTCCTCGTCGAAGCCGAGACGACCAGTCGGTCTCTCGTTGTCACAACCGCTGCCGCCCGGTCGCTGCCCTTCTGGAGGGAAGCGTCTGCGTAGAGGACGCGGGAGTTTCCCCCCAATCTTCGCGCTAGAGCTGTTGTCCTGGCTTTTCGTCTGTCATCGTCTATTCCCGGTGCCATGTTTCTTGGGAGAGGCTTCGATGTGAGCGCTTCCCGCCATTTGTCTGGTAGTTTACTTGTCGTTAGTGTGGGTTCGACTGTCCATCCCAACTTCTTGAGTACCTGTCTTCCGTGCTCGGTCTGACTAAGGCGTACTCTCTGACTAGAAAGGTGGGCCTCCACAAGTTCGTCGACGGTGTTGTGGACCCCCATCTGATACAAGCGCTTTGTTGATGAGTATATGGGGAGTCCCAGAGCCTGTTTCATTGCCTTTCGTATTAGTACGTTTAGTGCCTCTCGCTGTGTCCTCGTCATCTGCAGGTACGGTGCTGAATACGTAATCCGCGAGATGACGAAGGCCCGTACTAGACGGATGGCGTCGTCTTCCTTGATGCCACGGTTGCGGTTTGCTACTCGCCGGAGCATACCCAACACTTGCTCGGTCGTTGTTCGGACCTTAGCGATCGCTGCGTCTGCTTTCCCATCGTTCCGTAGCATCAATCCCAGTATACGACACTGTTGGGTTGGCTTGACTTCAACTCCATCGATTTGGACAGTGATACTGCATCTTGTCTTGTTGTTGACACCTGGTTGGACGAGCAAGAGCTCGGACTTCTGCGGTGCGCAGCTCAGGCCACACGATTTGGCATATTCGTGTACCGTCATGGCTGTTTGTTGTAGTGTTTCCTCCATCCACCCTTCAGATCCGGCTCTTGTCGTCCATACCGTAATGTCATCTGCGTAGAAGGCGTGGTCTATTCCTTCTATTTGCTCTAATAGCCCTGGCAGGGGTAAGAGGGCCAGGTTGAAAAGCAAGGGTGAAATCACAGACCCTTGAGGAGTGCCTCTTTCCCCTAGTGTTATGGGGTCTGATTTCGTCCCGCCGATGGCTATTGTCGCAGTCCTGTCCGTGAGGAAGTCTTGAATGTACTTGAATGTTCTGCGCCCGCACCCCGTCTTGTTGAGGTTTCGCAACACGCTGGCGTGCGTCACATTGTCGAACGCTCCTTTGAGGTCTAAGGCTAGGATGGCTCTTGGTCCGTTCTTCGTGGCTTGCTTGACTACCAACTCGTGGAGCTGCACCATGACGTCCTGCGTTCCAAGGTGTTTTCGGAAGCCAAACATTGTAGCTGGAATTTGTCCTGTATCTTCCAGGTATCCCTGTAACCGCCGTAGCACCATTCGCTCCATAACCTTTCCGACGCAGGAGGTCAGCGATATCGGGCGCAGGTTGTCTACTGACGGGGGCTTCCCTGGCTTCGGTATGAATCTTATTTCCGCATCTTTCCATTTGTGTGGTAGCTTTGAGGTCTCCCAGGCATTGTTGATATACCTAAGGAGTTCGCTCGCTGTCTTGCCGCACATGTTGGAAAGGTGCTTGTACGTTATATAATTGTCCGTCCCTGGTGCGCTCTTCTTGTTGCTTTCATCTATTGCCGACCACAGCTCCGCCATGGTGAAGGGTCTGTCTAGCTCGCCGTTTTCCGGTCCCTCATACTCTTCGGGTATTGGGTGAACTCCTTTTTCAGTCTGCAGGTATCTGTTCTTGAGTGCCCTGAAGAGTTCGTTTTCGTTACCGTCGTACGTGTTGAGTACCTTGGTAAGGTTTCGGTTGGTTGCCGTCTTGCTCTGTGCCGGGTCTATAAGGTGGCGTAGTAGCTTCCACGTCTTTCCCGCCGATAGCTGTCCCTGTAGTCCTTCGCACATCTTGTGCCAGTTCTCTCTACAGAGCTTCGCTGCGTATTCAGCAATCTGCTTGTTCAGGAGAGCAATGCGTCGTGCTAGCTTCCTGTTTCTTCGCTGGCGTTTCCATCTGCGAGTCAGCGAATGTCTAGCTGCCCACATATTGGATAGCCTGGCGTCGACGAACGGTGTGTCCGTCGTTGTCGTGATCTTTTGGGTGAACTTGCGGAGTGTTTCTTGCTGTTTCTTTTCCCACTCCTCGTACTGTTGTAAGCTATGCTCGACCTCTGCTCCTGTCTCCTCGGCCGCGTCATTGCCTTCTCGAGTGTACTTCCGCATCTTGACCCAGTCTGTAATCCATGCCTTGCCCAGCTCGGCCCGGTATTGGGGACCGTGGATTTCGATGCTTATGATTTTGTGGTCGGATCCCAGATCAACGTCGTCGCACCTCCACTCCGCTTCGAGTGTCCCTGCCATCCATGTTAGGTCCGGTGTGGTGTCGTTAGTAACACTGTTTCCGCTTCTGGTGGGGACGCCCGGTTCGTTAATGAGTGTGAGGTCGTGCTTTTCCATCGCTTGTATGAGTTCCTTGCCTCTCTTGGACGCCATCTTGTAGCCCCACATAGGGTGTGGTGCGTTGAAGTCACCTAATACAAGGAGCGGTCTGTCTTTCGCGAGCTGTTTTGCTTCCCTCACTATCACGTCAAAATTGCAGAGGTGCTTTGCTCCGGGTCTACAGTACACATTCAATATGAACATGTTCCTTGCGCTTCCGATGTCGCGTGCGTGTATCTCTATAAGCGTATGTTCGCATCCGTGTTGCGCCGTGATGTGCTGGGTTGCCGTCACGGTGTTGCGTACGAGGATTGCTGTGCTTATTTCCGATGGGTCTGTGTATGTTATGTATCCTGGCAGGCGCGGCTTCCCTCTCGTCTCTTGCAATGCTATGACGACCGGTTGCCGTTGTCGATCTTGTCCTCCCATGTGCAAGATGAGTTCCTTATCCTTGTCCCTTATACTTCTGCAGTTCCATTGGTAGATGACGGATACTTCCCTGCCACCCACCCGCTTCTGCGCCCGCCTATTGTTGGGGTTAGGCGTCATTCTTTGTGTTATCGCCTAAGCGACCTCGCCTCTTCGCGATGGTCTCCTTGAGTCTTTCTGCCCTTTCCTTCTTGAGGGATGCGTATCGGTTGCGGACCTCCATGGCGTTCACCCTGGCTGCTAGGCGATCGTGTTTCGCCTCAAGTGTGGTCATGCGGTCTTCTAGTCTCCCTAGCGCTGCCAGAATGGCCGTCTCTCCAGGTGACATTTGGATCTGTTCTTCTGCCCTCGGCGTCGTGTTTGTCTGCTTGTTGGTACCCTGTGGGACTTCCTCGGCGTCCATCTCCTCTTGTTTCTGCGGTCCTACGTTCTGTGTAGGCGGTGTTGGCTTGGGAACAGCGGGGGGAGGCGACCTTTTCCTCGGCATTTTGCGTAGCCCTTCTCTTTTGTCACTCGCTATAGTCTCCTCATGTTTGTTTGATTCTTTCTGGTGCGATTTATTCTCAATTTTCTCTAGCCTACTCATAAGCTCCCGAATTAGCACGTTCTGTCTTTCGATAACGTTCCTTAATTCTAAGATTGTTGCGTTTTCGCTCTGTGTAGCTTGGAAAGGGGTAGGGGATTTGAATGGGGGGGATTGAGGGGAAGAGGGGAATTCAGGGGTACGAGCTTTGGGAGACCCATTGGGCCAGCCCACCTTTTTGTCGGCGTTCCCTCGCTGGTCTCCGGGTCCGCCCCTTGATCTCGAACGTTCACGCTCCGCCACGTTCTCCGCACCGCCTCGACGCCTTGAACCGCTCCGCGCAGTCAACGCCGCTCGTCCAGCTGCTTCCCAGCGCCGGTTCCCTGCCGTCGCCGCCGGCCTTGACCAGGAGCGCCCTTGACGACCGCCTGCGCCGCTCTGTCCCCTGGATTGCGGTCCTCGGCTGACGCTTCGCTCTCGTCGCAGCGGTGGGAACTCCTCGTTGTCGTCTTGCGGTTGTTGCTGTTGTCTCTGCTTTCTATCCCACTGGCGCCTCTTGACGACGTATGGGACCTTGAACTTGTTACCGCACTCTCGGTTTCCGGTGGCGTGCTGTCCGCCGCATAGCTTACACTTCGGTTTGCAGCGTTCTTGGTGATCTTCGCCGGGATTCGGCTCCCCGCAGGCGACGCAGACCCTCGTATCCGGGTAGGGGCAGACGTCTGTCCTGTGACCGACCTTCCCGCACTGCTTGCACACATCGAAGTGCTTGCGGTACAGGACGCATCGCATCAGCATTGGCCCGTACTTGATGTAGTTTGGCACTTTGGCACCGTCGAATAGCACGATGACCGCTGTTGACGTGCCAATGCGGTGCGCCTGTAGCGCAGTGTGGTTGGTCGGATTCACAATGTTCTCGTTGATGTCCTCGGGGGTGTCTGCGACGTCCACGCCCTTAATTACACCTTTCACTGTTCCTTCAGTAGCGGCCCGGTATGTCCACACTTCGTGTGTTATACCCCCGACGACCAGGTTCTTCATTCTGTTGTATAGTCCCGCTCGTCGCTCGTCCGGGGTACTCACGACGATTATGTTCTGAGTCGCGTTACAACAGATCGTATCTGCTCGCGCTTCTTCCTTGGTTACTCCCGCTGCCGTTATTACGGCCATCATGATGCTCGTGGCTCCCGTGCGAGCGATGTTAAGGCCGCCACGTGGCCGTACAATAATCTTCGCTTCTTCCCTGGGCATTGCTGGCATGCGTGCTGCCCGCGTTATTGCCGCTGTCACTCGTTTCGCATAGCTTGCTCTTTCCCGGGGTCGGGATTGATGTTCTGCGAAACGGACTCACCGGCTTTCGGATCGGTGCCGACACGCTTGGCGCGCCTGCCGGGGGCCGTCCACCCCGCAGTGTCGCCGGGCACGAAGTCTTCGCCGGGTACTTCAACGCTTGTCCTCCCTTCATGGCTGCCGAGTTGCAGTCCCATTGTTGTTGTGGCCGTACTCACGTCCATTTCCGTTGTTAGATCCATAGCGCACCGGCGGAGGCTGCCCGGTGGGGCAGGGGCCGCCCGAGGCGGTCAGACCTAGCTAAGCCTAAGCGTGGCGTTCGGTGCACAGAAAGTCCAATAATTCCCAAAATCCGGCTTCCTCCGCGTTGAATCCGGTGTCAATTCGCAGCGGATAATGTCCTGCGACTCGCCGAATACTTTAAAACAGCACACTTCAAGATTTCACTGCGGAAACAAGCATTTCCTCGAGAGCTGACGTGGAACGCGTCCGCTCGCTTCGGCGACCGCAGCGCCACCCTTCTTAGGGGCTCGCGCTGTCGGCGTCTCATATCGTCGTCGTGACCGTCGTCTCATGTACTCAGGGTACTAAAACACCGGGACACTCGTTTACGCCTCGTGCTGGAACGTTTCGTAACGAGTACTAAAAAAACACCGGGACACTCGCTTACGCCTCGCGCTAGAACCCTCCGTGCTTCAAAGACACGACATTTTTTACAGCAAAGCTGCATACCTCTACTACCCAACGGTTTCCTCTCCGTTGGCAAAAACGCCAAGGCGCCAAGAATACACTTATACACTGCATGCTTGGTCCCTCCTCAGGTCTCACGTTAGTGAAGATGGCGCGGGCCATCGTTTCGTTATCACTAATGTCGGAATACAGCCATGTTTGCACCAAGATGTCACCATTATACTGTCGTCTAAGAACAGAATTGGCCACGCTCAGGAAACCGGCCTCGAATGTTGGTGTACGTAACCCATAGCAACGGAAATTCTTTATTTGATTGACTCTTCGGTGGCAAAGGGTGGGTGCCTGTTCGAAGGGATAACAGTTATCACTTGCGGATTGTATATCTATAGTTTTTTTTTCTGCCATCGAAGGGCCAGTTAAGGTGTGCTGGATCCCTGAGCACACTGGTATGCCTGAGCACATCCCTGAGCACACTGGATCCCTGAGCACACTGGCTCTTAACCTCCCCCACCACCCCCCTTTTCCCTTTTTGTTTACAGTCAGAAAGTATTCTCTCTCTCTTCCTCCTCCCTTTCCCCACCGGTCCCTCTTTCTTTTTCTTCATACTGCGTCTTCTTCTCTTTCTCCCCCTTGTTCCTCCTCCTCCTCCCTTTCATTTTGCCTTAGCCTCCTACCAATGACCCCGCGACAGAGCATTCTCTATCGGCGAACCGTGACGTCCAGATATCAGGGCCACTCGGCGGGCAGCGCAATGGGGGGAAACTTCCGGCTCCTCCACGTGACTTGTATTCTTCATAACCCTATCGACCAATCAAGATTTTTTTATTCTGCCGCCGACGACGGCTTGTCTGCGACACGAGCTCCTTAACGCTATCGCGTTATAACTATTTGTGCAGACGCCTGCACATCTTCAGAGACGCTTACTTTATTGCACGCAGGGCATGGACGGTTCCTCGGGCTGGCTGCCCGAGTCAGCACAGTTCGAAGTCGTCACCCTGAGCGAACTGCAGATCGTTGAAAACGTGAGTCTTTGAATGGCGTATACGGACAGGTAGGGTTGGAAGCGCCAAATGATCTTGAGGTCGCCACCTGCAGCTAGGTATTCGCACTACTTGGCGGTTTATAAAATATCTTGGTCGTCGTCTGTATCGCTCGCCGGGTAACGTCACCCGGCGTTGTCGGCGTTGGCGTGCCTCGGCGTCCGCAACAGCCGTTCCAGGTGCGCCCTCTCCTCCACTCCTCCTCTCCCGCATCACGCTACCCTCCTCGCTCTCAACAACAGGTCCGCACCCCTCCCCCTACACTACATAAAAAAATACTTACCGGCGCCTGGTTTCGATCCCACGACCCTTCGGGCGGAACGCAAGGTACATGGTGCTCTACCCACTGCGCCACAAAGCCGACACAGAATGGAAGGCTACGAACGCGCCTTATATACTTGACTCATTCAAACTACGTCAAGAAGCTGCTGATACAACGCATTCACTACCTGTGGGCGGAACGCGAGGTACATGGTGCTCTTCCCACTGCGCCACAAAACCGACACAGAATCAAAGGCTACGAACGCGCCTTATATCCTTGACTCATTCAAACTACGTCAACAAGCTGCTGATACAACGCATTCACTACCACCAACTCCCCAAACACTAAACGTTAACGCAATACACCCATTCCCTATGCGACGCATTTACTCGAGTCCCCCTCGCGGGGAGATGGGCCCTTTTTGCGTTCAGCCCTTCGCCAGAAAGCGCATGTTATCTTCGGTTTAGATGGTCGTACGATCGCCGCCGAGTTTTATCTTGGTTCACGGCGTGTGCGCGCCGTAAATGTGTATGCGCCTGCGCAGCACAACCTTTCGTCTGATTTCTTTCGCTCGCTTGATGTTTTTGCCGCTTGCGCTAGGCTTCTCTGGGGGCAAATGTGAAGTCCTGCCTAGCCCGGCGCATGCGCTCGCCCTCGAATGACGTCAACCGCCCTATTTGAGAGCAGCTGCAAAACTAATCTTTACCAGGAACTCATGGATGGGGGTCCCATTGTCCACCAGTGCCTTATCATCAATTATGCGGTTTAGATGCTCCTTTGTGTTTAAAAAAAAACACGCATACTGAGCTCTATGCTCTATGCCTGATTAGCCTGACGGATGCACTCGGCGTCTTGGGCGAGAACTTCTCCGTCTTGCCTAATTTTTTGTTTGCGACAGGTAATTTTTCGACCATAAAGAGGCTAACAGCTTCGCTGTAAAAAGCTTAGCACGCGTGAGCCTTCTTGCGCGAAATGAGGGTAACTCTGAATATGTTAGCTGCAGTGGAACGCTACTAGTTGTAGTGGCATGTGTGAGAATTCTGGAGCTCTTTTTGTCGGTTTGCACCTTTTTGGTTTGCAGCAACGTCAAACCAGCATCCAGAATTCTTAGGCTCTTTGCAATTACTCGGGGGACCGTAGTAGTCAATCCGCACTTCTTCATGGCAACGTATGCCAAGTTTTTGTCCCACTGCTTTGCCATCTTGTCTTCAACTGTTGTTCTTCATTTTTGAAGTGGACCTTTCCATGCCTCACTGATGCGTCGATGTCCGAGCAAGGTGCAATGCAGAAAAGCCAACTTTGCAGAATGGATTTCACAAAACGATGATGATTGATAAGTGAAGGCACACGAAGTGCCTCAAAAAAAAAAAAAAAAAAAAAAACGCGTCCCCTGGGTGGAATCGAACCTGGGTCCCTCGCGTAATGAAGCCGCCGTCCATCCGATTGCGCCATTCTGGCAGTGGTAACACAGTTTGGATTTTGACTTCGACTTTGACTCAGGTTGCATGGGAGGAAGCTTCGCGCTTTCGTCATCTTTCTCTTAAGAAGGGGCTTTGATTTTTTTTATTTTCTTATCAAGCACTATTTAGAGAACATCCGTGTGTGTTAAATCCTCACTGGCTAAGTAACCTCTTCCTGTAGCTTTGCTTTAGAACCTCTATACACACAAAAACAAAGATGTTTATATTCGAAAAGTTTCGATTCGATTCGCAGCACTAGATTTATTATTCGCACACCTCCACAATTAACCCATAGGAGCAGCTTGCCCATATTTAGTTCATCAGAACGTTCAACTTATTACGTCAGCTTAATCCACAAGCTGTTGCACTTTAGTGCACAGTTCTGTCCGTAAAAGTGGCATAGCGTTGAAACAAATAATTTATTTTAAACGCATGCACCCTTCGCGGCACACACATTGGCAGTGGAGCTGGCCGGTGTACCTCACGGCGCTGTTCGACAACGATGCCGCGGTGACGGGCAACGCGACGGTCATCGTCAAGTCCCCGAAGTTCCTCGAGAAGCTCATGAGCGTGCTCGAGACCACGCCCAGGTAGGCACCATTTGGGAAGGAACGAGTGGAACCCCAAGCTGGTGACATCGTGCATTCGTTATTCCCTCTGAATGCGTGTATGTATACGCCCGACTACGAGGTCTTCGTTGGCAACTCATTCGCCTTGTACGGCAGCGGCCTTTGCTTAGCCCCCCCACGTGTCCTAGTCCCTACTTTTTTTTCATCTTCGTATCCAAAAAGGAGAGCGCATCAGTAAATTAGAAACTATTAATGCAGATTCATGTACCACCAGTTTTTCATGGACGATAGTGAGCGCCAATGACGACGTTCCGTTTTGATAGCGAAGGATACACAAAAACAGCAGAAAAAACTGGTTGATTCCTCTGTCATAGGAATCGGTAACACGAAAATGAAATGTTCAGCGAAATCTGCAGTTGAGCCTGCTTTGAGGGTCGGCGGCTGTCTTGTGGGTGTGCTTGGTGAGCGGCGTCCTGCTGGTGGGTGGCTTCGGCAAAATGGTACTGGCGTCATTTCCGTGACGGATATGACGTCAGCGAAATCTTGTCTATCCCGGCATAAAACACTTTCGCGTTAAAATATAAAACCCGAAAACTAACAACCCTTAGTATAACGTACTCTTCAGTACTAAAGGTTGCTTCCCCGCAAGAAGACCTTGTGTGAAGGGGCGCTCCCTTAACAGGCCGCTTGCTTCGTTGTACTGGAGTCATTTCCGTGACGGATATGACGTCAGTGAAATCTTCGTGTATCCCGGAACGAAACACTTTCGTGTTTAAAAAAAAGCCCACAGTGACACACACATTGCATCCCCATTGTTACGGCGGTGTCTACACAAGCGAGTGATTTTAATTGCGTGAGCAATAGCTGTGGCACGTCAGCAAGAATTTTCGCCGTCGATCCGGGGACACAGAGCGACAGAAAAACAGAGAATGGCAGAGAGCGTGTGGGGAAGGTGACGTCAGCGTGGCACTGGCTGTGGTGGCGCTGTGTTCTCATCACTGCCGACCTCGTAGCTAGGTGTTACGTCAAGTCGAAGCGGTGGCAGATGCGCCCGTCGCACGGCATCTCGACGTGCTCCGTCAGCGTTTGTACGCGTTGTAAAATGGAGCGCGCAGCGAGTTCAGGGCCAGTAGGCGGCAAGAAAAGGAGGAATCTGAATCAGGGGTACGAAATGCAGATACTAGAGGACCACACGAGAATCGCGAGGGAGCCAATGCTGCTGCTAAAGCGGGAAAACGGGACTACTGAGACGTTACTATGCAAAGCATGGTTGACGCGGTGTGTAAGATGCGTGAGAGAAACGCTGTGTTGCAGGCTTATAAAGTCGGAGCAAGCCATCTGGTGGAGCCTCAATTTCGAGAGGGATAGGGATGAGATGCTCGCGCATTTATAAAGATCCACCAATGGATATTCCATTACCTTTTTGTAGGCTGACCCGTAAATCAATTTAGGGTAAGTCAAGACTCAACACTTGCCCGCCGGTATAACTAAATGCCCAAAATGGGCATTTGCAAGGTCTGTCAACTTATGCTTACGATAATGCGTACGTATGCACAAATATTTCTCTTCAGCCGTGAAGATAATGTACCAGCAGCGTAACGGAGGTTCGTAAAACATTCGCGGCAGCATCGCTACCCATAAGTCTTCAATTTGTTGCAGGCTTCTTTGGCTTGCAGTTGCTGCGCTTTTACCAAAGGGCGCATCGAACTGAATGGAATCGTGGCGGAAGGAGTTTGTGATGAACCTACAGCCGGACAAGTTTTTTTTTTGTTTTATAATAGCATTCGTCACATGCTGCGATAAAATAACAGCGTTTTTTATTTGTGCTGCAGAAATTCGAATTTGGCATCGTGGCAACTCCCCAATGAAGGCTTACCGCCGCTAAGCGGTTTTCCATGGCTCACAAAGTTTCAGTTAAGGAAAAGCAAATGTAAAAATAGACAAGGGTAGGGTTGTTTTTTGACAGCATAGAACCGCAGGCCCGCACACCTATTCCGTTAACCACCAGCGGCGCTTCAAGTTCATCATGACCAGTTGTTTTCCTGGGACATATATCCTCCGCCGAACGGCGATTGATGACACCGCCATTACCGCGGCTGGAGTGAAAGAAAATTGCAGGCACTCTTAAGTGTGAAATCTCGGATGAAAAATGCGTATTCTGCTCTGCAATACATCGAGTCTTTTAAAGTCGACTTAAGTACCATAAACAAGTGCGTTGCTTAGAACACATTTTGGGGGACAGTATAAGGTGTGTGGTATCAAAGTATGAATGCTCAGTGCCTTTAATTAAATACGTTCATGAGGTCTCACGTATCCCTATAAAACGCTTTAGACAAAGCCTCCTTAGAACTGGCTTCCCTGCAATACATAAGTGCATTGCTGAGAAACCATGTCTTACGAAAAATGTCAGCGCATTTAACATGAAAATATGCAGGTCCTAGGGAGTTTAATTCTAGCATTTTATATGCGCTGACACTGACACGTAAAGCGTTAGAGACGCACAGACTGGTTTTCTCACTGAGCTCACATAGAAATGCCTAAGAAAGTAAAAAGCCGTGCTGAAATAAATTCGAAGTGCTTCCAAGTTATACACACGATGCAGCCAAGAACAAGCCACAACAGCGCCCAAATCATCAAACCCACCGCCGGTGTAAAGCCTGTATGCATCTCTCTTTGTGCTCCAGAAACGGTTCCCAACGGAAGGGTTTGGGCAAAAAGGCGCTCATGGAGGTATTTTGGAAACTGGAAACAGTTTTTGGGAGAACGGAGCCCATTCCATCTTAGCCCGTTTCTGCAGACAAAGAGAGGTGCATACAGGCTTGAAAGCGCCAAGAACGCCAAATACAGCTTTTTTCAGCTTGAAAGAACTAGCCTCACTCCTTCCAGCCACGAAAAAAGCTTTTTCCGCCGGAAGTAAACGCAAAAAACATTATGTAAAAACTTTCAAATTTCGCGCTGCAGTGACGTAATATGGGAAGCAGTGACGTAACACGGGCCAGCAATAAAAACATAGGTATAAGTGTGTTAACTGCCCGTTAGCATTCTAGTACTACGATCGAGCGGAACTACAGGCCCCACTACAATCGCAAAGTCATGTTTCTTGGCGGTCGATCAAATCAGCGGCCGCCAAACGCCCCGGCAAGATTCCGTGACGTCACGGGAAAATAGCCTGGAAGTGGCTAGGGAGTCGCCTCTGCTTCATGCATTTTCCTTGATATCCCGATCATTCTTTTGAAGTTCGCGATAAAGGCGGCATCATTGTTATCGGTACAAAGCAGTTTCTTTAAGCCACTTTAAGTGGGTTACAGTGGCACAGACGTCGGCCTCGAGGCATGGCTCGATTTGCGCTCGTCCGCGATCCCCTCCGCGCCCTTGGGAGAGTGGTGACCGCAGTAGTACTACAGCTAAGCCTAGATGTAACGGACTTCTATGTGACAAATTCCTGGAATTAACGAAGTTTTTTAACACGAAAGTGTTTTATTCCCGGATACACCGAAATTTCACTGACGTCATATCCGTCACGGAAATGACGCCAGTACAACGAAGCAAGCGGCCTGTAAAGGGTGCGCCCCTGCACACAGGGTCTCCTTGCGGGGAAGCAACCTTTAGTACTAAAGAGTATGTTATACTTATGGTTGTTCGTTTTCGGGTCTTATACAGTCAAACCCGTTTATAGCGACCTGCAATATGCACCGCGATTAGTTCGATATATCCAATAGTTCGATATAGCCGAACCCGCCTATAACGAGCTTATTGTTACAAGTTCGGAATCCGCGGGAGCCCCCCCCCCCCCCCCCGCCTCTCTCTCCCTCCCCCTTCACCAACTCAGACATCCGCGTATGCAGAAACGAACACAGTACAGTAGCCATTACCATACCAAAATAATCCATTTATTGCAAGTATAACAAAGCTACATTCCGCCTTAACTGCCCACGTTGCAAAAAAAAACGGCGATTTTCGTTTTCACTTTCGCTTTGGCGGCTTCAACTAGCATAGCATTCTCTACAAGAAACATTGTTTGCACCAGTTCCAGTCCGCGTCCTCAAAAATCTAAGAAGCATTGGCGGATCACATCGACGGCTGAAAGCGCTTCATTATAAGCGTCGGACGGATTTCTCTCGCGACATAATCGGGAACGCTGGCGAGCTGTTCCCACAGTTCACCGATGCTGCTGTCTTGGTCCGGACTCGCTGGCAAGGCGGGTTCCGTCGCGAGTCCCACGAGTCGGAAACACTTACGGGTATTCGGCGTCACGTCGCTCCGTGCGAGGCGCAATGTCTCAGTCGCGGCCACGGAGCTCCGTGGTCGCGGCTCTTGCTTCGTAGTCACGGCCAATCCACATCTCAATCGCCGCTCCGATATCATGCATTTCGGCGGCCATTCTAGGCCCCCAGAGTTCGATATATCGGATGTGAACTTCGTTATAAGGAATATGTTTCCCATGTATTTCCGTAACTGAATTATTTTTGTTCGATATATATACCATAAGTCGCTCTATCCGGGTTCGTTATAGCCGGGTTTGTCTGTATTAAAGACGACAGTCTTTCTTGGGCTACTTGAACGGGAAAATTTTGGTCTGTTTGTCTGTATGTCTGTAACTCTATTCAGCCAGCCGGCCGCAGTGAAATAGATGCTGCGCCATAGTCTTATATACTCACAGCAAAATCAAAACGTCTGAGTTCGGTGTTAATGTTCATACTTGTCAACACTGTTGAACTAGAACAGGAGATTACGCAAATATAAGGCACAAAATCAATACATGAGTGATATTTGGAGTGTTCCTTTATTCAAAATTCACGGACGCTAGCTTTTTGCAATAGCAAATAAAATTCTATAGTATACATCAACTGCAGACAACCGTCGCCTACTGTTGCCCGCGCTACCTGACTGAATTCTAAAAAATCAAACGGCAACAGCAACAAAAGGTTCCACTAGATAGGTTTCGTGTTCAGCTAGGAACGCTCGTGGAGTAGGGCAACGTGGTTCTATAAACGTTGCAGTAGGGCGCCTCGATTCACGCGCGTCTCGACGTGCAGAAGCGCTGGCATTGCATCGAGGCACCCGTCCGGGAACAGTGGAACGCGGTAAATTATTGTCTTGACCAAACATCTAGCGTGTTATCTTGGAAGTAACGAGACGGGAGAGTAACAGCATGAGAGGTGAGCGGGAAAAAGAAGGGTGGCATTTGCTTGCCAGGGGCGCCATTCGACTATCGTCTTGCGTCGACATTTGCAACGAAAGCAGCAGATACGCGGCCAATTTTTTAACACGAAACTGTTTTGTGCCAGGGATACAGGGAGGTCATATTCATCAGGGAGGTCATATCCGTCACGGAAATGACGCCAGTACACCTTAGCCGAAACAAACCGCCAGCAGGACGTCGCCAAGCATACCCACAAAACAGCCGCCAACCCGCAAACCAAGCTCAGCTGCAAATTTCGCTGCACATTTCACTTTCGTGTTTTACCGATTCCTAGGACAGAGGAATCAACCCCAGTTTTTTTCGATTCCCCGTTGCCGCCGCCTTTGAAGCCCATGTGTTCGCGACCTCGTTACGAAGGCGTGGCAGCGTTTAACCGTGATAGAACGAAATCGCTAAGCTGATCAGTCATTACTGATTGCACTTTTACTGCTAGCGGTCGGAGAACTGCGCTAGTTTAGTGAACACTAGCACTACTGTAAGGAGCTGGCAGGTACAAAAACGTCTATATCACCTAAAAACGAAATTCGTCGTGATGATGAATATGATGATGATGATGATGATGATGATGATGATCAGAGCAGCTGGCGCCATCCAGTGGCTAACGTAGCTCACTCTAACGTAGCAGCCACTTCTGGTTTTTGTTGCCTAGCGCGACACCACACCAGGTAGCAAGAGTAACACGTCTTTTCACCGGCACAGCAAACTACCGTGCGTTTCCACGTTTGAGTGCGGTGTCGGTTGGAGCAGTTTTGCGATGCAAGGCGCGCATGTCGGTGTGTGGTCGCGTGTTTCCATTGCTATCTGCGGTATCGGTTCGTCTGTGATGAGTTCTGTTACCAAAAAAACGGAAAGTTCTGTCTTCTCAAGACAAGCTCACGATTTTAAACGCCGTCTCCACCGGCGAGAAAGAAGAATGTCGCAGCCCGGTACAGTATCGCAGCTGGCACCCTCCCAACAACTTTGAGTGCGGAAAAGAGCATCAAGTTCGCGAAAAGGCACCCTTTCAGCACACTTTTGGTTGTTGAAACGCGCTAAGGCACCGAAAAGTGTCAAAAGCTGAATACGGGGGTATGTGAGCTTGCTTCTTTGGAGCGCTGTGTAGCGCCTACTAAGCTCGTGTAAAAGCAGCAGGCGCAACTCGCGCAGTTTTTACTCCGAAATAAGTCCTTGGCGGGTGAGTTCACCTTCTCTGATGTCTAGCATCTTGGATTCCTTTCTGCTTCATTCCCGCGAGGCTTAAGTCGAAAGCTGCGTGTAACGAAAAATTGCTAACTTTAGTCAAATTCGTTAGGTCCCGGTTTAACTGTATATACCCTGGTCGCAGGCACACGCTGCTCAACTACCTGGGCTACCGCGTGATGTGCGCGCTGGCGCCTTTCCTGCCCACGCGGGCGCACTCCCTGGCCAAGTTGCAGTGGGAGCGACAGCTGGGCTACCGGGAGCTGCCGGAGCGCTGGCGCGTCTGCCTGCGGGCCGTGGACGCGGTCATGGCGCTCACCACGCACGCGCTGCACTTCGAGCACTACGCCAAGAAGAACTCGCTCAACTTCAAGAACGTACGACGCCAGGCTTCGCCTATTCGCTTTCTTTAGATACACCAAGAATTCACCACGCCAGAATTATTAGTGAACATAGGTGACCCAATACGGCGCCTTTGGGGTTACCAAGCCTACCATCAGGTTCACACTGAAGTGGATAAATGCGCGGGCGAAGGGTAGCTGTGAGATTTTAGTTTATTTGAATTACTGTGGGCCACAGCCGAGACCAAAGATAAGGTAACGCAGTCTCAGGTGGCGACTTGGTTTCTTTTAACACAGCAGGGTAAATGTATGGCGCTATCTTGATATCTTTAAAAGGGCTGTAAATGCGGTGTCAGTGAACGGTAATTGTACTACGTGTGTTGCAGCAAATAAAGGATGCCAGGGCTAAACAGCACGCTGATGCGCGTTGTTTATATCAATCTATCTCCCCGCCTATCTGTCTCTTTCTCTCTCGCTCTCCCAGCATTTCGCCAAGTTCACCGGCGTGGTGTCGGCATTGAGAAGCTTCTTCGCCGACTATGCCAAATCTCGCCTCGACAATTACGCTGAATGCAACTACAAGGTAAGAAACTAAACATCGCCGTTAAATATGACGGCTGTGATGAATGCACGGCTTATTTTAACCAGGTATTTTCTGATCGTGTGCTTGCTGCGTTGCTATAAACGCACAGCTAAGGTAGTTGTAGACGTTGCCTAATTTTTTTTTTCTTGGGAAGTTTAGAGGAGTGTTTAAGCCTAATGTTGGAAATTTGTGGGGAGGAAATTTACGGGTACTTCGTTTTTCACGAGAAAATGGCGCCAGAGATCAAGGTTTGCCTTTCACAATTATTTTCTAATTCTCACAATATGGCAGCTGCCATGGTGCCACGCTCGAAACAGGATGGCATCTGGCAGATCGCGAACACAGTATTTTAGGTAACGTGCGCCGAGAAACATCACCGAGAATAGATTATTCAATGTAATGCAACCTTCAGGGTCGGCTGTTAGGGTTCCTCGAGATTATTTCTCTTACAACACTGCATCTAGACCTCCGGGTCCCGACGGCGCAGTCACATCGAATTCTCTGTTCGAGTTCAAATCAACGCCCCGAGCTTTGGTGTGACAAGTTTGACTCTGCTGGTTCCAGCTCTTAAGCTTAAAAGCGAGCTCCACTATAAAACGCTGCAAATACATACCATTCATATTACTGTGAAAAAGCTAAAAGCGAGAAAACTTTTCTAAAAATTGAGACGGCTTGTGAGCTTTGTCATTGTCGGACGGATTGTCGTCTGCATTTACGGTGCCACAGATCTGATTTCTGTTCAGTTAGTCGGCCATGACATTTTACTGCTCGCACTATACATAATGATATGACATTTTACGAGAGCACATGTCCTCGGGCCACGGAATGCATTTGTTCCGCGTAAAATTGGCGGCCTTTGGCTTAGCTTTTTGTGGTTCCCTGGAGCAATAGTGAAAGCACATTTAAGAGACCAAGTAAAGAGGTATTAATTTTCTGCTTAATTATTCATTAACAATCTAACCTCATGTTTCCGGAACTTTCTCGCTTCATTCCTGTAGCTGGAGAAACTTCACCTGGACAGCTTCGCACCAAATGTATCCAAGGCGCTAAACATGGACATGAACTTTTACAGTGGTGTAAGTAACTTTTGTAGTTTGGTTTATGTTGCAGTGGCTATAGTTGATAACGATGACGTGTAAATGAACATTGATTTCTACAAAAAAGAACTGAAGCTAAAGCGTGGCAAACTGTTCGCATGGCGACGCAGTGAAACATCCCCCTCGCGAGGGGCACGATCAAATGCAGAGCATTTCCGGGGGCGCACGACGTTAAGTAGTTTGCGTTACGTTAATGTTGTTGCACTTGTGGCAACTGCTGACGAGAGAGCGCTCATCAGCAGTAATTTGAATGAGTCAACGATATAAGGCGCGTTCGTAGCCTCCCATTCTGTGTCGGCTTTGTGGCGCAGTGGGTAGAGCACCATGTACATTGCGTTCCGCCCGCAGGGTCGAGGGATCGAAACCAGGCGCCGGATAGTATTTTCTTTTATATAGTGTAGGGGGAGGGGTGCGGTCAACGACGGTGCGGACTACGACGGGACAACGCGGGTGACATCGTGAGTTACTGAAATGCTCTGCATTTAATAGGAAGCGGGCGCCTGTGTATATATCATATTCATCCCTGTTGCTCTTAATGCGGACGTCCGGGCGGCAGATTCTTGGCCCGAGTTTGACCCCCTGCGACAACGTGTCCCCGCTGGTGGGCGAAAAGTTTATTTGCACGCACGATCTTGAAGCGGCTGTGATGCGGGCAAGAACATCCAACAGAGCAGCACTTACAAAATGAACGCAGATGCCAGTTCACTGAGCCAGAAAGCTAACATAATATAAAGTAGAAAAATCCACTCCGTGAACTTTTCTCCAATGATACCCATATAGGTACTGGTTTTCCAGAAAATACGAAATCTATCATGTTTTATTCATCTTAACTTAAACAGTTTTTGGCGAAGAAGAATCTCAGTGAATTTCTGGAGTAGAGAACTTCCTGAGACACATACCCGCGAATTCGCTTTGTGTTGGCTAAGGTTTGATGTACTTCGGTTTTTATCAGTCTTACCATTGAAGTTAATATGAACCAGTCTAATGTTCAAGTGCATATTTAGAACTACCGGCCATTCACACGAGTCTACTCATCCACATCCATTCTTGAATGATCTTGCAGCAGCCGTCTGTGCGACCAATCGTACCTTCGCGCGTAGCGGGTATCAATTTGCTTCCCAGCTTCCGTTAAAGGGACCCTGCAACACTTTTTCATTTTTTAAAATCCCAAATGCTTGCAGAACGTAGTCACCCAACACACCCAGTACTTAGATTAGGCGTCGCAAAGTACCTCAGCCAAGAATTACTGGTCTATGCCCATCAGATAACTTGTAAACTCGCTCAAAAGATTTTTCTCTCTTTCCCGTTGTCGACATTCTTCGATGGCTCGAATTACGTCAATAAGGCCATTTAGCGGCTGTAGGTCGGCTTGCCTTCAGTTGCAGAAATGAACGCTTTTCGATAGCAAATTTAAAAATAAAGCCACAAAAACAAAGCAGAAATGGAAGGCGTATCTGGCGCGACGAGCAAATAACGCAGCGCCGCTCCGTGCTGGCGATAACTATAGCTTTCGCAGTGGTTCAAGACGCGAAGGAAAGAGTGAAAGTGCTTATCAAAAGTGTTACATGGTCCCTTTGTAATATTACATCTTACTACACACCAGAATTTTACCGTGCTATGCAGCTGGCCAAATACAAAAAGATACTTGTCCCCTTCATGTTTATAGGGTATATGCAGGGTGCGTTCGGCGCCCATAAACGGGCTACATGCCTAAGGCCCAACCACACGCACGCGTAAAACCGACGTACTCGCGCAACGACGTAAACCGGCGTAAGCGCGTAAGGAACCGGCGTACTCCGGCGTACGCCGAATGCATTGGTACGCGCTTGTTACGCCCAAGTCAGAGCCCGCCAGACATCGACGCAAACTTTCGGGCGCACGGTGTTGACGTACACCTCTGGCGGTGATGTTATCGGCGGTCAGGTCGCATAACAAGACAGTGAATTGATAAATAAGCTAACTTCACTATTCGTTATGCGATAAAACGAAGTAATTTGTAAAATACGGTGACCAAACAACTGAACGAAACACGCGAAGCAACAAGCAACTATTGGAGCAAGGCAGTTTTACGCCAAATGTAGCGGAAGGGTTTTGTGCCTGCCAAGTATGCATACTAATCCTTAACGTTTTTTAATGTCCCAAGAACGGTTTTAGTTGTTTCTGTATTAAATATACGTATTTTTGGGAGAATAGGCATTATTTGCTTTATTTGAGTTAAAATGTAGTTGAACTGGTCGCCACAAAGCTGAGTCCGAAGTAGTCGAGCCACACTGCGTGACGCATTGGTTTACGCGCGCGTTGCGGCGATATGTGGTTACTCGCCCTGTCCGACGTCGTCGGCCGGCGTAAAGGCAGGGGCGTATGCCGCCGCAGGCGTACGTCGTTGCGCGAGTACGTCGGTTTTACGCGTGCATGTTGTTAGGGCTTTAGTCGTAAGGACTGTAAAAACTTTCCCCCGTTTGAAGTCTTGCAGTGCGTGTACGTGGTCTCGTCCCGTTGCCACCACATGTGCGGGAAAATTGCAATAAAACTGAACCCGGGCAGACTGCGTTTCTTGCTTCGAAAAACAAAACAAAAAAAAACTACAGCCTATTCGTACACACCACACAAACGTTACCTTCTATGTATAGTGCTGTTACGCGGCGCAAAGACAAATCATCACTTTTTTGCGGGCTGTTCGTTTTCTTTCGGCAGGTGCCCTCTGTGGAAGACGGGAACGCCCTGGAGGGTTACTATGTCGCTCGGTCTCTGGTCAGCCGTTCCTTCTGGGATGATGCGCTCAATGGCACCGCCACGGGGTTAGTGCCTGAATGCAGTTTCGTTGTCGTTGAACATGTGCCAGCGTGTGTTATAAACGTTGCGTTGCAAAGGCGCTCCTACTACGACGTTCTGTAATTTTCAGGTGGAGGCGGTCCGTGTTTGACCTGTCTTGCGCCTACGACCCACTGAGGAATGTCTTCGGTAAGAAAAAAAAAAGTGACAAGATCGCACATTTGCCGAGTTTTGAGCGCGTTTTGTGTCGCAGTATACAAAATGTCTGCCAGCTTCCCCTAGCTTAACAAACTTTTAAGCTCTCTTATTTTTGCCTTTGTTTTCAGAGCTACCACTGAGCCTTTTTCACGAGCCGTTCTTTTACAACGACGAAAACCTGTAAGTCAGATTTGAGACACCATTCGCTTCCACATCCACTCAACGGCACTTGAACGCTTCCAGTTATACGCAGTCCAGTTTAAAAAAGCTCGGTTCAGCAGCGTACACTGCACGTGACCCCTCTCCGCCAAGGTCATGGTACTTCAAAGAGCGATTTCAAGATAGTTTAGGAGGACCGCATGCATCTCACCATGCCACGACTAGTAGTCGTGGCATGGTGAGATGCATGCGGTCAGAGCTGCGTGTAATCAGCGAATACAAGTGCTATTGTACGGTGAGCGAACACATATTGGCTACCGCTAAAGGCTGGGGCACACATTCATCTTATTTTTGCGTCTCCTCGTCATTTGAAGCAAGCCAGAAATCCTTTTATGCCAGCTAAACCACTTGCTCCCCACTACCCACGCCTATTTCTGGAAGAAAGCACGGGTTATATACAGGGTGCTTATGATTCCACCATTGACTACCGCTGCTTACTCATTGCTAGCATGATTGGCCAGTGTAGTGAACGACTGCACTCTCCGATTCGCTTTGGCAAGCCGTCACTTCAGCCTACAGTGAGCGCCGATTGACATGCATGGGATGCCGCACGCTGCGAATGCATAGGCTAGCTGCCCTTTCTTGTCTCGTTTCACTCCATTGGGACAGCGAATTGGCTCTTAATTTTAGAATATGCCCGCTGCAGAAGCCAATTACGAGGATAAACCCGACCGCAAGAGACGTAGCCCGGCGCACGTGGCAGCTGCTCTGTTTTCCTAACTCCGCATAGCCCTTGCAAGGCTACGGCTAAACAGAAAATGAAGTATGCCGAACACGAGGGAAGGCAGTGGTGACAAAACAAAACATCACCCCTGCCTTCCGTTGTCCCTCGTGTACGGCATACTTCATTTCCTGGTTAACAAAAAATACTAATTAATCCTTTGCCACATTATTCTACGGCTGAGCGAGTAAGGAAGCTGAACTGCCAACTCAGCGTGTCGTCTGTGGCGTATACATCCTCCGCGTGTATCGGAACTCCCTCCGTGCATTGTCAGCGCACCTGTAATCGTGAAATAGTGCCGAGGGGAGATACAGGTGAACGGCGTTTAATGAATACGATTGTTTTTTTTTTATCACTCTTTCGAGCGCATAGCATATGCGCGCAAAGAAGCCCCCGGTGCGATTGCCCCGCCAATCACCTCCTCCCGCATCGGATCAATTGCTTTTTCTAGCCTTGTTCATAGTTTGCTTTAAAAGCTCCATCCCTGGTACCTTTGCGGAGATGGCATGTCTTAACGCGTTTTGCATGACAGACCTCTGCATGTAAAGCTTGCTTACTTGCACTACAATTGTTAAGGTGAAGCAGTCGTACACGCACTTTGAGGGCGAATATTGCGCAAACAGGCTGCCACGCTAGTCGTGCGTGCATGGTATGGAAGGTCCTGGAAACGGGCTGCATAAACGGGCTGTAAAGCAAGGGACGTGCGAAGAGAAGACAGAGACTGTAGGCCACCGTTGAGATTCTACTTCTTCTTTCTCTATCACTTTTACTTCATCCTCTTTCTACATTCTCCGCCCCAGGAAAATGCAGGCACAATCCCACGAACCCCCGTTCAACATCCTCCCCCCTGCAGGAAGACGCAAACCTTATCTGCATAAATTGTGGTTTCTAGATCCCACTGTCTCAATGAGTGCCGATCATGCATGTCCGTTTCCGTCACATCGTCCTTTCCTACAGCCGTAGAAAAGCTTGGCGCGGTCCAGTGCTGTTTTCGTGGTCGACTTTTCCTGCGCGACCAGCTTGTGTGGACGAAGCTTGAAGTCATCCTTGAAGATAACCTTCTACAACTTTTGTCTTTGTAGTAGGGTTCGATGCTCCAGCTGACATTTCTTGCGGCCTGGTACTGCCTTTTCTTTCGGACGTGCTTCCGTGAAAGCAAGCACATTTGTGAAGAGTATCTTTTCTCGCCACATTCGGTTATACCACGGTGGCACTTCTTACAGTTCTTTGGTGATACCCTGCTGTCAGAGCAGTCTTCAGAGCCGTCCCTGTTGTCATTTGTACGGTCTGCCTTGGCTCTCATGCCGGAATGAGATACGAACTTATCCGCTTGTCTAGGTTCTCCTCTTCTTTTTTTCGGCCTTTCATGTGAGAGCGTACCAAGTAGTACCTAACCCTTGAACCCACGTGGTCACCACGATGCTGCTTTGCAAAGAACCCGGGGTGAAGTGCGGACATCTTCCACAAGTCCATGCGGCCAGACGCTTGAAGGGAATTTACGTTTCTACGTTGGGCAGCAGTAGTATTTGTCGACGTGATAGGGCTGATGCTTTTGCTGAGCCATGAACTGGTTGAACAGTCTATTTCTGCAGTCTTCGACATTTCAATAGCTGTCTTCGTGATGCCGTCCGTGAACTTCGCTGGAACGTATTTGGTTCTGGTTGGTCTGCTACCTTTGGACGAACTGAGTCGCAACTCTTCCAGTGTGTCAAGTCCTCCTCCCGGCCTGAAGGTTTCCTGGAAGGCACACGAAGTCTTGCTATTCTGTGGTAACCACTTCTGCCCTTTATATTGGCCAGTTGTTTCCATGGTGAGCGTTTCAGTCACTAATTCGGCGCTCGTAGTAGATTCTTCGACCAACTTGTTCTGGGCAGCGACCACGGTATCGGGCCCGACAGTTGACGGCCTGTGCGATTTTCGTCGAGGAGTGGTGAACTTGGCGCCTCGGTAGTCGCGTTTAAAGGGGCTTAGAAGCGATAGCCCTGGCGGCACGGCAGTGTCGCTTCTACTTCTTTCAGGAATACCTCCTCCGTTATAGGTTAGTCTCGCCTTCCGTTCGGCTAAATCTGGCGTAAAGCCTGGGCTTCGGAACACGCTTTCCGATTTAATATTCCGCAGAGCTTCAGCGATGGTATTGCGAGATGGCTCCGCTTCCGTCTTGTCCGTTGTTGGCTTGCTGGACGCGTCCGTGATAGAAGTTCGTCTTCGAAGCTGTGATAGCCTACGGCGCTCATGCCGGGTCGACCGTTCGATGCGCGACGAAGTACTGCCTTGCTGATTGGAAGACAGCTCGTTGAAGTTACCAATGCTTCCCGTTGATGCACGGAATCCGGAAACACAGGCTTGATAATTTTTATCTTAACCGCCAGGGTGGCTCAGTGGCTAAGGCGTTGCGCTGCTGAGCACGAGGTCGCGGGTTCGATTCCCGGCCGCGGCGGCCACTTTTCTGATGGAGGCGAAGAGCAAAAACGTCCGTGTGTACGAGATTTTGGCGCATGTTAAAGATCCACAGGTGGTCAAAATTAATCCAGAGACCTCCACTACGGCGCACCTCATCGCCTGAGTTGCGTCGGCGCGTTAAACCCTACTATCAATCAATCAGAATTTTTCTCTTCCGGTTTCTCCCTTGTGTTGTGCACAACGCTTCCCGTAGAAAAATAGACGATTCCGCGGGCGTTGGCTGGCGACTCGGTTGCTGCGTGTCCCTCCCACAGTTAAGCACAAATTGGTGCCCTTGTTGGCGCTGACTGGAAGGGGAGCGACTGGGGTCCAGTGGAAATTCCTTGAGGTAACGGTATGATTCTGGCCACTGGCGCTTGCAGAAGGCGTTCTAACCGTGAATCAAGTGAGACCATCTAGAGCAAAGATCGACCAGCATCTTGATGGCCAGGTCACTGTGGTGGACTAGAGCTTCGAGCCCGGTATCATCCGCCATAACACGTGGGGCAAGGTCACCGTAGATTCTGACAATCTCGGCGTTGCTAGCAAAGAGTCTATCGTGCATCCCGAGGAGTTTGGCGATGTCCTTTTCGTCGTCTAGCATGCTGCGAGCCTCATTTAGCTGCCTCACCAGTCGGGATAGTCCCGTCGAAAGCTTCATCTTGAAGTGATCCATCGCTGTGGCATTACTCTCTTCACCCGTGTCGTTCAGGGCCGTACGTTACAGACGATTCTTCCCCTACTCGCAGCGCGAGGAGGCGGAGTAGACAAAAGATGAAGCCCTACCATTCGTGCGTAGAGAGAAAAGACATTTCCGCGCGGGATTTCGGCCCCAAACGTAAAGAAAGGGACGGGCGAAGAGAAGACAGAGACTGCACGCCGCCGTTCCGAGATTCTACTTCTTTCCCTTCTACTACTTCATCATCTTTTTCTACACGGCCTTCAGTAGTGTTTCCGGAAGTTATTGCTGCTGTTGATGCATCAAGTGTTTTTAGCGTTGCGAGATATGCCACATATTTAAATTGCTTGATACAAGCTGCACCTTGGCTACTGAAAAGTGCTCCACTTAATCAGTTTTTTGAGGGACGCCGTTGAGGTTTGCCTTTGTTTTTCATCTTCCGTGCAAAGGTGCGGCAGTTAGTGTACCCAAACCTTGTCGACCACGTATGACCTTTTGCTAGGTTCAAGTTTCGGTTCAACCTTAGTGTAATAGTGAACCTTGGTCAGGATTTGCATTCCTCGAGCTGAGGTTCGTTTATCCGTTATGTGAATTGTAATTGGCTCGTCCAGTGTTCTGCGTGTGCTTGTACAGAGAAGCTTACCGTTGCTGTGGATGAGAGGAAATCCAACAGCAAACTTGATGGATTTCCGCGTGAGTGCTTCCAAAAACAGTTTCCCTCCTTTTGTGGGGACTAGGTATAGAACAAATGATATCGTAGTGATGAAGCGAGTAGTGCATGCCTCAGGCTTCGAGACCTGTGTCGTGACTGGTTTTCCGTGTAACCACATAAAATATTTGTACAGCGCGCAAAAATGCCGTTTCCAATATATATATATATATATGTTCAAAACTACCTTCATTCTAACAAAGCTGCGCCGTAGACATCTTGATTTTGTTTGTTGGCACCCTCTGGTCTCCTTCGCTCTCCTATCTCTGTGGCCTTCGCTTAGCGGCCTTTTTCTCCTGTTTGTTTGTTGCTGGCGCCACTGGGACGACGAAGAGAAGGATGAACGCAATCGTCTCGTTCCAGATTCTTTATGAAAGAGGCAGGTACCTTTTTCGCAGAAAGATTGCTTTGTTCAGGCATTTGAGTAGGAAAGCAATATTTGTATGTTTGCGTAAAAAGAACCGTGTTACCCACTTACTTGACAGAGTGATGGTGAGCGCTGCCTGAAGCTTTTTTCAAGCGTGCAAACGAAGGAAGTTTTACCTCAAATAATTATTGCGCTGTGACTTTTCTGTTCTGCCATTCCGCAGACCTTTTGACGATCCCCGAGTGACGTTTCGCATCGGGAGAGAGCTCGCCAAAGTGTGTCCCCAAAATGGTGAGTGGGCGTTAGTCCGCAACCACAGCTTCCTATCACACGTGTCTTGTAGAGAAACAGTCATCCCGACGAGCACGATTTTTTTTTTTTTTTTTTGAAGTGCCCGCTACAGCTTCTAACGGTACATTGACAGAGAGCTATAGCCAGGCGGAGAAGTGGTCCTGTTACGGTACACGGCAGTCCACCAGCGTGATTGCGCATGCGCAGAAGGGCCAACACCGGCTGTGCTCATGCGCAGGTAACTCTCTGCGCATGCTCTCTGCTGTCTACCACGGCTGAAGAACATCGCAGAGCTATTCTACAAGCCTAGAGGACAGTGGCAAAGCCAGTGATGCCGTACGAAACCGAAGCGCTCTCCCTGAAGGAGTACCGCAGCCGGAGCGAGTATGCTGGAGTTAACATGCAAAGTGAGAAGGAAGGATCGCCTTTCGAATAATAGCACTTGAGGGACTGTAAGAGCCGCACATAGCACAAGCGAACAAAAAGAAGAAAGTTTGAACACGTGATGAGAAAGGGCCACAGCGACCTTATTAAGAAGGTATCGTATACATATAGTTGGATGCTGAAGGAATGATGATAACAGCTAGGCCAGCAGAAAATATTGCGTTCAGTCAGTAACCTGATTAAAGGTTGAGCTAGTAGATAAGGTATCAGCTAGAGTACCGCCACTGAGGCATGCAAGTCAGCAACGGCGGCCATTTTGGCGCTTATCAGTGTTGCAGGATTGCCGCGTCTACGGCCTCGCCACTAACTTCGACCGGGTCGTTTGCTAACAACACTGCCGAAGATGCAGCAAAACGGCATCTTCGGACACACTCCTGCTACTGAAATTCTGCTACACGCGTTATCTTTGATTCGCATTTGGAACGACATCGGTCTCGCGCAGCCGCAGAGCAGGGAGGACAAGCTAAGTCTACCAGAGTGGACCGACTAAAATGCATAACCAAAATGGCGGCGCCCATGAACCAATGTCGCAGTGTAAACAAAAAATATCACTTGATGCGAACTGACCAATTATCATGGCGGCGGCGCGGAACGATAAGAGAAAAGAGTGCCGATACTCTGTACCCTCATCTGGTGACACTAGGTTGAGCTTTCAAGGCTATCGCATTTAAACCAGCAAAAAGATATTACGGTCAGTCAGTAACCTGACAAAAGGTTGACCTTCCAAGGATATCGCACTTGGTTCATTTTAGTAGTGCTTATTAAAGTGAAGCCTCACTCCGCACTGAGATAACTACGAAAAAAAATTACGCCCACCTCCCCTCGCGGGAACCCTGGTGTGATGCGACGCTGAGGGGGTTCCAGAGTACAAGCGCAAGCGGAGAGCGACCGTCGACCGAAAGGCCGCCGGAGCGCGGCACACCGGTTATATGCTCAGCGCCGAAGGAGAGGACACCGCGGAGAGAGAGGGCGTTGCACATGCGCAGAGCGCGCGCTCCGCCGAGTGCAGCACCGCCAACTGTCACGCTACGCCACGCGCCGCAGATGTTTGGGTGAGAGTGTGCGCTATCGCGGAGAGGGCAGGAGAGGCGCAGCAGCGCGGACAACGGACGCCGCGACGCAGGAGGGACAGAGCCGAGAGCAAGAGATGCTCTCAGCGTCGCATCTAAAAAGAAGACAAGACGGCTTTATGCAGTGGTGTCAAACAGCATCGCAGACCACTCGCATAATCCTCCTGTGAACCTGTGCAAGACGAGCAACCTGACTGGGCTAACATCTTGGATGAACTAGTTAACCTGAAACGCTTTTAACACGCACCACCCGTATAGCAGCGGGAGAGGTTATTATCATTATTTGTGTTGAGGCATGTGTCATTGTTTGGAGGTTTTTTTTATCATGTTGTGTTGAGGCATGTGTCATTTTTTTTTGTTTTTTGTTCACTGTACCAAGCCGGTAATAAAGAGAGAAAAAAAGAAATCAAGCACTCGGGTAGGCGGCGGCTTAGTAACGCGAGGGACCTAGGTTCGATTACGGCCAGTGAAGCGTGTTTTTTTTTTTTTACTTCACCCACGATCATTCATCATCATCTTCAGAGGAAGTGGGCTTTCTGCAGGGCGTATTGGCGTTACAGACGCATCGGTGAGAGCGCCAAAGCTTCGTTTTAATAGTATACCTTTAGCCAATAAACCACGTATCGGTATACATTTACATCACTCGTAGATGCGTTTACTTGGTGAGCAAAAAAATCGTCCTATGGGTTCGTTCTTCGTTCGCGACTTGGGTATTTGAAGGTTTGACGATCGATTGAACGCACTTTCAGGGAAGGTTGATGCACTTTTGGCGAATGTTTTGGCGCACTTTTGATGAGGTAAAGCGTTCGCGCTTCTCTCAACTTCCTTTACGAAGGGGTGGTAAAGTTTTTTTTACGCTCTTCCTAAAACATGATCCATCGTAATGCTGCTGGTACCCAGTGATGTTCCGTACTGGCAAGAAAAATTGCTATTTCTAGGTTCGAAAATTCCCTTTTTTGTAGCATTTTTTTCCTGCAAGTTTCTCAAAAAAAATCCCTGAAAATTTCCCTGCATTCTCGCTTTTTAGCTGATAGATCTTTACGCGAATTCCTGTTCGGTTTTGGGCATTCGCCAGCGCCACATTACGTAGCCTTCAGCACGCACACGCCGTTCAGAAAATCAGAGTTTCAGCTGAACTAAAGTCTACTATATCTGCTGCTCAGCAACATTCGACTATGCATTTCAGATTTTGTGCATAAGCAGCAAGCTTAGTTTGCATGCTAAAGCTCTAAGTTAAAACTGAGCATGTGAAAAAGAACAAGGCATTGTTGCGTAATTGAGGCAGTTTTAGCTCAGCACCGGCACTGCGGACGCCATATCTTGTTGACAGCACGCGGACTAAAGTGCCCCCGAAATAATTTTTTGTATACTGCGCAGGAACAAGAACAGGCTTCAGCCCCTCAGCCATTGCCGCTTCAACCTTTACTATATATCTCCCGTGGAGTATTCTTTCCTCTATGCTCCCCCCTGTTAAAGTGAACTAGAATATTCACTCTAGTCCTGTTTTATTAACTGGATTGGAAGGAATCTTTGATGCTTGTGGCTTGCGCGAGCGCGAATGTGTGGATATTTGAACATCAATCAGACGAAGTGTAAGAGAACTTTTAAAAGAAAACAAAGTAATAAACGATGCGAGGTCGGTTCACTGACATTATTTTTCCTTTTTACTCCAAGATTCCTAAAATTCCCTGAATCTAATAAAGATTCCCCTTTTCCCTTTCGGACAAAATTACACCTTGAAATTCCCCGAAAAGGGGAAAATTACGCGCCCGGAACATCACTTTTGGTACCATCTTTTTCTGCAAACTGATCACAGCCCTCAGCCGGATGTCAGTATTTACCCCAATGGTTAGCCCGTACGATCTATGCAAATACCCCAGAAATAACAACCGTGGTGCCATTTCAGGCATTATGTACGACCCGGAGCGTGACCGTGCAGTATGGCAAGAGCCGCCGGGCAGCAACGGCACCACCATGAGCGACGACATGCGCTGTCTCGTCGAGCAGTACGCAAGCTTCACCGTGCGAGAACTCAACCTTACGGTACGCGTACACACGCCCTCCGCATTTCACAAATCGGGCGGACGACGAGAACGCGCAGTGAATGAAATCGTGTGTCTTTGCACAGTGCGGTTTACCCACGCACGCTCGCCATGTTTGCTATCAGTCATCGACACTGAAAAAATGGCGACGCCGAGGTGCTTAGTGGAAGCCGTGCGTGTGGAACGTGTATTTTAAATTCATTATTTTATTTTTTTTTTGTGGCACAAAAATCAAGGGCCCCGCATCTTGAGTGGCTATTCACAACGTCACCGAGAATTCATATCTTTCCCAATTTTTCAGAGGCAGATGTCCAGACAATGAAAACGTGCCATTCCTCAGGCTGTTGAATTCCAGAAACCTGAGTTAGCGCAGTAGAAGTACCCTTTTTTTCTGCTAAACTTGAGAAGCCACCTTCTCCGCAAAAAATCCATTTTTCAAGATGACGGCAAGTTACGTGCTGGAAAAGGCTATACTAATACCTCGAGTTCTGCTTGTCTGCTTACTGTGAAAGCTTATTCATGTTGCGATTGCAATTCTGACGAAGAAAGCTGCAGCGATTCGTTCTACAAGCGGAATGTTGCGTAGCACACATAATCTTGCATATACAGTTGAACCTCGTTATAAGCCAATTATCGGCTATAGCGAACTAAATACAAACTTCGATTGGTCACGCTTTATTTCAATGACACTTATTATTTTATAACTAAAGTGAAACTGTGAGATCCGCGCGCACTATCGGATATAACGAAGAGATATTTGACCAGTAGGCTGAGAAGGTATCTGGAAAAACTCCCGGCGTCCGGAGCTGCAGAAGTAGAAAATTTCCCCCCCCCTCTTCCCCCTTTGTTCGTGGACATGGTGGAAAACTTCATCCTGCTCAGTGCTGTAGATAGACACCAGGCAAAGATCACATCCTTCTACGAAAAAATAGGAACGCAGGCCTGTTTTTATTCTGCTGTAATTTCCCGTTTCATGTTCTGATTCATTCAGCTTGACATGCCACAAGGACAAAGATAAGGGTTACCTTGTTTGTAGTAGGTTCGAAGATGAAAATAGTTCATTTTGGTATCAAGGATTTTTGCGGTATCCAGATTACAGATTGGTTAGAACCGATTCTTAGCTCTACTGTTGCAGGGAATATCAGATATAAAGAACTAAATTACTGTCCCCATACTACTCCGCTGTTATATAACGAGGTTCGACTGTACCATCTTGCTCCCGTAGTGCGAAGCACCGAGGACCCGTAGGTTTGTTCTTTCATAACTATTTTTTGCACAATCGCAGATTGACGGCATGTCCACACTCCCGGAAAACATCTTGGACAACATAGTGGTGCCTCCCCTCTACGAGGTATGCCCTCCGCTTATTAATTTATCCAGAGTACCTCTCCCAAAATGACTTGTTTAAAGCCTTGGCTAACCCAACTGGCTGGAATTCAGACAGCCAGCGCGGCCGAACGGTGTCCTCCGCTGACGTCATGAATGGTGCGACGTGTCACCCTCGGCAGAGAGGGCATGTGTTGCAAGAACGACATTTGGACGCACATACGATAAATTTAAGCGTCATAATCGGAATCGGAATGCGAAAAATTATATAAACCAGCCTCCAACTTGATTTTGTTTTTGGAAAGCACTTCACCTCCTCTTTGGTAACGCCTTATCAAGAATTGCGAGTGATTTTTCAACGTCCTTTGCAGCGGAGCAAGGAGTTTGGTGATCAACTTTTTGGCAACCCGCCGCGGTGGCTCAGTGGCTAAGGCGTTGCGCTGCTGAGCACGAGGTCGCGGGTTCGTTTCCCGGCCGCGGCGGCCGCTTTTCTGATGGAGGCGAAAAGCAAAAACGCCCGTGTGTACGAGATTTCGGCGCACGTTAAAGATCCCCAGGTGGTCAAAATTAATCCGGAGCCCTCCACTACGGCGCGCCTCATCGCCTGCGTTGCGTCGGCGCGTTAAACCCCCACAATCAATCAAATCAATCAACTTTTTGGCATAACTACGTCGGGTTTCCCCCTCGGCCCACGGACTAAACTGTAATTTTACTCCACCACACATATCTTATTCCCGTGCTCTCTGGCGGAGTTGCCATAAAGGCAGCCACTCATACACACACACACACACACACACACACACACACACACACACACACACACACACACACACACACACACACACACACACACACACACACACACACGCACGCACACACGCACACACGCACACACGCACACACGCACGCACGCACGCACTAGACAGAAATAAGGGTAGGCAGTCAAGAATGCCAACGAAAGCAAAGGGGAAAATGTGGTAGGCCATTTTATTCTTCTTGAAATGTTTGTTTCTTTTAAAGAAAGTGGAGAAAAAATGCCCGCCGAGTGGGATCCGAACCTTCCAGAACACGCGGCTGGTGCGATTACCACTACGCTACAAGCGGGGCTGTTCTCCCCTTCACTTTCATGGGTATTTAACTCAAGGTAATTATTTCCTGTACTTGCGGGTGGCAGCCAGTGCCACTCCGACTAGTCGGGGTGAAGGGAACCTTCCTCTTAACCCCCGGGCCGTCACTCGAGCGTCTACGACTTGTCGGGAGCGGTCGGCCAGCGTTGAACAGCTACCTATGGCACCAAGACTGCCAGAATAGAGAACCTTACTATGCATATGGCGAATCAGAATGGGTAATGAGGGGCTCGTTGAATGCAGACAGAAATCAGGGTAGGCAGTCAAGGAAAGCAATAACAAGGAAAGCAAAGGACAAAATGTGGCAGGTCATTGTATTCTTCTTGAAACGATTTTTTTTTTAGTGGAGAAAAATGCCCGCCGAGTGGGATCCGAGCCCACGACCTCCAGAATACGCGACCAACTTGCCACGGTTCTTCTATGCGATTGATGTGTAATGACCTATACCTCTTAGCCCAAATCTGGGAATCAAAAGGTCAGCACACTGTAAAGCTAGTCTGTTTTCCCAGAATCACGTGCCAACACTAGCGGGCAGGCAAGCTGGTGCACTCGTTTTCCTAGCAGTCCACGTTTCTGCCTTTGTAACGTGTAGTTGAAAGTTTTTTTTTCTTTTTTTTTACTTGCGCGCGCAACTGTTGTTCACAAACGCGCCCATCGACTCCTTGGGCGCAGGCGTATCGCGAGGCCCACGCCAGTTCCCTCAAGGAGCACACCATCCACCACATCGATGGAGCGGCCTTCGACCAGGTCTTCTTCCTTTCGTTCGCCCTGGTACGGCGTCGACAGCGGGCAACACCTTACGTCCCCTAGCGCTTCCCCTTGGAGTTCTATATAGCTCCCGCTGGGAGGTCTATATCTGCTGCATGCACTACGTGTAGCGTGTTCCCTATTTCGTCAAATACACGTATGCATGGCGTCATTCCCTACCAGGTTTCAGCACTTGGCAAATTAGATCATGGTGAGGTCCCCGGGGTGTCTTCATCGCGCTTTTCTGCTCGAATTAGCGAAATAAAACCCAATAACGGAGTACCGGTCGTCAGACATAGGCGTAATTGCAGTCTGCACAATGCAGTCTGTGGGAGATTTCAGAGCATCGTGGATCGAGGCCCTGGCTCTTGGTGCAAGCGGCGATGATAACTTTTCGCGTCGTGTATGCGGGAAATTTGTACACCTAACGATTTTGGTGTGACCTATAGACGCGCTAAAGCTTAAACTTACCTCGCAGAGGACTACTAAGCATTTCTGTAACAGTGGTCTATAATGACTGCTAGGCATTTTTCTAACAGTCGTCTATAATTATGGAGAAAATAGCTTTCTTTTTCAGCAATCCAGGTAGATGACCTACCGGGCGGAATTCATGCCTATTTCAATGTGTCCACTTCGAGCGAATTCTGATTGGCTGAGTCCAAACGACACGCATGTGACGCAAACAAGGCAAGCATGGCGAGGGCGCTGGTTTCTGTGCTGTGGTACAGGCCTCACAACAGAAGTTACGCCTCTTCTTGAAATGGACACAAGTAAGAATTTCGCCCCATGGTCTTAGGCAGTTTCGACAGCAGTGCTCATCAAACGGTGGCGGCTGTTGGCTGAAGCATTTTACGTGTGCTGCAGGGGCTCTGCGAAAACATGGACAAGTCGGCGCTCCGCGACTTGGTTCTGGAAGGGAAAGTTAGCCCTGGCAGATTTCGGTGAGTGCTGTCGATTGACCTTGGAAGGTCACATTCAAGGTCACAGTCTAGGCCCCAAAACCACCTAAACTTTGTAAAGGAAATCATACGACTTAGAAACATTGGGAGTGCAAGAAAGGCACTGCAAAGCACGAGATGGCTGTGTTGCCGCAAAAACATTTCTTTGCGGCAGGCAGCAGATGCCGCCGTCAAGTGAGTAAAGGTGACCACTGAGGCAGCGGAAGAGCGCAAAGCACGGTGCGTAGATGCGGCTCGTCAACAGCGCGCGAGAAACGCCGAGATGTGGGCTTTTTATTAAGCCAGGGCAAAGCGAGCGCGTTGACTCCATCCTCAAGTACACGAGATGCTCACGCACAAATAAGAAACCACCAAAGGGTCTTCCATAATTTTCTTACCTCGTTTTAGGGCTAGATTTTGGGAAGGGAAAGGGAAAGCGCGACAGACTACATTAAGGGGCTAAGGAAGTGAAGGCACGAATAAACAAGCCATGGAACCTAGAAAAATGTCTCGAGTTATCCAAAGCACGCGTGGCTAAATACAATTAAGACACTCAGCAGGAACACCAGTGCGGAGTCCGACCGCCAAGTCTAATAGTAGCTTGCTACTGACAGATTGGTACGAATTTTGCAGTTCCTTTAAGGGAGAGTAGATGATTGCCTTCCCATTAATTTTATTCACGATGTCAATTGTAGCCCACTTGAAGGCTCTTGCAAGTGCATTTCGAGTGCCACGCAGAGGGTACGACTGCTCTTTTTTTTTACAAAAGGAGTGCCATCTCCACTAACGTGATACCTGGGGAGGGGCGAAGCATGCAGTGTATAAGTGCATTATTGGCGCCTTGGTGATTTTGCCCACGGAGATGAAACCGTTGAGGGGTAGAGGTATAGAGCTTTGCTGTAAGTCTGGTGTCTCTGAAGCAAGAAGCGTTCAAGCGCGACGCGTTGAAAAACGAGTGTCCCGGTGTGTTCTTTTAGCACGCGTTTTTACCCACGGAGATAAAACGTTCTAGCGCGAGGCGTTGGAAAACGAGAGGCCCGGTGTTTTGGTACCGTCACTACATGATACGGCGACGACAGGAGACGCTGACAGCCCGAGCCCCTAAGGGGTTTTGCCCCTAAAATGTAGTAGCCTCATTACACGATGCAGGATGTTTGAAGTGGGTAAAGAGCTGTTGTTTAAAATAAATGGTGTTTAATTAAAGCTGCAGTTGGAAATGCCAAGGCCAAACTTTGTGAAAAAACTGTTCAGATGCCGAAATAAAAACTGGTTTCTAGAACCACAAAATGCAAAAGAAGGAAATGCGAATAGTTAGCACGCATGCCATTGAGTAGTAGAAAAATGTGTATCCAGCCAAAGGTGTCCTTAGGCTTAGGATAATTATTTTCTTCAGCTATGGTCGTAAGCCCCGCCCACCTTCAAATCGCTTCCAAATCACTTGGTTACTTCACAGGACCACATCAAATACTGCCCTTGGAGTATCATTACAATCGCATACCTGTAAGTCAGCTAGCGGGTGATTCCACGCCAAACGCTCGACCACTCCGATTACACTATAAAAAATCCTGGAGAATCCCTTCACTATTCGTCTTCTTAACCAATTTTTGGAGGAAACTCTCTCTCTCTCTCTCTCTAACAGCAACGTAGGTTTTGGCTGTGACCAAAACCTACGTTGCGGAAAACGAATACCAAAAATATCATACGGAGCGCGGTTAAATGATTTACTGTTGGTAGAAAAAAATAACACTTCCTTGCTACAGCACACTGGCCACCGCTATACGCCTCGAGCTTCGCGATCGCTGCGCCGCCTGCCGCCGCTTCTCCGCGGCGCTTACGGGATGTCCGCAGCGCAGCTGATAGCGGCTCAAGCAGTGTTTTGGTTCTCTTTCGCTTCTTTTTGCCTTTCCACGTCCTAAACATCTTGTTATTGGGATGTCTGTAAGCAAATAGTAAGTTTAGGGCATTTAAAAAAAAACAGCTGCGTCCTGATTAGAGTTGTTAGAGTGCTCGAACGCCAACAAGAGCTAACCGGGGACGCGGTACTGCGCGCTTCTTCGCGTCGGCGACGGCAGCGGCATATCACCACTGTCACCTCCGAATATCTCAGGCGCAAGTGAATTCTATTGACGCCTCGGTTAGACCTGATATTGGCACAGTGAGGGGCAGGTTTCGTTTTTCAGCGCGGCCGACGAATTCGGCCTTGTTTTTAATGTATACGTCGTCCAAAAATATCATTCGAGGAGGTGATTACCTAATATACCTGGCAATAACTTGTGCGTTTTATAGAAATAGAGGCCACGCGAACATGTTAAGTATATTCCAAGTCTATGGGTCGTTAAATATGTGCCCACTCCCGCCTGATAGAGCGGACCAAGGAGAGTTAATGAAACCACGGAAAAATAAATGGTCTGCCAAGTCCGGAAGCAATGTAATAGTTCGTGCGAGAATGAAAAAAAAAAAACAGTGCAGCTTTGCAAATCCTAGAGACGTTCGTCTTACCTTAAGCAAGGTTGAACTCACTAGACCAACTAGATGCGAAATGCACTGATGTTTTCCAAGACAGGGACGGGGAGGAGGGGCGCTTAAATATCGTGTACAAATGCGGAGCGAAATCAAGGAAAGGCCGTTTCAGTAAATCACACACAAGCTGCGCGTTCACCTTTATTTTGTTTTTCTACTTTAACGAACAGGGGATCACTCGGAGGACACATTTTATGAAGTACAGTGAGGAAGTTCACAAGCGATAAAAGGTGTCGTTGGATTGAGTGTGGTATCTGATAAGGCCCCCTGATTTCACTTTTGTGCTAGATTCTGCAGGCTCCCTGTGTCATATGATGATGTTTCGAAAAAGCGTTTAGTCACGACCGCGGATATAAGCGGAATATATATGTAACCGATGACTGTTTGGGGAAGCTCACCTCGCGACAAGACGACCCAGCCGTAAATTCTTTGTGCTGACTCCCGCGTGTATTTTGCGTTATCAATTATACTTATTGCGTAGAATGCCCGTGATATTTATGCCACATTGGCTTGTTCAGGGTAGTGATCAATATCCGAGATATGAAGCGTAATTGGCGGGCTGTCAGGTATGAGTGCTCCGCTAGATTATGGAGCTACACGAAACCGATTTACATCGCAGTGTATAGCCGTAGAATGAGCATCTGAACGAACGCTGCTTACGGAGTTTCTGTGAAGGAAAGTTTGACATCCACCTGAATGCAGCCATACGGCTTTGTAGCCGTATGGCTGCATTTAGGTGGTTGTCAAACTTTCCTTCACAGAAACTTACTCCACCTTGGGGATTTCTTTTAAATCTGGTCGATTACGGAGTTACTATTAGTCAATTTCAGGGCAGTGTAATTACAATAGGATCCTTGCATATATGCCGGTTTCGTGACGCCGGCTTGTGACATACACCTGGCGCTTATGCGGACCGAATGTACCAGAGTAAGATCGCGTCAGAAGCATTTACACTCCCGTAAATGCACCACGTTTGCGAACAGAGTGACTGGTCCACATAAATATGTATTTCCAACGCATACAAACGGAAAATATCAGTCGCGAACGTGCCTCAAAAGCAACGGCGACAGTGGTGAGCTGGCCGGCAACTCCCGCGACTGCTTTCGAAACGGGCCGCTAGGGCGATTTCAGTGGCGCCCCTAACAGGCAGAGCTCGAGGCGTGCTTTGCGGAGAAGCTATGCGACGCTTCTGGTCCATATTTAGACATTCTTTTAGAGCTGTTATAACTTTTTCAGAGACAATTTAGCTGAAAAAATGTGTTGATACTGTTGACGGCAAGCGCGGGAACGAAATATGGGAGTCGAGAAGCGAGCAGTTTCATGGCGGTAAACACACGAAGTTTGAAAAATTTGCAATATTGCCCATGTTCAAGCGCTTATCGCAGTGTGGCGGTCCATGTAAAAATAGTCTGGCTTATTTAAAAGAGCGCACAAAAGGCATTTATTTCTAAACGTTTATTCAGATTACTCTTTGTTTTAAGCGAGAAAATTTTTTTTATATATATACAGGGGCCACAACGGCCTCTGTCGGCGGGCCGTAAGTTCGCTTCACCGCATCGTAGTTTACCCCGCGGCAGGGAGAGATTCCGTAGGGAACTCAGATTGCTGCTAGAGAGAAAAAACTTCTCTTCCCAAATTTGGTTACGAGGTCGAATAATGTAGTGAAGCAATTGACCAAGATTTTTTGTAGTGTAATATAGGGGATGGTCGAGCGCACCGTGCGTCTAGGACGTTTGGCGTGAAATGACCCTGCCATCTATGCAAGTGGTATCCCATTAGGGTGATTGCGTGAACTTTCTAGGAGCACAGATGTGCTGTTCCTGAGACAGCAGCAATTTCGAAGCCTCCCGAGACGGAAGTGCCGAGCCAGCAAGAAAGAGGCGGGCTCGTTTCCGTTGCTATCCAACACCAGGGGTGTCTGGAATGCAGAGTGGCTTGCCTAACGCCAAAGCAGACGTGCCAAAGGAAAATTCTCGGACTACCCGTGGCGAGTCCGAACTGTAAATCGAAGAGCCCTGTCGGCTCAAACCTGCTCTGAGCTGCACTGGATCAGGCGCTACAACCACTGTACCGGCGCGACAGTCAGTAGTATTCAGAGTCACTGCCCTAACATCGAAGAGCTCTGGTAGTGTTAACTCTATGCGACAGGCGAACTGCAGTCTGCAGAGGAGCAGACGATTTGTCTGCAGACGATTGTCTGCTAGCGTCAGCGCTGCGCGTAGGCGCTGACAATGCGACGTTACAACTCCGGTAATAGTTATTTGGTTAGAAATTATTACAACGAATAGTTTTCAAAGCGAAGCTTTAGTGTTCTCGCCGATGGCGTCTGTAACGAGAATAAGCTTTGCAGAAAAGCCAACTTTCTTTGACGATGATGAAGAATGATCATGGGAGAATTGAAAGAAAAAAATCCCGCGCCATTTCCACTAACGTGAAACATGGAGAGAAGCGAAGCATGCAGTGCATAAATGCATTCTTGGCGCCTTGGCGTTTTTGCCCACGGAGATGAAGCCATTGGGGGGTAGAGGGACACAGCTTTGCTTGAAGCACGAGGCGTTGGAAAAAGTGTCACTGTGTTTTAGTACCGTGACTACGGCGACGACGACAGACCGAGCCCCTAAGGGGCTTTTCCCCTAAAAAAACGCTTCAGTGGCCGCAATCGAGCGTGGGTCCTTCGCGTTATGAAGCCGGCGTCTATCTCGTTGCTCCATTTCGACATGGTCGAAGTAGTTTGGAGAACTCAGACAGGATATCTAATCTAGTGACACTAGGGCTGCCTTATTGGCACTTTCCCTCTAATTTCCTCTGACGAGCAGTTAGAGGGGCGCGGGGTAGCTCGGACATGGGGACACAACTCTCCTCCGTGGACAGGGCTACGCTAGTCGCCGCCAGGGTGGAGCCTGCGGCCATCCTGACTCCCTAAACGTACTGCAACAAAGTTTTCTCTCCCTCCATAAAACACCGGTACCCAGTCTTAGTCAAAGACCAGATACACCGGCGTCTTAATGTTGTCTATAATCACAAACTGTGAAGGTACACCAGACAATCTTGCCATTCTTGCACCAAGCAGGTGATCAAGTGATGCCAGAACGAGCGAGAACGCGAAGACCCGAGTTTCCTTTCGCCAATGCCATCTGCTAGCTACTCCTCGCGAGCCGAGAGCGGTTTGGGCAGCTTTGAGCTGCTCCCTCGTGCAAATGAAATACGATTGAGAAGCTCCGGAACTGGTGGGTGGGGCCGACAAAAGAACTGTACCCGCAAATAAAATACGGAGCTGCTTTCAGTATGCGAATCTGCTTTCTTTTTTTTATTACGCCATTTTGCCACAGGGCATAGGTAACAGGAAAACAATGGACAAAGCAGGACAGGGGTACGACAAAGAACGAAAGCAAAAAATTCCCCGCATTTCCCCGAGGGGAAGAATGTGAAAGTGCGAATGCAGGAGTTGAATTTGCGCGGTTCGGTAATGTTCGCGAAAGAGAGATCACACACACACACAACTACAAAGAAAGAAAGATGCATTTATTCACAGACACCTATTTGTGCTGTCGTTGTACTTGATTGCTAGAGCGGATCTCAGCTTTGAAATTTCGTGTCAGTACTCCTGTAAGCGGGTGCATTAGCCCTTCTCACGCCCGATTCCTGGCCAATCCCCCACGTGGGTATGTGCCATGCACAGACACCTATTTGTGTTGTCGTTGTACTTGATTGCTAGAGCGGATCTCAGCTTTGAAATTTCGTGTCAGTACTCCTTTAAGCGGGTGCATTAGCCCTTCTCACGCCCGATTCCTGGCCAATCCCCCACGTGGGTATGTGCCATGTCAGCGGCCAGGCAGCGCGCGCCCATCTCCCCCCGTTGCCAAGGAAGACGAGGAGATTCCTGGCCAATCTCCCACGTGGGTATGTGCCATCTCCCCCCGTTGCCAAGGAAGACGAGGAGCGCGCGCACCCGCAGCTGTTGCTATGTGGACGGACGGCGGTCAACGGAATTCAGGGTCGCTTATAAAGTGCATTCGCACTTAAAAAAATTAAATCAAACCACCACGCCGGAACGCACGCCGATCAACGAACGCCCGCGCAGCTCCCCTGCCATGGTTTGAACCGTGGCGACACCGACCGGAGCGGGCGGAAACTATAATGGCAAACTGTTCGCATGGCGACGCAGTGAAACATCCCCCTCGAGAGGGGCACGATCAAATTCAGAGCATTTCCGGGGGCGCACGACGTTTAGTTTGCGTTACGTTAATGTTGGTGCACTTGTGGCAATGCTGACGAGAGAGCGCTCGTCAGCAGTAATTTGAATGAGTCAAGGATATAAGGCGCGTTCGTAGCCTCCCATTCTGTGTCGGCTTTGTGACGCAGTGGGTAGAGCACCATGTACATTGCGTTCCGCCCGCAGGGTCGAGGGATCGAAACCAGGCGCCGGATAATATTTTTTTTATATATAGTGTAGGGGGAGGGGTGCGGACTGCGACTACGGACGCCTACGGACGTCAACGCGGGTGACATCGTGAGTTACTGAAATGCTCTGCATTTAAAAGAAAAAAGAAAGTTGTTGGACGGGTGCACTACTAATACATTCACCCCTGAAACGGCTTTATTCTCGTTACTTGCAGGGTGAATGCACCGCTGATGAATTTTAACAAGTTTGGCAAGATATTCGGCTGTGCTCCTGGCTCACCCATGAATCCAGTGCGCAAGTGCAGCATCTGGGAGAAGCACGAGTGAAGAAGCTGCCTAGGGAATTAGAACAAATACTTTTATATCCGAGTGCATATTAAAAATATATTTATATGGTTAGTTGAAAACAGCTGTATAAAGTGACCTGCATAGATGCAACTATGGCACTTAAAGACAATTGCTATGTTCGACGGACACGTCACAGCCGTTGCAGCAGTAGCTACACCAGCACTGCCCTCTCCCGACGGGTCTGGTGCAGTTAATATAGTTAGCCTGGAACCCTGCAGTACATGAACAAGGACATAGACCACTACATTTAGTCACCTCTTGTGGCTCAGCATGAAGTTATGCTAATGACACCTTGAATCGCCAAGAGTTCATGGTCGCCGTGCTAGCTTCAAGAGCCCTTAAATGGTCCTCAGAAGCAGTAACCACTGCCATGCACCACACTGCTAGCTTTCACATGCCCTGTGCGTCCCTAAGGTCACACCATCCAGAGTAAGTGCATGGGGTGAAACCTATAGCAGTAGCCCCCTGTAATGATCAGGAGTCCAACTAGTATCTCGCACCAGACCTACGACTCGCCCCGTTGCCAGCACTTGTATTTCCAACACAAAGACAAGACCACGAAATGAAAGACTGGCGAATAGTTCCCAGGACCCAACACACACACAGACGGGTAGTTACGCAAAACACAAGTCTCTGGAGAATGTCCTCGCGGCGTCTCACCAAACCCAAGTCCCGGCTCGGATGTCAGCGTCAGTTACTGGCCGAGACTGCTGAGAAGTTGAGTTCCTCGGGCCTACGCCGCGAGGCAAGCGGGCACCAGGGCTGTTTGAGCACTCCTCCGGAACAAGAACGAGAGGTACGCCGTGTCTTCTCGCCGGCCTGGAGGTCCAAGACGCAGGCCCGAACCACTGATCGGGCAGCTTCGGATAGCCCGTCCCCTCTTTTTTTCCTCGTCTTCCTCCTCTTCCCACAGCCTGATCCAGCCATCTGACCGTCCTAGGGGTTGGCCACACACGCTTTCCGTTCACCTTACCACACCCCCCCCCCCAAGTTCTGGCCATGCCGGACATTCTAACGCACAGTGGAAGTTGCTTAACATCAGGGATCATTCAGACACACTACTCCACAGATTTCCGTTCCACGAGCACCGACAAACGTGGCCATGGGCACAGACGCGTGATTCCGTCTCGCTGTAGGCGGTAGCCAGGAAGTTCTGGTGACATCACCAACAAACAAAAACCAAAACAAAACAAAATTGCTACGCAATCAGGAAAGTTTGCAAGTCAGGTTTATTTGCAAAACTAAAATGGAAACTGATTAAAAGCTTTTCAATGAATAAAACTTCCTTCTGTGCGTACCTTCAGAGATCGTTTACGCGTGTTGCGCCATTTGTTAATACAAACAGAAAAAAGCATGGAGGATGGAAAAAAATTACACCATCTTCCTGTGGGAAACCCTGATGAGGATGCGAAGCATCATGGGGGTTCCGTGTGGTTCCATCGTGTTGCCGTTATGTTGAGTGATCTGGTGTTTAGTAGCGCCAGAGGGAATTCCGCGTCCGGGTCCACACCGGTGGCAGAGGCACGCAAGTACTGTTGTGACGGTGAGTAGGCAGTCGTTCTCGAGGCGCCGAAACTCGTCCATCATGTCCTGGTTGATGTTGTCGTCTCTGTGGTAAAATCGGTAGTCTCCGTCAGCGTTGGTGAGGTAAAGGTTGTTGACGTTGGTGCACCGGCTGAGAGCAACGTACACGCCCTCCTCTTCGCAGCTTTGTCTTCTCCTTCTTCAGCGGTTCCCCTACGGGAAGATGATGACGGTGGTTGAGCGCGAAGCTATCTCGTGATGGATTCTTTGGTTGGCCAATCCCTAGGGGCATCCCACAATCATCATCAGAAGCACTGCGGACGGGGCACGGACGCGGGACATCCCCCCGAGCAAGAGATGCTTCGCATCTAAAAGGCGAAAAAAGGGTCGAATGTCGGCTGCTTTGCTCAGCCATGGCTCGGCACGGGCGTCGGACGACAAAATCGACGAAACGTCGGGCATCAAGCATACATACCATTTCACGCATTTTAGTTGCGTAAGCATGTTGGAACGCCAGTGGCACAATTTGTGTTATTGAAAGTAATTTTCAGTAAAGCAGAACGTATCGAGTGACATCGTAGATGGAGAAAGCGCATCCGAGTTTGTTATGCGACACGTCACGGTTATGAATGGCCGAATAGGACAATTCGCAAAACCATTCGCAAAAGGAAGAGTGCCTAACGTGAGTACGCTGCGTTCTTTGCTCAACTGGATGTATTAATTTATCAATTGTTTTGTGTTAGTACTCGGGGAAGTTCCGTACGAACGTTGAGAAGCGCAGTTGAACTGTTAGTGAGAATGAGGCCTCGAGTATTTCTTGACTGTGTTGCTAACTCCAAGTTCATTTAATTTATGCGTCCACGTTCGTTGAGTAACTGCTATATTGAATGTTTTGAAGGTACAGGAGTGTGGCTTAGGTTGAAACTCGCGAAATTACCCAATATATCTTTACAATTGGTAAAAGTATAGATCTTTACAATTGGTAAAAGTATAGATTTTACCAATTGTAGAGATCTAATTTCGCGAGTTGCACGCTAGGCCCCATTCCTGTACCTTCAAAACATTCAATATAGCAGTAACTCAACGAACGTGGACGCATACACAGTGTTACATGATCATGTGACACTGTGTAGACTGCTTTTTTTTTTTAATTTTTACCCGACCTTGAAGCGGTGCGGCCTTGATTTTTGCCCTACCGGCCGCATTGAAGTTCGAGAAGCTCCGAGTAAAATATGTTTTAGGGGAGGTTGAGAGCAATGGATCAAAGTAGGTGCAAAGCTAGTGTTGAGGTACCTATACATGAAAAGCGTGGACATACAGTGGCTAAGGAGGACTAGAAGGCTAACGATGAAATATGGAAAGAACAGTGGAGAATCAACGACAGCCAAGGTAACCAAAAAAGAGGCAAGGCAGATAGAAAAACTTCAGGGCTGTTGAGGCAACGAAAAGCAGAGAGGGAAATATTGCTTAGGACAGCTACCACCTCTAGCAGAAAAAATATGTATTTTGTGCCTGCCCTAAGACCAGCGCTAGCAATAAACGAAGAGTGTAAGACAAGGAATATTAGTTTTTTTGGTAAGATGACACGTCATCACCCTGCTACCAAGAGGATACCACTAGCTATCATCATCATCATTGTTCTTAAGTTGCACCCGAGTAGACTTCAACTGAGCTTGAGTAATAGGTGACTGCTATGTACACGTATCAGTAGAGAGCATGTCCTGTAATGTGGGCCAGCGCTGTGCTTGTGCTTCAGTGACGACATGGTGATAAGATTGGGTGTGAAGAATGGAGCGTTTGTTTTCACGAACGAATGTTTGGTTATCATTTTCTTGTTTCGTGTGCATATATGCGTGTTTCCTTGTTTTGTACGGCATAAACAGAGTTGAAGTCTAGCCTGCGTGTCATCCTTTCCTTTTTTCGTCCAATGCCATGTTCATTTGCAGTACGAGCTCATTGGTTAGTAGCAAACTCGCCCAACTTGGGGCTTTGTTACTGTTCGTAGGGTTTGTTCTGGCTTGTTCACTAATACTATATGGTGCCTATAGCTGTTGTGCAGGGAGGGAGGAGGAATCGATCGGCAAGGGGGAGAGGTGCACTTAATTGCTTCTGGCGCAGCTAATACTGAATGTAGATCATTGCATCGCTATATTGGTACTACGCGACAATAAAGGCATTTCGTAACTTTTACAAAAGGCTTTTCTGGGTCCCTTAAATGGCCTTATGTATCATTACAGTGACCAAGCTGGAGACCACCGGGTACAGGGTCCAAATGTTTAACCCAGGCGCCACCACGGAGCGAGAAGCGTCGAAAGCGGTGCATCTGTGTGCACTGCTACAAGGAACTCAAGCTACCTTTCAAGTTTACGGATTAACTATGGGACTTGTGTGTGAGCATCTGTGAGAGGTGAACATCCTGGTTCAAGAATTTGCAATGTCGAAGAGGGATCCTTATGCCTTGCCAGCTGAAGAAGCTACTCAACAGCCAGCAAAATCAGCACATGTTGCAGAGCTTCCGTCTATTTGAGGCAGACGCAAACACTGCAGCGCGGGAGGATGTAAAATCCATTAGAGACATGCGCTTTGCTTCCAACCGTTTTGGGCAAAAAAGGGGAGAACGAAAAAGGAGCAGCGAAAAAGTGTGCATTGGGTCTACTCTGCTCTCACTAATAGCATGAACATGAATTATTTGTGCTTCCCCAGAAAAATGCTGGCCTACCCTGCATAGTACAGCATTACAGATGAAACAGTCTGCTAATGCACCAATAAAAAAATGTTTTAAAAAGAGAGTTTCAGGGAAACTTTGTGGTGCGAACCATTCATATAGTGGTAAATTAGCCAGGGGTTTGGTTTCAACGGGTTGCACAGGTTCACAAAACAAAGTACAAGGACATTTTAGTGTTTCATAGGGGTTGTGAAGGCAAAAGCATCAATGTCCAGTTGAATGTGTTGTGTTGTCAAAGGGTGTTGTAGCTTTTCTGAGCACAATTCCTAGCTCACACACCCATTTGGGAACCCGTAAGGGGCATAAATACTGGCTGGGGATGGAGGCAATGTTTAACGGTCAAAAAAAAGTGTAATCTCAATGTATTTGGGTTCAAATTTGGGTCTGCTGACTATCACACAGTCTCGCGGTACAGCATTCAGCCTATTAGGTTATGGCTGAAAGACAGCATGGACTAACACAACATGCATAAGCTCGGCTCCTGATTAGCTGAAATATGAGCAGCTTTCACAGTGCTGCAACCTGCTTGTGAACTGAATACATACCACTACAAGCCATAGGAAAAGCCACCAACCGAATCCTAGCCATGTTCAACGGCAACACCAAGAACAAGCACGTTGAAGAATCACTCCAAAGGAACTTCACTGTCCTGCACTTGCACACATTTCTTGGCTGTCGTGGCCGCGCTTTTCTGATGGAAGTGAAAAGCGAAGACGAACATGTGTTCAAGATTTCAACGCACGTTAAAGGTCCCCAGGTGCTCCTCCTATATGGTGGACCTCATAGCCAAGGTGTAGCTTCGGCGCATTAAACACCACAATCAACATCAGCACACACACCGAAATCTGTACTAAGCACTTTCTTAACCAGAACCCTAAAGGAACTGCACAATCCCACAAGTTCACCTCCACACTGCCCAGCTGCCCCGGGAAAACCGGCGGTCCACTTGTTGAGCAAACTGCTCAGCAACGCCGCCTTCACTGCAAAATCACTTTGTAGAAGGCACGTTGGCATCGACGCTTTGAACTAACGAGTGCGCCCGCTTCGCACGATTTGCTGCTGGCCCTTTTGGTGGTCGGCCTGGTGCCACACGTTTCGAGCCTCTGTTCAAGCCGGCACGGCGTCTTGCGATGCTTGTCGGCTGCACACTGATTTTGCTGCCCGACCAAGTGGCTTTGGCAAGTGAGGCATACTCTTATTAAAACCTCAACAAGAGCCTGCTGGTTGGTTACTCTTTTCAGGTGCTTGGCAATACTTGCCGCATATTTGCTGCAGGCGGGGTTGTCCATGGCCAAGGATTCCAGATGCTCAAATGAGCACAGCATGTCTCTGTATGAATCCATGCCCTGAAATTATTGAAGACAATGCAACAATGCTTTTCTGTAGCCAGCAATTCTAGGAGGCAGTTTGGCAACGTAATGCTTCATAACGTGGTAGGCCGTAAAGATTCTAACAATTTGGACTATCGCACTGCATTGACTATTTACATGATGCATGGTGAATGCCGTTATATTTTGAGGGTGCATTATTTTTAAGTAAAAGTCAGTATTTAGTGTCTTATGCACTGCAGACATTTCTACAAATCAAGCCGAACCAGATTTCTTCCAGAAAATTTGTCATCAACATCGTCACTAAATAGAATTGCACGGTGAATCTTAATTTTTGCTAGCAAAAATGATCTAACATGTAAAACTTAGCAATTTTGAGATTACAAAATTGTTCTAGATTCAGTGACAGCCTATGCTGACTAGTAGAAAATTGTGCCAGAACTTACTATGGATCAATTACGAGGCCTTGTTACCTCACTATACTGAGGATTTTGTTACACAGAGGTTTGATATAAAGGTTCCACATGGTTCCTTTCAAAACTACCAGTGGAAATATACGAAGTATCCACTTGTGAAACTGTGGCGCAACAGTTCAGGCAATTTGGCTGCCTTGGAGAAAAACAGCAGGGTGGTACAAACCTTGTTCTCCTGTATTTCCTGGCTGCTTGAAGGCCGGCAGCTTGTTCCAGTTGAGGGCTCTAATGACTGTTCACCATCCAAATGCTCTGTAGGAGCAGCTTGAGGCTCTGATGAGTTCTCGTGCAGTCCTTTAAAGAACTCAGATCCAGGGCACGCATCCCCCAGTGCAAGCCTACCGAGCTCGTGCCGACCTTCCCTGGTCAGGAGAGGTGCATTGGAGAACGTTCCACCAAACACCTTGTGCACAAGCACCTGGTGTTTGCAGAATTCCCCCTGCTGACCAGAGCGGCATGTGCAAAGCCCAATGGTGGAGTTGGCGTACATCGTGTTGTCCTCTTTGCCGCTTGGTACGACGTAGAGGCCATCCCCACAGGACACTGTATGATCCCTGGCACTCTCTGGGAGTCGCTTGAGGAGCTTCTCGTACAGCAGCCTGTGCCCTGCCACACGCGAGTTCGCGTGGTCAATGATTTGATTGCGGAAGTACTTCTCCCATGTAACCACGAGAAACTCCACCAGGGCCACAGCATTAAAGGCTTTAGTGCAACTCAGCACAATGTCCTTCAAAATCCTGATGGAAGCCTCAGAATAACTGTTCGTATTGTGGCCCCTTGTTTTAAAGTGCAGACGGAAAAGCAGGACCCACTCCGCTTCCTTCTCCATGAAAGTGTCAACACAACTGACGTAGCCTGCATGTTGCTGGGAGTGGAGCTTCTGCTTGGCTGCTTCCAGGCTTTCAGGGGTATCAGCATACATGACCTGCACATTTAGAGGTCACAGACATATGCACATGCACATATAATATACATACATTGCATATACATGCACACAACACACAATGTACACACACATACTATAGGTGTGCAAAAATGTGAAATTTTTACTGTCAATCAAACAGAATGTTTTATGCCCAGTCAGTCAATTTTCATGGCTTGCAAGAAAACAGCAACGCACAAAAAAAGACAAGACGAAAGAAATAAAGGCCATGGTGTTACTGCCATAGACCAAAGTGTGAGGATTTATGACAGTGGTGCATTCACAAAAGTTACAGAGGATCCCTAAGTATATTCTTAAAGGGACACTGAAGTGAATTTGTCAAGCTCCCGTTTTTGCTTGCACTGCGTAGACTGGCTCAAATTAGCACTTTTCATCGTTTATCCGGTTGACAAATCGGTAATTATTTTACAAAGTGCGAAAGAAGAAAAACTACCATGCGCGGTTTGCGGCGGCCGCACCAACTAAGGCTGTGACGTTGAGAGGAGGGGCGCCGTGATTGGACGATGCCCAAGGTTAGCAATCACACAAGTTTCGGTTTCGGTTCTGTAAAACATAACCAATGGCTTTGTTGGATGGGCATTCTCAATATCTCAGTAATCATCGTACCGCGCTTCTGCCATGTTGTCGGCTGTAAAATGCACAAGATAAGCCTCCCAGGACGGCTTGTAGTCGTAGCATTCACTAGCCGAGACCTACGCAGTGCATGAACGCCCTCCGCGTACCCGCAGACGCCCAAATGTCATGCGCTTTCCCCCCATATTTGGAGCTTGCCTCCCTCATGCCTGTATCGTAAAAAGCGTGTTCGCACCAGGCCAAGGGTCTGTTCATTCTGGCCTGTGCCCACTGCCTGCAAGCAGTCGGTGCTTATGGCAACAGCACGCCAACGAGAACTCGCTAGCGCGCCAGTGCCAGCCTGCGCGCGTTTTGTGAACTAGTTCGTGTAGCCATGAACGTTGCGGCCCCAAAAAAGGTGAACTCAATATAGAAAACATCGGCGGAAAACAAAAAAGTTAACTTACAAAAAAAAAGCACGCACCCGCGGGGATTCGAACTCGTGACTCGCAAAATACTTACGGTGAATTCCTAGCGCCCCAGACTGCTAGGCTACGGAGCGGGACGCGGAAGCCTTTCTAATATAGGGTATATATTGTACAACCGGTTTACACTTTTATTTAGTTTTGGCATTTCAAGCCGCTTAGGTGACTATTCGTTGTACTGCGATCGTGCAGTAAGCGTCGCCCGAGTTTCCACAGTAGCTCACGTCTAGCAATTGCATTTCGTAGACGGAAAAGCGTTCGCAGATGCGTAGTCGTGCTGCTGACCGCTGTGCTTGTTCGCCCAGCGCAAAAAAGTGCTTCCCGCGCCCTAGTTTTACGCTGTACGGTAAAAATATCAGTTGATTTTATTTGCTTAGTACCTATATTGACTTCGCTGACTCTTCTCCCGCCTTCAAGAGGCCTTATGTTTTCCTAATGGCGTACCAGTCAGCGAAGCGTCGCATGTGCAGCGCTTGTGTGAAGCGACCTTGACTTGGAGCTAGATACAGTGTACAAACAAACCAAGTAAAGAAAGGCACATTCTTCCATTCACAAACGTGTCCTGGCTTCGTTTCAACTAAGAGAACGAATTGCGACCAAGCAATTTTTTTTTAACCTCCTTGATTGCGACGACCCGCCGGCGGCCGGCGGGCGAAACGCTGGGCCGACTGACTCTGTCGGCCGGGGAGCCGTGCAGTAGCGCAGCCGTGGCGCAGCCAATTGCCAGCTCATCCCCTCCTGACGTCACACGAAAACGCCACAGAAAATGGGCGAGCGTAAAGAGAGGAGGACAGCGTTTTCGAATTAGTTTTTCTACTGAATAAACTCGCGTAAACGCGCCTAGAGTGGTCGAAACATGGCCTGGGGACTCCGAACTACAATTTGCGCTAGTAATCCCGCAATGTTTACATATCACTTCAGTGCCCCTTTAAGAGGTTAGATATTAAAAGTTTATTTTGGCTCAGGTTGTTGTTAAAACATAGTGTTGCAAAGTTTTGTTGCAGTGGAAACTGCAGGCCAATTAGGACTGCATTGGCAAGCACACTCCCTTTGTAGATGCCAAATGAGTCACACGCCACAGAATCTGCATTCCCTTCCCTCGGTGCTGGGCGGGTGTTCCCTTTATCAATGTTCAACTCACGCGCTGTGATTCGTAAGATGTTCACCAGCATCAAAACGTACCAGTAAGAGAGGTCACAAACGCATGTGCTTGTGAGATGCGGCTTTTGTGGACACTAGCCAGGTGCACAGTCTGCCGGGCCCCTTGTTTGCTGATTCCCTTTAGCAAAGTAACACTGTCGCATTAAAAGCAACTCAATGTTACCCCTTGTTGTGAGCATTGCGTGAGAGTTCCCTTCACTATATGCATTCAGAAGCTGGTGTAGTTTTGCTAAGAAGCTGAGTCACCAGTGTGCCCCACCACATTCCTTGCTGTTTTAGTTAAGATGCTCATAACATATGGCACGTGCCGTCCATATCATTTGCCCTCAACATGCAAACAGTGTGTGCCAGCACGTTATCATTATTTCAGGCCTGCTAAAAATAGTATCACCCTTTCCAGTAACTGAGTGCATCTTTGTCCATTTAAAGAATTTTTTTTCTTTCAATAAGAGTTTCAGGTTGCATGCTCCATTGGCTCAATTTACAAGTGACTCGGCGGATTTTCCTGCAACTGGCAGCTCACTCGAGAGGGGATGTGTTCGAGGGTCCTCCAAACGCTCATGTAGCACAGGTGAGGAAACAGTTTTCTTGTTCAAGGCATGTGCACATGAACGGACACAGCCAAAAAAAGCACAAAATAAAGTGCGCCCTGTTGCTCTTTAAATGCGCTCAGGAACTAAGTGCCGCTACACACAACCAGAGAAGGCATTTCGACACCATGGGTTCCTCTTATGATGGGTGGTGGTGGAGTAGGCATACGCACCAGCAAGACAAAATGTTGCTACTTACATCTACTACATACAAAGCAGTGTTATCATCACCTATACTTCTTAAACTGTGCTTGAGGCCCATGGCTTCATAGAGGTCTTCTAATATATGGAATTGAAAAACCCTCCACAGAGACCATGTAAATATGGTGGCTCCTGATTTGTTTCCTCCTAGGTCTGGACATTGCATTTGTGACTGCGTACGAATTTCTAAAGAACTTGTTATGCCAACTTTAGCAATGATTCTCCAGGCCAATACAGCACATTGCTCCCGTTTAGATGCATGGCTAAATGGTCAAAACGCAAAAGACGAACGACACACTCCGTCATCTTCTGCGGTTTTGTCCGATTTGCTCTTTACTTTCCAAGCACTCTTTTGACTGTGCCTTAAATGTGGAAGTTACAAAGCGCTGGAAAGGACGATATAAAAGTAGTGCAGAGAAGGCAGTGAGAAAACTGTGCAGTGACTTAAAGCATCAGAAGAAAGGCAAATAAAGGAGGTAATTGTCTGGAGTAAGTGCATTTGATCACCTCAGGATGCCAATAACTCATAATCACTGTCAGCCAGTGTGTTTGAGGGAAAACATGCACATTCTTGGTTTGTGTTAACCATTCTTTTTCAAGAAAAATGCCTAACACTGAAGCCAACTTTGTTGAGAATACTCAGCGTGAAATGGCTGAAACTCTTGCTTTATCAAAACTGTCCTAACAAAATTATGCACGAATTTGCCACTAGGATGACTATCATCACACCGAGTTTCATTTACTGGTCACAAATACAGTAAAACCTCGTTATTACAGAACAGGATATAACAAAGCAACCATAATTCCCTTGAAATTTCCGTAGACGCCCATGCATTTAACACCTCGTTTCAACGAAGCTTAATTTTTCTAGCAATAGGTATAACGAACTTCGTTTTTGTTTTCACTACGAGCATTTGCAGACCATTTTGGCAACCGTGTGGTCAATGTCTTGTGTGCGTCAGTTTACGTCGCATCATGGATGCGGTAATTCGAAACTTGCGCTAGCTAGGGGCCATGAACTCCGGCGCGCTAAAATGGCTGCAAGCGCCTTGCAGCACGTGCAAGGGTGCATGTCTCCTGGACTCCCGGTACGGTGCCCGGATGTTCCTCCAGCCACCCTACCAGGATGCAGCCGACATGCTGTGCCGCTTCTTTGGTGTTCACGATGATGGCGAGGACAAACTCGAAATCACGTCTGCAGCTGAAAAAGCCATATTTGCCTGAAGAAAATGCAGCCAAAATCTATCAAGGACTTTTCTCTCCGTAGTGAGCCGCCAGCTCGTGTGCTGTCAAATGATCAGAGATAAGCCATTCGGCGTGAATAAATTAATACTTATTCTCTGGTTTTTTCACTTGTTTTTCCTGTTTTCACAGGCTGCTGTGAGTTTCGGTGGTGAATACACCCTCCCTTGCATGTAACTTGTACGCAGAAATGGACACTGGTTATAGCAAAGTAATGGTTATAACAAAGTAATTACTATCCTCACTTCAATTTCATTATAATGAGGTTTTACTTTAGTCAGTTCTCAGTAAAGCTGTAAATGTCACAGAATTCCTATCCGATGTCAATACATGGGCTTCTATGGAAGAGAATTGGATAGCCCCATGCTTGTCTGCCAGGATAAAACAGTAGTCCTTCAAATTTCAGAACAAGTACTAATCACAAATCCATACTGAATACCATCACCAAATGATGAGAAAAATATATACATGTACATTCTCTAACTATGTGAGTGACGTGTATTTTCTGCCGCTTCACTGGTAATCTACCTTCACATGGGGTAATGGCTCCCAATTTTGTTTTGGTTTCTACTACACCACATAAGGTAGTATGCTTTAATCGGTGCTTAACCCAAAAGTTGCATGCATCGCAAATCATGTCGAAGCTGAGGAAAGTGAACAATTGATAAATTGTGAAAAACTGCCTGTGTGTGCTCACCTGGCGCCCACCAAAGCAGAAGGGATAGCTGCTTTTGAGCAGCCCAAAAGCTGTCATGTATCCCGCGGTGTTCTACGAGTTGTGCACCAGGGTGGCAACAGGCACAGCCCCGGCAGATGTGGCAGCCAGCCCCACCGTCACAGTGCATCGCGTGGTGTCGCAGGAGGCCGTGGAGTCCAGAAAGATTATCTCCGACGCTGACTTGAGGCACTGAGTTCAGCTCATGATTGACGTCACGAGAGCAGCCCAGCAGCCAGTTTCCTAGTACACTTGTATCCTGACGTCGACGCCTGCACAAGAATGGCAGGATTAAACGGTGTATGATAATCCACAGTAGCTTTGGCTGACTTTGTTAGTTAGGTTGCACAATACTATGGCAAACAATAAAGCAAAACTACTCTGGAACCATGGTTTTCTCGACTAGATGCCGTGATATGAGATACAACCTATGCCCATCACATGAAGCACATGTTGTGGAAGTACTAGAGACAGCCTTACAGACCAGCTGTTGCTGCTGTGTAGAGTTCAATACCTAGCTCGATAGCTTCTCAGCACAAAATAGACCATCTTGATCACAATGGCATAAAAACGAGTTCGTGACTAATTAGTGAGTTATGCCTAATGGGTTTCAGGTAATTATTCCAGTCACTCAAAAAGTACAGAAGATAGCCTCAAACTGATTTCAGTTTTATTTTTAGGATGGTTAGTTAATTGATTAAATTTACCCTGTACATAAAGTCACTTTACTAGCCACAACCCTTATTAAAACTGCATTACAAGGTAGCACGTACAAGTTCCCAGCTAAAGATTTCACCAGAGACGCAGCTTTGAGCTGCAATTACCTTGGAACCAAACATGTCGCCTTTCAAGACACTGTCTTACGGGCAGTCTGCTTTTGACCTATTCCTTCGTTTTCCTTGTAAATTGCTCCGATCTTCCTCGCATCAAAAGCGCCTGCTTCAAAGACATGTCTAGCTGCCAAGCATTACTTAATTTCTTTTTTTAAATCATTCTTTACGACATTTCCAGGTTGCATGCATTGTTAACAATACATATACACATAATGAAAAATTATTGAACAAGGAACTGCTAAGGTAAACTGTGCTGTTAGTGTTAATTTATTGACCGATTGATTGTGGGGTTCAACCCGCCGAAGCTACACCTAAGCTACGAGGCGCACCGTAGTGGAGAGCTCCGGATTAATTTTGACCACCTGGGGATCTCAACATCTGTCAAGATCTTGAACACACGGGTGTTTTCGCTTTCGTCTCCTTCAGAAAACCAGCCGCCGCAGCCAGGAATCGAACCGGTGTCCTTAGACTCAGCAGCAGAACACTTCAGCCACTGAGTCACCATGGCAGGGGTGTGCTGTTAGTGTCTTAATATCTATAATCTAATGCTTCTTCACTGATTCCATGGCAAATAACACTTTCACTACAATTTTTAAGAAATGGGATCAACGCAGTAACTTAAGAGCTACAAGTTATTACATCAACTGATTTTTCTTGGTTTCGTACTAACCTTTAGCTGCGTACACAGGAAGCTTCTCTTGTAATTTTTTAAGGGGGTCAAGAATCGGCCCATGGTTCTCCCGTTGCCATGCCTCGTGGAGATGGTACACGGTCCTTTTTATTGGGTTCACAGCCCCATTGGCCAGTAGCGCTACGCTTGCTGTGTCGTCCTCAACTGCCAGGTTGCCTTCATGAAGGCTAATGGCTTCAGCTGGAGACATGCCTTCAGTGAAATAGCTGAGGAAAAGAGCTCTTGTCTCGATGCTGCATCTCAGGTGGCACAGGGCCTCAGCACTTTCCACGGAGGATTGTGCTGAAGCTTCAACTTTATGATGGCGCACAATGGTGGGTCTCGGCGAAGAAATGGGTTGGTTTTTCTCGTGCTTGCGTTGAGCTTCTTTACCTTTATGTCGATCATGGCCTCGCACTTTGTGTGCGCCTGTCACACACCTTGTTGAGCTGAGAAAGGTGGCATCGCAACACTTTATGGCACACCATCCTGTCATGGAAATGAAAAAACAATAAGGATGTTACTTTTACTATAGGGTGGTACACAAACTTCATACCTCACTCCTGATGCAGCTTTTCTATATTTACACAACTTAGCAATAAAACCTACTTGTTTTTTTTTATAAAATTTCCTGGGGCGGTATTCTCGAGTTTTGTCCCTTTTGCGTCCCTTTCAAAAGTGTCCCTTTTGGCGAGCCCTGATTGGCTTAAAGCAAACAACCGGAAGTTACGCAACGCAAGCGCGACAAACCTACTGCCAACCTTTTTCCATGCTGCCAACACCCACTGTTTAACCGGAAGTACGTCACGAAGAAAGGGACGCAAAAGGGACGTTTTCAAAAGGGACAGTTACGAGAATACCGCCCCTGGTTTGTCATTAGTCGCACCGTCAACATATCGACATGCAGACAATTGTTGTAATGGTTAATTGGACTGACGTGCACTGAACCCTTTCAGCACCTTTCAAAAGGTGCAATGTCCACGCTAACAGGCATGGGCAAGGACTTCAGGGGAGTCTCGAGTACCCCCCCAGTTTAAAAACTACAGGAGCTCAACTCTGATATTTGCACGATTAGACAAATCATGGCTCTAAAACAACAGCAGGACTGGGTGGCTGGAGTGGTCCAAAGCACAAGGCTCAAAACGACTGAATAATTTTGCTAGAATATTACAACCCATCTAACCATATATTACACAATTCCCAATTCGCCTTTTCCCATAACTTGTTATTGACTATGACTAAATTTTTGCTGTTTTGCAAGGCCGGGTAAATGATTTCCTTCCAGTAATTTTATCCAGCCACTATGTCGGTGTTGATTGTATCACACATGAAGGCGTACAGCACAGTTCAAGTGCCACACAAACGGCACGACAGCTCCTCCCAAACCAAACAACAAATAACTTCAATTATTACAATACGTAGGACGATTGAAGGGGGCAAAGCTGTGGAATTTGGTGTTTGGCTCGATATTTTATTCCAAAAGCCCGCGTGGGCCTTAATAGATTCTAGAACCACTCTAGTTTCTAGAAACAAAAGATCAATTAGCAGCCCCTCTCCTTCTCTTTTGCGAACACCTTCAATCCGAAGGCTCTGGGCATGGGTATGGGCACAAAGTTTCTTAGTAAGTATGTTTCTTAGTAAGTATACTGTAAGAAACTCTATTAAAGTTTCTTACAGGGTACGCAAGTCTGTAGTTGAGCCGCTCCAAGATTGAAATAACTTTTACGGCGGGCTATCATGCTGCATCAACCCCACGAGTCACCATTCTATACGAATTATGTCAAAACGCGGCATACTGACCTTTGGCACTTCTCTTTTTGGCAGTTGTATACAATCCAGGCGGTGTGTGTAGCCGCACCGTAGTGTTTGACCCACTCAGATGCGCTGTCTGCGCTGCCAATGTCACTACGCAAGACAACCTCAGTGGAAGAGGTTGTAGCCTTCGTTGTTCCAGACTCATCACGCACGCAGCACCACCCGAAGCCAAGCGCTTCTTCGGGTTCAGCGTACATTTTCCCTTGTAGTTCAGGAGCGCGTACTCCCTTACTTCGTCAAGAAAAAAGGGAATCCTTGCACTGTAAAAGAACCCTTTGAAAAGAGAAAAATGCGCGTCCGAAGGAAAATCTTGCTGCGGCAAGGAAGAGCGGTGAACTCGGTAACTCATAAAGCAGAGCTTTTTCGGTTTTCATTTTTCCCGTTTTATGTAGTGTTCAACGGATGGCGCAACCCGCATAAACGACGCCCACAGGTACTTGCAAAATGGAAGGTTTTATTAAATGAAAAGCTTGTATTAATTTCCATTTAAGGTTTGCAAATAAACCTGACTTTCAAACTTTCCTGACTGCGTAGCTTTTTTGTTTGTTGGTGACGTCACCGGAACTTTTTGGCTACCGCCCGCAGCGAGACGGAATCACGCGGCACATACTTGGCAGTAATGAAATTACAGCAAATTATTTTTTGCTGTAATGAATTTTGAGTGTTGGTAATTTAGTAATGTAATAGATTACTTCAGGCCAGTAATTTCATAAGAATTGCTCATTACTTTCCCAATACCTTTGATTACTGTTTAGCCTGTGCCCTTTACTTATGGAATAAAAAGTTGACCAAGTAGAGATCCAATGCAGTCTCTGGGCATTGGAACTCCACGAACAGAGAGGAAACAACGCTTCAATGAGAGCTCTGCCTGCTTTTCTGCGCTGCTTCGTTCCCTGCCATCAAAAGCGGCGTCGCAAAAAGGTACGTTGACGAGTCTTATTACATTATGAACATTGAATTGTTTGGCGCTGCTACAATCGGAAGCACTTCGCTGTTGGTGCACAGCGTAGACGTCCAACCATAATTTACGGGACGCATTAATGAAATCATCGAACCCAACTAATACTTATACAATTATCATTGCACAGTCGAAGATATGATAGTATTCTAATTGCTGCCTGCGCAGTTCACAAATTACTTATTCTGGCTTTTTTCATCTGAGTGTACGGCATGTTTGACGTATCTCCCAACAATATTACAATCAACAAAAAATCTCTGCGCAGCCATTCACTTCACTCTTGGATGATATTGTTCCAGATTCTCTAAACCGCTCGAGGACCCAAACATCATGGTTGACACCGCAACCCATCCCCGCTTCAAGTTGGTGTGGCTCGATGACAACCGCCTTGAGCGAAAAAACTGGCAGCTGACCTGGAGCCACTTTAACGAACTCTTTCCCAGTGAGGAATGCACCGGAAGCAACATGGCAGGGTTCACAGACGCCAACGATGACTTCAAAATCAGGAGGACCGTGCCCATTCAGTCGTCAAGCGTTGAGGGAGCAGCGGCATCGCTAATCGTTCTCGAAGGGTACCCGAAAATGAAAAAGTTCACAATGTTCAACACAACCCTGCCCTCATCCGCGCCAGCGGAGCGATTTTTAGCATGCCAAAAGACACTTGTACAAACTGGGACCCCTTTCTGATGCCCACTTTGAATTGCAGCTCCTTCTGAGATGTGATATCTGACATATCAATGTATAGTGCTGTAAATTGTACTGTTGGTGTATAAACAAAAATTTCTGAGTAAAGTGTACAAGTTGGCAGTGTACGAGTAAATTTTTATATTAATTTTCAAGCACATTACTATGTAAAAGTAATAATACTTGAGGCTACCTGCAATTTTTAATGTAATTAAATTACATTTCAGAAAATTCTAAGTAATGTAATTTAATTACTTCCAAAGTAATTTGCCACGTCTGCATGGGCGTGTCCACAGCCAGCAACACCGCTGCTACTGATGTCATCACTTGTACCTCCTCCTTAGAATTAACAGTGGTTCCCGGCTTACTCGCAGCTGCCAGCAAATATAGTGTCAAAATGTGTGCAGCAGACCTTTTGTCAGCCAAAGGCAGACCCAGCTCTCCAGCCATTATCATGTGCATGCGATTACATAGATGGTGCTGTTTCAAAATTTGGCGGAAACTTTGTTGAGCTTTTGAAAAAGTGGACTCGCCAGCACTACAACAGCAGTGTGGAACACTGTCCTTAGCACACCACAGAGTTGTAGAAAGGCAACATCAACTTAGGAACTTCCGTCAAATGCAGGGCAGAGCACGGAGCAAGAATTATTGAAGAGGCGCAACAGGGCTTGCTCCGGCGGCGCGGTAAAGCCATGGCGCCGGGCACAGCACCGACGTGCCCTCTGTGCGCCAAAGGGAAAAGGTGCGCTAGTTCAAGGTCAGCCACTGCATAGCCGACTGCCGTCATGGGCAGACGACGCCGACGAATCCCTTGCGCGACTGAACTTTCATTGGAGTCGGTTCGCGGTGGAAAAAATCTTTGCGCCTCAAACACTGTTGTAAGACAAAGGGGCTTTGATTGTTCTACAGCGTGAAACCTACAAAAAAAATGTGGTTGAGTATGATTAGTTCCAGTGAATGATGGTTCTTATCCTCTGTCATTGTTCACATTCAGACTGTCTTAACTTCGCCACCCTGCCTGTGCAACATGAAAAGCGCGTGCAAATCTGAGAATCCGCCTGCGAGCGAACCACTCGTGGCGGGAAGGCGGCGTCCGCAGATGTCTGCTCCGGGCTCCTTCTAGAGCTTCGCTACAAGCGCGGTTCGGCTTGTCACTAGGGCAGTATTTATTAACAGCTGCTGCTAAAATGCCCACCACTTCTATTTATTTTACAGAAAGAAATCTGGCTATTTTCGCAATATATTCGATCATATTAAGATTTTTCTGCGTTGGGTCCGTAGAAGAACATGTAAACTATGGCAACGCGCTTGACGCGCCATCTGTTGTTCTGCTCTGCAAGCTGCATTTCCTCCTCGCCAGACAGTGACATTAACTCGCTGCCCGCCCGCGCTGTCCCAGCCCAGCAGATTCCCCTCTTCAAACACTTCTTTCTTCATGAGGCAGAGGACGTCTGTCTGGCCGATCGTCACCATTTTCCCCAGGCACCTCTAGCAAAGGTGTGCTTACCTAAGACAATTCAATTGTAAGCCTGTTTCCGAGCCTCTGCTCATTCTACTTTTTATCCATCTAGCAAGCGTTGGAATGCAACGTCCATGAGGTCAAAAGCCGGAGATGTTAATGTGATCATTTACAATGATTGGCTTTAATGTTGCAATGTTAATCGAACAGGCCGAAACCCATGTCGTCGTCCTCCTCAGACTCTTCCTTCTTCTCCTCCTTCTTGGGTGCTTCTGCAGAACGAGAGGCAAAAGAACGGTTCAAGGGTCACTCACAGCCCATCCTCCACAAGCAGCAGGACAAGCCACTGCCACCCTTTTGCATTCCACATGCCACAGAGGCAAGAATGGATCTGCTGTGAAAGCACAGCTGCACTTCACAGTTTTAGTTTAGGCCCTTTACAAGTTTCCTCTGCTAAGGACAGGAGTACAACTTTTTACTACAGCTGCACTAGAGGGTTGCCCGTTTAGGATAGGTGACGAAGTACTACTCAGCATCTAGGCTGCTTCGATGCTAGTGGCAGTAGCGATGAAAATGCGATGTCAAGCGGCAGTGCTTGCTAGTAATGCGAACACTTCAACCTAACGTCAAAAAATATCCTTACACTTGCTAGATTAATGAACACTGAAAAAGAAAATTTTCACACAGCACAGCCCCCAAATGCAGTGCTACAACTACCTCCTAAGAAACATCAGTTGGCAGTGATACAAAACTTAAAACAGCTCTATTTCAAAGACAAGCTAACTCACTAGTGGTATGCAAACATTCAAAACATTTGTATAGAGAATGACATATTGCATATTCAAACTTATATCAAAATTCTCAACAGCTTGCGGTAATTTCTGAATGGCGTTGTACAGCCTTTCCTTTGCACAACATCCAAAACATACTTTCATGTTGGCCAATTTACCGTTTTAGATAACAGATAACAAACTGATTCATTTGTATTTCTTTACTGGACTGGTAGAGAAGCAGACAATTCTGTTAATAGACATGTATGCATCTGATCTGGCGCAATGAAACTTCAAAGATAACGAAACCAACGTTATTTTCGAAAGCAACAAGTAAAATCAATTTGAGAACATTTTTACAATAATAAAATTATGGGACTCAAATTTTTTTTATACATTGCTGCAACTGGATTCCGCTGTCTCTACAACTTGGTGTTTAAAAAGCACCAATCGCAATGCCCTAAAATCCCCTCAACACGTTGCAAACACATTTCTCAGCCTCAATTTCCCTTCTTGCACCACCTAATTACAGAGACAGGCATAAGGCACTCTTTCATCACCACCTAACCGATTATGAGTGTAACCTAAAGATAACCAGAGCCAAACTCTATAGGCGATTGGTTCGAAGGCATTTGAAATGGAAAGGTAGCAAAAGTATTAACTACCATGGTATTAACGAGCCACGTACTGCTACCGCAGCCAATGCAGCATTCCTTTTGAGTTAAAATAAGGCAATCGGTTGGAGGCCTCAGGGAGAAAGAGAGTGTGCCCTCACCCTTTGGAGCTGCTGCAGCACCACCACCACCGGCAGCAGCAGCAGCTGGCGCAGCAGCGGCGGCCGCACCACCACCAGAGGGCATCGTAGCCAGCTTCTCCTTGCCTGCAAAAACACAAGGGAGGACACCATCTCAGTCACGGCTGGTGTGCACTGCACGAGTGGCAGGGCAAAACGGGGGAACGTACACCCTTCAGTGCGAATCACACAGTGTAGAGCAGCAGCATGAAGGTAAAGGCATGAAATGTTCAGTAACCAACCATGAACGTGCTTATAATGAGTTCAATCCCCAGGTCACATATTAGCACGATGTGCAATACCACCAAGGAGGAAAAACATGGATACCGACTGGAAATGGTTTAGTAAACAAGCTGAGTATGTCACATCAGGGTTCCTGAACGATTCTTCAATATACCGAAAAGAAATTGTGTGGTCATTAGGCTACCTGGTCAACAGCTTTTGTCTTAAGTTCTTATCTACCTACAGCCAGAAATTATATTTGTAACACCTTGCCTTAGCAGGGTGGCGAGTTGGTGTACTTGCATCTTGGGGATCAGCGCTAGTCCTGTCCACTTCTTTCTTATTGTGTCCCTGTTCACGCTGTTCCCCAATATGCGAGACACCTTGCCTTTACTTAAGATTAGAATCCTCACCATCATTCCTCGTGTTTATGCATTATTGCCACTTATACACCTTACAGTGTAGCAGAGCACTGTTATTTGACAGCTTTTCCATGCATATTTAGGGTGGAGCGGGCAATCTTGCACCTTCTGTGCACTGCTGCAAGCTTTGTCAAAAGTGTCACATTTAGTGTTTTGGAAAAAACTGACGCTAAAACTCGAACTAAATAAAATATCTTTGCTATGCTTCTGTCTCCATTTATATACATAGCTTGCATGGGACATCACCGCAGCCCTTCCGGGAGTACTGCTACGAAATATTTTGGTCGAGTTGGTTTGTACTGAATCAGAAGCGCCTGTCTTGTTTCATCCCAGTCTTCTTTAAGCTATGTCTCCCATGGAGTACTGCTGTCAGCACTGCTCGAGATGACTGCGGCAGATACATTCACAGCCTTCAACCATGCAAGCTATGGATAGCTTTTAGCTGCTTCTTCCAAGTAGCTTCATGCATCCACTCGCCCACTTCTGTTCACGTGTCCTGCACCTTTAAAATTTAGCGTCGCGTGCAGCCTGCTCTGCGGCTCTTCTATTCATCTCAGTTCATCCTTTCGCAAACTCATAAAATGAGTGCAACTACTAACAGGGCACACCACAGGGAGGATAGGTCTCTTGTCATTGCTGAGGATGTACCATTGTACAGTTATGAATAGACATCTTAAGATCGAAGATTATAAACCGCTATTCAACTGCTGTTTGCCATGAGCACACACAAATGCGTGTCCTTCAGTGCATTGATGAAGATGGAATTACAGTACTGTGCACTGAAGGCAAGCAGGTCTATCTTTCACAAAGCTTTACTTGAGATGGCGAGTTTTGACAAAGATAAGATCCAAGCAATCCCACAATATGTCATCCTAGCAGTGGCATCCATCGCGATGGTTTGCCCATTTAAATGACGCGACAGCAAGGCAGTCACAACTTGCTCATGAAGGAGGCTACATGCCCTACAAAGATGCACGCAATCTGCCAACGAAGCGACCGAAGTTTACTATGCCGGGTTTGAAAACTTACCCTTCGCGATGACTTCGTCGACGGACTTTCCCTTCAGCTCACTGATCACTTTGCTGAGTCGTTCTTTGTCGGACTCGATACCGACACTGCCGAGGATCTTCTCGATGTCGGCGGCGGATGGATCTTTGTTTCCGCCCATGGCGGCCAAAAGGTAAGCGGCAACGTAACGCATCTGAAAAACAATACGCGTTTACTAGCACGACCCCAATGCGTATAACATAACAAAGCGGCTCGCGCAGAAACGCCACACGATTCCTATTAACGTACTGAGCACATGTTAGTGAAAGATACCACGTGTTAGCGAGACTGCGTGACATTGATCTACACGTGTTCCGGGGCCAACTGATTGGCCGGCATAAACCATTGGCTGTAAAGTAAACTAAACAACCAGTGGTCATTGTACCCACGATCGAGGAGGGCACAACTTTAGCATAAGGTGACGTACCGCGAAACCAAGTGTTTTTTGTCGCTCGCAGATGGCAAGACAGCGTCACGTTCCCGCGCAGTCAGCGCCGTAACAGTCAACTAGTCGTGCTCTTCACAAATTGATTGCCAACATTAATACAGCATAAAAACGCTTTCGTCTCTAAGCAATGCTCTTACTTCTCTACAATGCACGCGTAGACGACACAACTTTAGCTAACTCACGCACGTGTAGGCCGGTTTAGGCTTAAAGCCCAAAGAACTAAATTCTCGCCTTTAAACATTTAAAGCCCCATATAAAAAACCATTTTGTTCAGGCAAGTCCACCTTAGGATGCAGCACTTTTGTGGTGATAAATATACAGCTGTATTCACAATGAACGCTGGAAACTCACTTTTAAGTCTCGAGGACACGAAACGTCTTCAACACCGCAACACAAAAACGTGGAAAAGGGATGATGAGATTGGTGGAATGCTACGCTTTGCCTCACCACCAGGGGTCCCAGCAATCACCAAAAGAACAAGTTCTTGAAACTAAACAAAAACAACCATGTTTGCGTAAAAAATGTTTTTTAAATTTAATAAATAAATTTCCTTTATAAGGGACAAGTTCTTAAATAACATTAGTTTTTTTGTGGCGCTAGCAACCAGTTTTTTGGATAGCTTGAGAACTTTAAATATAACCATTTATTTTACAGACTTGAGAAATAAATCTGAGTACTTTTTTGTTTGCAAGGACTAAGTTTGCAGAAAATGAGTGGAGTTTAACAAAACTGTTGATGGCGGCAATTTCGAACTTGCAACAGTTACCAACCCACTCTGCAGTTCTCCTAAGTGCTCCAACCAGGTCAAAGTCATTACCTATCCCCAATTGTCTGCCAAATTATTTAGCCACCATTTTTTTTGTCGATGAAAAAACTGCTAATCTGATTCTAATAATTGATGCAAGCGCCCATGCTAAAAAAAAAAAAAAGAAAAAAAAAAACGTTACCCCAGATTCTGCACTGCCCTTGCCAAAGTCATAACTACTCCGTGGTCACAACCCTTACCAAGTGGCTGGACCTGAACCTTATCACTCAGCTTTGTTCACTTCTACAGGCCCCTCCTCATTATTTCATTCATTTTTTTCACCACAGTCGCTCCTGGAAGCTTTCATTTGCCACTCCTGTAGTGTAACGAGCAGTAAAACAACGTCCTACTGGCCACTTTAACTTACCCAGCATCTTAATCGAAGAAACCTACTCTCACCACATCAGTTTGGACTCGGACCTCTACAATGCTTTGCATCTGCACTTTCTCAAGAGGCACTCGTTCTCAGCAAGAACAATAGACATCAAAGTACCCCGTCAAGGCCAACAGATCGACATTCATCAATTTTTTTTTACATGGTTTACTATGCCCTTTGTGTTGAGAAACTCCCCCTTTGATATACATGGCAACCTTTTTAAAGACACCGCCAGATGCAAGTATTCTCATTTTTGTCGCTCAGCGTGCACATTGGTATACATTCGGGTACTCCATAGGGCTCTGCCCTCTGGCCAGTCTTCAACATCTTCATGCAACCTTGAGGCTATGTTTTCATTGTACACCAACGATGTCATCCTAAACAAACCAATTCGAATTCAGTTGCTTTCAAAGATACTTGAAAAAAATTGTGTCCGGGTTAGGCTGTACTTGCTTCCCAACACCGTATTTACACAATTCTAACCTGCACCTTGTTTTATTGAAAATAGGTCTTCAAAAATACCTGCGCGTTACAGTCAGAGTCAAAACTCAAAAACCTGAAAAACTAAACCGCCAACTCTAAACTGCAACGAAGCGGCTCAATCAATGATGGAGGCTTCGTTTAAATGCAAATCTCGGAGGAAACGGGAGGGAACCGGGCAGCGTCCCGCGCATGTGGCGTCCTGGAGTCGTGTGGTCGCAATTGGCGAAAACAGAAGGACCACATTTCTAAGGGCAATGTTTCATGGAAGGGTTTTAGCTTCCCACAGTGTGTGCCGATTTCTGTTCAGTAAAATGTTTTGCATAATTTTGAGGCGTCTGCGAACGGCATTATTTCGTGTGCACGGTAGAATCGGCGCCAAGTTGTTTTTGTGGTTTCCGGGCGCTGGATTCTACCGCGCGTTACAGTCGGGGGCGCGTAGAATCGTGCAAATACGGTAAACCTCTCAAAATCCACAAAAATAGTCTGTACAGCACACTGCCTATCCTGGTCTGATTATCCTTTCTTGAGGATCCTTCACCAGCCACACGCAGGTAACAAAGGACAAGCTTCTAGGAGTCATCCTTTACAACAGAATCTTCCTCAGCAAGCACAGAGATGCACTAATGTCCCACGCTCATCGAATGCTCGCATTTTCCCAGAGCATCCACTTCAGTGAATATCCCGGAGAACATCCTGCACTATTCGCACTGGTGCTGCGAACAAGCAGCTGTGATGGGCTTAAACCGGTATAAGCAGTCACTAATTTAAAAGGACTGCTGGCATACAAAATGAACTACTTGTAACTTAAATTCGAACTCATTTCAGTTGAAATTTTTGAAGCACCTTTTTTCTACCCAAGACAATTAGCTGACAGCTATGGTACACAAATCAATGCAAAATTATCAATTATTTGGCCATAATGTGCCTAGCAGCCTAGACTCCATACTAAAGCCACAGCAACTGAGCATGTTGCACCTTCTCCAAGTGGTTTTGATAACGTGATGAATCGCAAGTTAAAGAATTCAGCTGAAGTTCTTAATTCTATCCAGTCATCCGAGGCAAGAGTGTAACACACAGCCTCACCGCTTCAAATGTGATGCATGCTTGTGTGCTGCTAGCACTGAGCTGGGTAAAATTTATCGTAGAGCAAACGAATCTAAACAGACCTGCAAATGCATTCAACTGCGGCTGTATCCCCAGTTTCCCACTGGAGCAAGAGAGCGGTGCTCCACAGTGGAGGAAGTTGATCTGGGATGGCCAATGAAGTTCCAGTAGCCCACGCTGGACAAAAAAACTTACCGTAGGTCGATCAATGCAATTTGTTGATTCTTAATAGGTTTAGTCAGTGATAGACCTGGTTCCAGCTCCTATTGAACCGTGTCTTCTAGCTTGAAGTGAGCCACCTGCTCAAGCTCCCCCCCCCCCTTTTCTTCTGCTCTTCCATAGACGCCATGGGTCATGATTGTGCAAGCAGGTAATTATAATTTCACCCATCTGACCACAGACGGCACAGTGACGGCAGCACTGTTTCCCATCTTTGAAATGTAGAACGTATAAATAGGCCTAATTAATGTTAAATTCCCTGTTGGCTTAATTTAAGCTAGCTGCCTAAATGCAGCTTAATCACCACGCGTCTAGACGATGACATACATGGTTTTTGCACATTGTCACTGTGGGAAGGGGGGGGGGGGGGGAAAGGGGGTGTTTTTTTCTAATGTGTATTCTTTTAAGTATATACTTTTTGTCATTTCATCACAATATGGTCATGCTATAGGTGAAAGGTCCAATGCATTGAAAGTTGTTAAAATTTCCTCACCACTCCACCATAAATTTTATACAGTAGACCCCCAAAGGGACCGTAACGATTTCTTCGTATTGCATCAGAAATTCGTCTTAAGCGGAGGTTTTTTTGCATTGTGGATGCTACGAAAGAGTAAAAATGTTGTTCATCTTAACCACAGTGTCCATCTTAACTGAGTTCGTCTTAATGGGAGTCCACTGTATTTTACATTTAAGCAGCAACATTTTTTTCCATGCTATAAAGTAAAATCACTATTTTGTGACTGCTGACACCTTTTAATGGCTGTCATTTTGCCAAGTCAGTAAAAAAATTCAATCATGACAATATCTCAAAAACCAAGTTGCAAGAAATAAAACAACAATTCTTATACTTCGAAAAAAAAAAACATTTTTATTAAATCACATGTAAAGCGTACCTGTGGGTGCGACCTGTGCAAAATAGAGTATTTCCATGTATAAAATAAATATCCTCTTCTTTTAAGAACAAACTCTCACAGTGTAAATAAAATCGACAGATGGTAAAAGTGAAACGAGCGATAAAAATAAATAACATGAAAGCTGCTCAGCAGAAGGAACAGGAAACAGCACCAAGCAGCAGCACAACCTCAGGCATAGGAGAGACGGTGGAACATGGGTAAAACAGAAACAAAAAACAGCTGCGCAGTATGTATTTACAATAAACCCGCATCTATATGGCCTAGCCAAATCTCCTCTCGCCAATACAAACTGGCAACCTACAACATATAGCTGCTGTGTGGAATAAAACAGTTACCGTCCTTGGCACATGGCACTAACCCTGCTAAAGGTCCCACATTTCCTTGCACGGTGCATGCGTAACAAGTTGAGGTGGAAACCATAAAAGGCGACCCGCTATCCTAAAAACACGCAATTCTCTAAAATACATTTTGAAGCCAGAGAAACTAACGCTAACCATCCAGCATCGTCGCTTCAGTTCCCAAAGAGCTGACCTGAACAAAGACGTTTCACCGGGCTTCTAAGCTCCAGTTAGGACATGATTACGGCTAAAATAGCCAGCTGGTTTCTTCGGTAGCATTTCGGCCGGCGTACCCACAAATTTGTATATGATGTGAATACCCGCAAATGTATGATGTGAGCTAATCAACACAGCCGCTGCTGGAACCGATGCGCATGCCTCTTTCGCACCCGCAAATGTGACGAAAAAAAAGAACACACAATAAACACAGCGAATGCTGCGCGCATGCAAGCCTAAAATGCCCGTGTATCAGTGCGAAGAGTCAGGCGGAGTGGAATCGGCAGCGACGGGATGACAGAAAGAAAGCGAGAGGGAGGGATGAAGGGGGGAGGAGGACACAAACGAAGAGAGAAAAAAAAGAAAAAAAAGGAGAGCTTGTGTACATTAGGTGAAGTAGTCACATAAACTGGCAACCACCTGCCGCCGCTGTTTTAGCGGAGAGGGCATTCCTGGTCTGGCAACCACGGTAGACCAGCGAGAAAATGGCGGGAAAATTTGCGGGTACGCCAACCGAAATGCCACTGTTTCTTCTAGGCAGGCTCGCAGGCACTTCAGGCTAAAGTTGCTGTTCCTTGAGACAGCAAGAGCTACTGTTCAGCCTCTTTCAGTAGAGACATGAATATGCTCCCTCTTCTCTGCTTCAACTCGGCCGGTGAGCCAGACTCAATGATCTGGCCAGCTTCGAGAACGATGATTCTGTCAAAGTTCAGCAGGCCAGTCACCCGATGCTGAAAGTGAGGAAAAAAAAAACAAGACACGTGATCAAAAATTTCTCGTAAGTAGCCCCAATTTAAAGAGGAAAAAAAAAACCACAAAATGGATAGACACAAGGCACGTTTAAGCATTATTTCGAATGGTCAGTGTAGTTAGGCTACAATGGCCCTACACTTTTAGCCACTGCAGCCTAGCGCCAACAACTGATCTTGAGATTCTTAGGGACACTGAAGACTCAATGGCTCTTTGTTTTAGCGCAAAGATCATACCTTTCAAAGCTTTTTTCAGCTTTTGGTCTAAGGTAAACGATGCTTTGTTCAGAAATAAATAATTACGACTGTCGTTTTTCTACCTTGTCTCCCTTCCACTTTTCTGTGATGAAAAAGAGCACATCCCATAGCTGATGAGGGACCGTCTATCATGTCGTTCAAGCAAGGGAGGTGCTGACGGTGCAGAAAACACCCACACTGTTCCCCACTATGACGGTTGTTACGCCGACGGCTAAACAAGTCGTGTAGCTGACTGTGCCAGTAATCTAGGACTTTTGCCACTGGTTATCATTTTTAATACACATCTCAACAGTAGAAAAGGTACCTCTACCTCTCACACATTCTCACCTCTCATACCTCTCACATTCACCAGCACAATCCTTTTGGTGGTACCTTGCATTACAAGGCAAGCAGTTTGACTGAAATCAAAACTGATACAAATCTCACTGCCAGTTGTAGTGACAACCCGTTTAATAACGCTGAAAAGCTGAAGATTGTTTCCTTTAAAAAGACACGTCCTCCAGCGAAGTACCAACCCACATTTAATATTTACACGTCCCTGTCTTACAGTTTGCTTCAATGCTCAAACAACCTCATTTCACCATTCATGATTTTTCATACTACAAATCATAGTGCAGTAAAATGTGTGCGTGGGACAGTGATACCAGTCAAACAATTTCACCGCTTCCAGTGTTAACACGCAACCGCTTTGCTGCAAGTGGTACTGTAATTTACCGACAGGCACCAAATTATTTCTACTCTTTAAAGCCCCTTTACGGTGCCGGTAAATACAACTTGTCGCCAACAAGCAAAGTTCTAACACAAATGATGCAATAGATAAGGCCAGTTTCAATAAAAAGGAACCATCTTAACTTTATTCTCCTTCTCCCTTCACAGTAACTGCCCACTGCTCACATTCTCAAGCTTTCGCGGCAAGCAACCAGAGGCCCAAAATATCTGATGTACCGTAGTTTCGCGTGTATAACCCGTCCCTGCATATAATCTGCACCTCCCCTCTCAGCCCGCCAGAAAAAAAAAGTTGTGTACTGCCCGCACATTTGATACAGGAAAGGCTGCACCAAAGCTACTGCTGAAGCAACACATCACATACTACCTATGTTGACAGAAAAAGCACATATTTAGCAAGTAGAATACAGTGACTGCAAGGTGAAAGTCACAATTCATTGATAAAATTCAGTTGTTAGAGTGAGCTCGTCCTTGTCTTTTCTTCCTTGTCCTCGTATGTTTTGTGCAATTGCTGCCATGGAAGGCTCAGTCAGTGTTACTGCGTAGGAGCTTCACGGCACAACACGCATTGCCGTGAAGCTGCAATTAAGGAAAAACCCCGCGTATTATCCTCACCCTTACTTTGTCACTGAAATTTTCGCATTTTTGGTGTGGGTTATATGCGCGAAAATACGGTACTGAAAACTTGCAACACTTTTGGCTGGGGCATACAAGTGGAGTTTTCGCTGCACTTTCCACACCACCGGGCCCTTCAGCAGCCAAGAATGAGAGGAACAATGTTGACACTTCGCACCCTGGGGATGCGCAGCAGCGCCAGTGCTTCCCAGCCAAAGATACCGCGGTCACGGTTCGGACACAGCACATACGGAGACCGAGCGACTTACGGCAATGGCCAGCACAGTGGAGCCGGCCCACTCGTTGAGCACAATCTCCTGTATCAGGGTGTCCAGGCTGGCGTCCAGCGAGGATGTGGCCTCGTCCAGCACGAGCACCTTGGAGGGCTGCAGCAGCGCTCGGGCAAAGCAGAACAGCTGCTCGCCAGGCAGCAGAAGGAGGAGACGGGTGAGAGCAAGTGGCGCTGTTTCACTGCCGTCAAAACACTTTTCACACTTTTCCCTGCTGTTTCACTGCTGTCGCATGCCCATTCTCTTTTTTCCTAATTATATACCCTTTGTGTTAAAAGTGGTGTCAGTGTTGTTATAATGAGGCAATCTTTTGAAAGGAGCCAACTTGCATTTTGTCTGCATGGTCCCTTTAGGTCCTCACCTGTTTCTGGCCAAGGCTGAAGTTTGATCCCTCTTCATGCACCTCACCATCTGGCAATAAGAAAAAAAAAAAAATGTCAGCAAATGCTATGCTACAGGGCACGAGCTTAGTGGGGCTCTTGACAGACAAGAAGCTTGCGATGGGAGCTTACCAAGCCCACCATAGAGAATGACGATCTCCTTAAGGTGTGCCTTTTCGAGCACGCTCCACAGTTGCTCATCTGAATGCATCCTTTTGGGGTCCAAGTTTTGCCTGCGACAGAAGAGAAATGTAGCCTGGAAGAGCCCTGCTTGCAGAATACATTGTTGGGCATCTCCAATTCTGTGTCTGCTGCAGTTAAGCCAACCACAAAGCCATTTCTCATGGACCATAGGCATAGCCAAATGATTGTTTAAATTTGTAATTTTGTTCGCAGCATTTGTGGCTTATCCTGCAATGGCTGAAGGTAAAAAACAAAGTCAAACGCAGAACTCACCACTATTTTAATGACAGCTAGAAGTGTTTATCCACTTACTAGCTTTGGGTTCTTAAAGGGACCCTGCAACACTTTCGATAAAGGCTTTCACTCTTTGTTTCGTGTCTGGAAGCACTGAGAAAGCTACAGTTATCACCAGCAAGAAGCAGTCCTGCGTGATTTGCTCGTCGCACCAGATACGATTTCTGCTTTGTTTTCGGGGCTTTATTTTTGAAGTTGCTATAGAAAAGCATTCATTGCTCCAACTGAAGGAAAACGGGCCAACAGCTGCTACATGGCCTTAGTGACGGGAAAGAAAGAAAAATCCTTTGAGCGAGTTTCCAAGTTACCTGGTGGGCATAGAGCAGTAATTTTTGGCTGAGGCACTTTGCGACCCCATATTCTAAATACTGGACATGTTGGGTGACTACAATCTGCAAGCATTCAAGATTTTAAAAAAAGTTTAAAGAAGCGTTGCAGGGTCCCTTTAACTTTGCTTCTACACTCTCAGAGCAGAAGACAAGCATTGTGGTAAAAGTGGTGGACCTCTGTTTTGGATCAGAGCAAATTCTGCTTTTCAGGCCCCCTTTCAAATGCCCTCCTTGTTTCAGTGTAATATCCACATTTTATAACACTTTGATGGCTCTGCTTGTTTAATAATTTTACTTTTTTTTTGACAGCTGCTGTATGAACCCAATGGTAATGGCAATCCTTTTAGGTGATAAAAAACAGCCTCTCGGTAAATAGAAAGAGCATAGTTAAAAGCAAACGTGACGAATGACAATTCATTAAGGTGTAATCTGTGTGAATTCTCAATGTAAGTTTCATTCCATACGTCACACACAAAGAGTGCTCACACAAAGGAGAGGCTGCTTACGATTATTGAGCGGTGCTTCCTGTAGACAGAGGCAGGAAGGTGGGGAAGAGAGAAGAACAGCCAGAGAGAGGAGGAAGAGAAAGACACAAGGAAGCATGTGAGAAAGGGACACAACAAGGCACTCCCTGAACACGTTTCTTTTGTAGCTGCTCAGAATGGGTCACGGCTATAGACTTTTCTTTACAACAAATTGTTGACGGCTAACAGACGTTCACAAAGGCAAACTGAAAGATAGTGCGTGATGGCAGTAAATCTTCACAATATTTGTTTTGACGTGGGTGTATACAACAGCAATGCACTCCAGACTGCATTCTTAACAGTTGTTAACACCCTAGCGATGCCATTCACTCCATCAATAACTCTTACTTTTGAAGACATCACAGGATGTTTACAGAAACATCCTGAGGTTAGCCAACAATTCTGATGAGAACGATGACCATGCATAAATGAAACTCTCGCCTGTGGAAGCCGCTCTGCCTATGCTGGTCAGTCTATCTCTTTCTTTGCAGGCAAATCGGTTTCATAAATCTTTCCCGGTTATATCGTGTGCATTGTTGCCACTACCTAGCACCGCAACTATACGAAACCAACCCCATAGCTTTGCTCTTCTTTCATAAATAGACAACTCAGTGGCAAGTCACCACTTAAGGTGATGATGATGCCGCCTCTGCGACGTCCTCCCACCTGATCGTGCCCGAGAAAAGAACGGGCTCCTGGGGGATGATGGCGAGACGAGAGCGCAGTTCCTCGTAGGGCACCTGGGAGATGTCGATGCCGTCGACAAAGATTGTCCCCTCGGAAATGGGCACCATCTTGAACAGGCCCATCACCAGGGACGACTTGCCACTGCCCGTCCTGCCGCAGATGCCAACCTTGAAAGAGATAGTTCAGCCTTACAGAGCGTGCACTGTCTTAAATGAGAGAAACAACCACTCAAAAGTGAAGCTTATTGTTTCACGTGTGGTGGTTGATGGGAACCCACTTTACTTTGCCCAGAAGCCAAACTGAATACTTGCAGAAGCAAACTAAATTTGTGTGACAAAGATGTGGGCTACAATGTGACCCACTAAGGCTGGCGAACAATGAGATTCAAAATACCTGTTTGTTTTTATGATGGCTGTGAAAAAACAAAAACTTGTTTAAGATCTCCAGGTAATCTAAATTAATCTCCAGCCATCAACTATAGCATGCTTCACAGTGTGGGCGTAGCTTCAGCGTGTAAAAACCTCAAAATTTGAAATTTGAAATACAGGAACGTAAGCTAAAATTTTCACACAATCTTAGATACATTGAAAGCTATGCCAAGCAGGGGGCCTGATACATGCGTGCATTTTGAATGTTGAAGCCACTGGAACTGTATTTAACTCCAGCCTTATAAGCCACTGAAAGCACACACCTACAACCACTGTTCTTCAATACATGGTGTTGCAAAACTTCCTTTCGGGTCCAAATCAAAAAGCATCTCCTGATTTTCCCTGTGATTAGAGATGTGTATATTGTGCTGCCATCTATAATCAGGAGTTTGAACTAGAACACAGCACAGTGCAATGTTTGGCATGTCAATAAAATTGGTTGAAGTTTTTCTAATAATTAAAATAGCTCCCTTTTATTGCTAAGAAAAATCTATTATGTATGAAAATCCCACGAAACTAGAATTTTAGGCAGCATACACCGCTCATCACAGGGGGCACATCAGGGGTTGCTTTTTGGGTGCAGCTTCACAACTCCACATATTGAAGAACTCTTCAAAAAATTAAAAACAGCGCAATGGACGAGGACGGAGGAACACAGTAGACTGGACAAGTGCTCATCCGGTCAGCGCTCGTCCAGGCTACTGCATTTCTCTGTCCTCGTCTATTGCGCTCTTTTTAATTTTTTGAAGCCATGAACCAGCTCGCCCAACAAAGCATTCTCTTGAAGAACTCTGGCTGAAACAAATGAAAAACACTGAACAGACTAGAAAATTAGAAAAGTGCGACAACAGGAAATGTTCTTGGCAAAGCACTGAAAGGAGGAGATGGATGTGCAACCGAAGGCTTACTTTTTCCCCAGGTGCAAAAGTGACCGATATGTTCCTCAGAATCGGGTCCAGGCCAGCCTCGTAGGCCATGGTGACCTTTTCAAACCGCACTTCACCTTTGCTAGGCCAGTCGAGTGGCACTGCAGAGAAGAACACGCAGTTTTCACAGTTATACCACATGCTTCCCATCCTTGACTCAGCTCTGGAGTCGAAAAAAAAGGATATCACCTGCTAGTACCCCTACAGAGTCGTGCACCCAACCCTCCTCTCCACTATAGTCATCATGTTTGCCACTAACCACAAAGACACACAAGTTCTGCATTAATAAAAGTGTTTCAGGAGAACACATTTCACAATGTTCATAAGTTAGGACATTAATAAATGTACAACAAAAACAAGTACAGTAGAGCCCACTTATAACGAACACATCGGGAAACTGATATCAGTTTGCTATATCCACTTTTCATTATATCTGGACACAAAATCTATGTGTAAAAATGAAAAAGGTAAATGAAGATTTGTTCTTATAGCAGCTATTTCATTAAAAACTGGGTTCGCTATAAATGGGCTATACTGTACTACGTCCCGGACTACACTGGGGATATAAACTTTGTCACACCACAATGCCTGAGCTTTGGACAGTGCTACCTTGTGTAACCATAGCGCTTGAAAAGACAAAAAAATAATAATAATAAATAAAAAAAAGAATCCCTACACACAACAAGGAGTACAGCTTAATCAGTTCAAACCATTGTTGGGCATGCTGGTTTGTTCTTATCTTGTATGAAGGGCTTAAGAGGATATGCACGAGCACAGTTCTACCACAGCAGATTGAAAAATTCTCGAGATGCACTTGTGTCTTTTGTGTAATCTTGGTTATAGCAGAGATGCCGAACTCTTCACACTTCACATGCACACCGCAGTGGAGTTGGAGGCGAAAGAGCTCACCTTCAGCTGGCGAAGGCACGCGCTCTATGGGCAGCTGGCAGTACTTGCTGACCCGCTCCACAGAGCTCATGTACATCTCCACATTGGAGACTTGCCTCACCAGCCAATTCAGGTAGATTGGTACCTGCAGAGCATGCCATCATCACCACCGTCAGCTGTTGGGTGCCTACTGCAAGACAAAGGTTTCCCTGATGACTGCCATTCCACCTCAGTTAAGCCAATTATTCGTCCCTGAATTTTTCCATCTCACCACACACCCCCTAATAATACCTATCATGTTCGTCGGTAGCCAACTGTGCCGTGCACCTGCTGTCCCCCCTACGTATCACATGTCCTGCCCAAAACCACTATTTTTTCTTACTTCAGGTTAGAATATTCTAGCTTGCTCTTTAATCTACAATGTGTGTGCCTTACACGTTAAGCATGACATCAAACTGCCAAGATTCTGCGTTGACCTTTTTGTTTCAAGGTGCGTTGCCAGGTGCAAAGCTTTGGCTTCATGAGTTAGCATTGGAAGTATCCCCTGATTGTATACTTTTTCTTGCTAAGACAAAGAGAGGTAAGTAACCCTTCATTTAATATGCGTCCCAACCCTATGCTAATTCTTCACCTGGTATATTCCTTCTTGTGGCTCAGTTTTCCTCTCAGTAATTATCCCACGATAAGATATTGTACAATGTGCCAAAGGTACATTTATTACAAACATTTACTACAAACAAGCCTTCTGAAAAAAAAAAAAAAATGTACAATGAACTTAAAACTGCTGACAGTTTTACAAACAAAGCAAATTAAAAAGGACTTAAATATGCTTTCCATGCTTTTATGCAAGTAATTAGTAACTTGAACAGAACATTTTACTGCTACTAAACATTTTACACCTACTAAGCATTACAGCCTGACACCACAAAGGAAAGGAAACAGGTAAGCAAAGGTAAAAACAAATACTCAAGCAAACGTACAAGCAGTGTGTATGTCATTGCAATGCCGACGAAAGATGTGCTGGTTGCCCCCATAATGGCTGCAGTGAGAGATGACACAGTTGCCAAGAACAGGATCACGCCGCCCAGGAAGTCCTAAAAATAAATTACCGAAAATGCATAATTGGGGGAAAAAAAAGGAAAAAAAAACAAGCCCACATACTGCATTTACAGGAGTCAAGATACTCTACTCATTAATAAAAGCAAGCCATAGCCTATTTTATACAGTTGTACCTCACTATAACGAACACTGATATAGCGAGTTATCGGCTATAGCAAACAAAATACGAACTTTGGTTGGTCAAGCTTTATTTCAATGACGCTTATTCTTTTATAACAAAACTGAAACTGTGGGAGACGCGTGCTATATCGGATATAATGAAGAAATATTTGACCAGGAGGCTAAGAAGCTACTTGTAGATACCCCCTGTAGTCAGAAACAGCAGAAGTATAAAGGCCATTTTGTTTGTGGAATCCGCAGAAAACTTCATCCTGCTAGGTGCTGTGAGTATCTACCAGACGAAGATCACATCCTTCATCAAATAAATAAGGATGCAGGCCTGTTTAGTAAAGTGAACTTTGGTTTGTTGTGTTTCCACGTACTCATGTTCCGGTTTATTGAGCTTGAAATGCAACAGGGAGAAAGGTAAGGGTTACTTAGCGTATAGTGGGTTCGAAGCCTTAAAAAATGCATTTTTGTATCAAGTATTTTTGTGCAAGCCAGATTGTCGATTTGTTATAGCCGATTTTTACTTCTACTGCTAAAACAAATATAGGTTATAATGAACTGATTTGCTGTCCCGATACTCTTCTGTTATAATGAGTTTCGACTGTACTGTCATAATGGGTTGGTCCCAAAACTTGCAATCGTTCTCCAACACAACATTCAATGTGGCCAACAAGGACCGTTCCTACAGACATGGCTTGTAAAAGACAATATACTTATTTTCCCAGGTCGTGTTCAAGGCACAAAGTCTGGCCTCACCAGCGAAATCCCGAGCCAGCAGTTGGCACAGTTGACCATGATGAAGGCCAGGTTGTTGTCATTGATGTGGTCGTTCATCTTCTCTACAAACCTGCTCTCTTCCCTGGAATAAGACAAACACACTGATGTCGAGAAAATTCGAAATGATGCAAACAAGGTTTTACCTCGTAATGAATAAAAGAAATGCCACAGATGGTGACACAGGTAGTGTGGTATGTGGAAGCCCAAGACTTTTTCAAAAATGCTCACAAGCATACAAATAGTACACTCATGACTGCTTCACAACACCCAAGTAGTTTCATTTCGTCGATAGTATTGGCAAAAATTCCTTCCTACAACGTTCACCGCTCAAGCTTACAGACACCTGGTTTCCTTTCCACAGTCTTTTTAGAATGTAGAAACATGGTTTTACATTGCATCTTGAGGGAGCAAAAAACAAGCCGTCTGCACACTGTAACATTCTGACTACCAGTAACCTAGGACTTACGTGAATGCCCTTATTGTGCTCAGGCCTGCCAAGGTCTCCGAGAAATGGGAGAACACCGGGCTTTTCGTGATGCTGTCAAGGCGTTGCAGCTCTCTGGTGTGTGAAAGAAGCAACAGGAAAAGAATATGGCTTCAGGCCAAACCCTGTTCCCAATTAACTAAACAGTAAAGGTTGTACCAAACAGCTATAAATACTTCAAACACATTTCTTGTCTGAATCACTCAGTCATTCACACTCAATTAAATTTCACACACTGATAGTATTTTACAATCTGTTTATTATAATACTAAGATTGTGATAGAATTTACCTGGTCATTCAGCAACGGAATAACAACCAGTTTTCACCTGTAGGCTCTATTTCCCATAATATAGCTTTCACCTATGAGGTACATCATTCACTGCTCTATCATTCACACTCGCCCAATGTAATTCCACTCTATTTTGACACATGGCATGCATGCAATAAACGGGCAACTGTCAGTGCAATGGCGCAATGCAAAAAGGTTTCCAGTGGCTAGGTCTGTTCTAAGTCTGGCGACTCTGTGCAGGGAATGTCTACAAAGCAAAGAAAAAGCTGAAGTCGTACTTTACTTTCTTGCCCGTTCAGTGAGGTACGTACTATAATAAGATGTAATTACTGGCACAAAACCACATTAGACTCCAAATGATACCTGCTTTCAGCACACACTCAATGCGTGCACGCTAGATACCACATTACCAACGTACAACCCATTCAAACATGTTGCACAAGTATTCAAGTTCCTTGTATGGGTGCCCAGAAGGCGCTGTAAACTTATGTGTCCATTCCCCCGAATTCCTTCCTCCTCCTCCCTTCATTATTGCAAATCTGTGCAACACACTAGTCTTGTGCTACTACAGGTGCCAAGAGCGCCTCTGATGATGGTCCACCAGGTGCCCGTCCACCACTGGTGCTGGCACCCAAGCTCCAGTGATCTTGCATTCATGCCGGCCACATGACAGTGGGATTTCGTAAACCCCCCAGTGTCACACTCAACAAAATGCGCCGTGTGGTTTTCTTTGCAGGCCGTACCCAGTTTATGTCCATTCACCACTTAACACGAGTGCAAGCTTGCTTGGAGCCATGAAAAGAATGGAAACACAGTTTTCCTGCCACCTTTTCAAGGCAGTATGAGAGCTGGTGCTCTTAGGGGATGAGGCTTGGATACATCCGTTGCAGACCATCCCTGAGGCTAATAGCGAAACCACCAGTCTGCATCTCCTTTATTAGGCATTCGGTTATGGACACAACCATCCTACCCAGAAGGCTGCGTTGCACACGGTTTTTAACCCGGTTTTCGCACTACTATAACGTGGTCTTAGGATTTCTTTTTTCGCCCTCGTCCTTTTGTGCCAGTAATTGTGCCTTATTATGCCTCAAACCAGCTAGCCCAACTCTCCACCTCAACTTGTTCGGTGAGGCGTTTTCAGCCGCACCCTAAATGTCCACCGACCACTTCCCGACATTGCACTATGAGGCAGTTCACCTGGATGAGTGTCGGAAGAAGGACTGGATGTAGTAGTAGGCCGCGACCACGAAGACCACCACGAGCAGAAAGTAGGGGGTCACACAGACATCGACCAGTATGGCCGAGAGGCAGAGCATCAGGAACCGCAGCAGGACGGGCAGTGTCACCGGCAGTTTCTGCACTCGGGGGGAAGTAGAAGCTGAATGTGGAAGTGCACTAGTGCGATGCCCAGAAATGGCATATGCGAGCTATGGGAGGAAGTTCCACGTGGCCATCCATGCACAGACTGCACTTAGTTTAGTTTGCAAAAGGATGATAATGATGGTTGGATGTTTCATTAATTGTGGGTTTTAACGCGCCGACGCAGCGCAGGCGATGAGGCGCATTGTAGTGAAGGGCTCCGGATTAATTTTGACCACCTGGGGATCTTTACGTGTGCCGAAACCTCGAACACACGGCCGTTTTCGCTTTTTGCTTCCATCAGAAAAGCGAAAACACCCATGGTTGGATGTTTATGGAGCAAGGCCAACTAGGGCAAAGAGCGCCAAAACAGTGGTTATGTATGACAGATGAAGACGCAAACTCTAAACTCGCTCAACAAAAACAAAGGATAGTTAGATCATCTGAGTGATAAGACTCATAGAAACATTCCAGTAAAAGTAAACATAAAATTCAAACAAAAGTCTATGAAGATGACTGGTGTAAAGGGCCAGGTTGTCACGATGCATGATAAGAAATGAGACGTAAAAATTTGACATCAGTAAGGAACTCAAAAACACGCTTGATGGAAAACATGGGCTCGTCTCTAACAAGTATGACGGGTGTAGTGGGATATGCTGTCGGTATAGTTATGGGAAATATTTGCGTGATGTTGTGTCAAGCGCCTTGCATTGGATGAGTATGTGGCACTTCGCAAAAAGAAACTACAAGTATCGATTTCACCAAGACTGCCGATGAGGGCAGGTATATGGTCTCCCAAAGGATCATAAAATCCCGAAGTGTTACTTTGGGCAACTGGCTCAAAGCAAGCAAAATTCGATTTAACGGCGAATACTAAAACAAAAGCGCATGTCACTGGCCAGGGACTGAGAATGTGCTCAAAGAGGGTATTGGCAGATAAGAAGCTGAAGGAGCAAGACCTACAAGGGAAAAACGTCACTTCAGCGTTGCATTCTTAGAAGTTTTGGTTAGTGTTGCCATTATAAACATACTACTTCAGCTCAAAATCGCATTCCCAAAATGACAAGTTCAGTGAGCTACAGAAAAGCAACTCTTCTTTCCCACAATTCTAATTTAAAAAAATAAATGTTATACTTAGGCCTAAAATTTTGTATCCTGCTGCATGTGGGGTAGCTTGAACAGTCAGTATATTAGCACACTGCGAAGCTCACTGAAATATTTTGCTAGTACAGAAGTGCACAGTAGTAGCTTGCCCTACCTCAACAACAGCAAAAAAAAAGATAACTAAATATGGTACATAGTACATATAGTGATCACGAAATATGGCAATTGAAATAAACAAATAAACACAAAAAATAAACTAATTGCAAGAAACAGGATATATGCCAAACTTCACACAAAAGACTGTACCTTGTCAATCACCCCCATGTCACTTGAAAATCTGTTGATAATTCTTCCAATCGGGTTTGCATCAAAGAACCTGCATCAACATCAACATGAAAACACAAACTGCTCATGTGTCACCCAAATATGGAACACTTGAGTCTATGTACTGTATTCCCGTTTTGCTTAATCTGATTTGGCTGGCAGTTTTTTTTTGTTGTTCTCAGCCTTTCTGCTTTCTACTAAAGACATCCATAATAAACTTTCATATGTTCCTGGCTACCCATAGTGGAGACTATTCTGATGCTGTACTAGGGGCTGCTACAGTGGCAAGAACAGGACTCACTCATGCTAAGATAAACCGTTGATCGCAAAGGGCACCCTACTTAGGCAGTGGTGTGACATTCCATCCCACAAGCCCGGCACTTTTGGCGCAAAGTTAACATATTTAATTAAACATAGTCATAGGCCGTGCCCCGCATTTACACTGACCTAAAAGATAACAAATCACCCTTATTGATGAGAATAATGCACAGAATTGATCTTTAAAAAATTTTTTAGAAATAAGAAAATGCAAGAAATTGTTAGACGTTCTACGGCTCGAACCCAGGCCGTCAGTTGCAGAAACCCAAATTCTACCTTGAGGGCACAGAGGTCAAACAACTGGCTGTAGCACTTGCTCAAGAGAACCACGGGAGTGTTAAAAGAAAACCACTAGGTGGCATTAGGTTATACAGGAAGTGCCTGGCTGTACCCACAGGGCGACGGAACCTCACGGTGGCGGCAGCAGGGCCTCACCTCATGGGGCACTGGACCACGTTGTCGATCATGTCGTTGTGGAAGACCTTGACCGAGCGCAGAGACACCAGCTGGGCAGACATGTTGGTCACGAGGGAGAGGACGATGCAGAACAGCGAGAGGCCCAGGTAGCCCATCAGGTAGCTCCACGCCACGTCGGCCTGCATTTCAGGCCCACCCATTTAGTATAACAGAAGCCAATGCACAGCAGCCTCCTATCTACTCTCTTGCTAGACTTGCCCCCATAACAGCACACAGCCAGCGCTTGCCCATACATGCAGCAATTTGAAGCTACGCTCCTTGGTCATGCTATGCAAGACTCGTTCCGGATTCCCACTAATGCTGGCAGACCATGTTTATGATGCAAAAACAACTTTGTACTTCAAGCTCAACCTGTTGTAATTCTTACAATGTGCCCTACTGTTGTGCTTATATGCCATAACCCCCTCTCTTTCAGGGTTCCCCTTATGAGGGTTCTTTGATGCTTGCAAATAAAAAAATGGTGCAATGATTCCGCTGCTGAGCAAGCCTGTGACCTCGCACCGAGATTTACAATGCAACTTAGATTAAAAAAAAACATAAACCACGTTGCCCAATGCATGCAGACTCTGAGGACCATGCCTTGCCATGTGTCCTGTAGACCAACCTGTGTGGCTGTGAGCGGTGCGGTGGCATTGACGTCCCTGGACGCTTCCGACCAGCCAGTGAGCCAGAAGTCGGAGCCGAGCCGGGCTCCTTGGTTTGCCGCAAACAGACCACACACCAATGCCACCAGCGGGAAGCGGCAGGAGCGCACGTAGGCCGCGTACACCGACCAGGCGACCTGGCCCTGCTGCCGGTCCTCCTCCTCGATCAGCTTCCACTGGGCCTCCGCGATGACCGCACTCGTGTCCGGCACCCTCAGCAGGGGCCCCGTGGCTCCTGCTGGGCGATGAGGCCGAAATTGAGCTCTTACGGGAAAAGAAACTGGAGTGGTCTGTGGCAACCCCCTGTGCCCTCATGCCCTGTTCATGGCATAGCTCTAACTAGAGTCTCTAAATAAGCTTTCAGAGTACTGCCACTGAGGCACGTAAGTGAGCAACAGTGGCCATTTTGATGTTTCTCAGTGTTGCCAGATTGCTGCGTCTACGGCGTCTCCGCTAACTTTGACCGGGTCGTTTCTAAACAGCACTGCCGAAGACGCAGTAAAATGGCATCCTCGGACGCACTGCTGCAGCTGAAATGCAGCGAAGCGCAGTGTCTTTGATCTGCATTCGGAATGATGGCAGTTGCGCACAGTCGCAGAGCAGGGAAGACAAGCTGGGACTACCACAGTTGACCGACTAAAACACACAAACAACAAAATGGCGGCACCCATGAACCGTCGCAGTGTAAACAAGTGTCACGTGATGCGAACTGACCAATGATTGTGGCGGCGGCATAGAACAGTAGAAGAAAAAGAAGAAAAGATTGCCAATACTCTGAAACCTTGTCTAGTGCCACTAGCTCTGACATAGCTAAAGCAGCTCACTAAACCAATCTGAGGAGCGCCTCGTGTTGAAACAAATGACCGAGGCAACTGGAATTTCATGGCTCTGATATCGCAAATGAACAAGGTTAACAACAAGGTCATGTCCTTGTTGTTAACTGCACTCATGCCCTTACCCATGCACACGGGAATCAATGGTCTGCCCTCGTTGTTTAGGCACTTTGGCAAACAAAAAGCCAACAGAATATGACTCACTACTCCCAACGGCCACATCACAACACATTTGCAGCAAGTTTTCAAAAATACAACACGGACTAAGATTTTCAACGTACCACAGAGGAGATTTTGCGCACAGGCTTTGCCAAGTAGCAGCAGTATAACAGACAGTCAGGCTGTTCTGGGGCGGTATTCCCGTAACTGCCCCTTTTGAAAACGTCCCTTTTGCGCCCCTTCATCGTGACGTACTTCCGGTTAAGCAGTGAGCGTTGACAGTAGGTTTGCCGCGCTTGCGTTACGTCACTTCTGGTTGTTTGATTTTAGCCAATCAGGGCTTGCCAAAAGTGACACTTTTGAAAGGGACGCAAAAGGGACAAAACTCGAGAATTCCGCCCCTGTTTTGGTTCGTTGTAAAGTGCACTTGTAGGCACAGGCAAGATAAGAGGGGACTTGCGTCGGTGCTGACTTGCAACTAATGTTTATTTAGAAAAATAAAAAACAAATACCTATACTGTCACACTAAGCATGCGCCCAGAGTGTCACCTTGTCGATACAGTGCACAGGAAAGCAGATAAATGTCTTCCCATACACAAAACCCCCAACAATCTTCCCAATTGCTTTAACTATCCATCAGCTCTCTTGTCCGCTGATCATTATGCCGCCACAAAATGGAACATCTTTATCTGATTTCCTGCGCGCCATATTGCAGAGGCACTGTTTTTTTTTTTTTTTTTTTTGTGAAAGTCTATACCGTATTTATTCGATTATAAGGTGGTCACGATTATAAGGCGAGAGTGCAGTTTGGAGAGTGAAAAAAGTACCATATAAAAATATATACTGAGCTTCAGAATACCAGGCAGGGTATGACTTTGAGACTACAAATTAGGAAAAAAACGTCGCCTTATATTCGAACAAATATGGTAAACAGTATTTACTCGCATAATGATCCCATTCGAGTAATGATCGCACCCCTGCAGTTTGCCGTCAAAGTTCGACTTTTTTATTTCCCGTGCAATGAACTCACCATGAACTAGCCGCAACCATAGGTCGCACTTGTACCAAGTTTAGCTGACGATGGTCGCGCGTACGTCTCTCCTTCCCTTTCAAACAGGACATGGCTACGTTATTGTGACAGACTCGCCGATATTAGCGATAAAGGCTAGCATGCATTCCATATTGATGAGGAAGAAACTCTCACTAAATGCACATAATGTACTCACAAGACAAAGAAAAAAACGCGCTCAGGTTGCTGTGTCGGCAGCCATGCCTGTTTTGATGTCCCGAACTGTGACGGTGGCGGCCACTTATTGGTCTAACTGTTGTCACCTCTCAGCAAACTCGTTCCGACACGTTTTGTAATTCGTGACAACACTGCATTTCGCGTCACTTCGCCAAGTGACTGGCGACGGTGTGCGGAGATTTTATTATGTTTTTGTTTATGATTTTTTTATGTTCATGAGAACTATCGTAAAAAATTTGACCCACAATTTGCTTGAATTTTCTGCGTGCTCAAACATGTTTCGTGAAAAATTTACCCTGCGTAATGAACGCACCCCTAAGTTTGCATCGAATTTTTTGGAAAATGGAAAAGAAGTGGGATCATTATGCGAGGAGCTACGGTATTTGTGTTTCTTTCCAAATAAAAATCAGTTGCAAGTCAGCACCATCAGTGCCGCATCCTCCCTCATCCATGTAATCAAGCGCTTTCTTTTACTGCACTATTTTGCCATAGGGCATCAAAGAAATGGAAGGACAAACAAAGGGAAAGTGATGGGATGCAAGTGGCTTCATGCCCTACAGAATACTGTATAGGTACTCCTTATGATGAAGCAGCACAGCTCGCGGAGTACTGACCGTCATCTCCCCCAAACTGGTCGCCGCCGTTTGCAAAGGGCAGCTCACTCTTCTTCTCCTTGCCGTCCTCGTCCTCGTCCACTTCCTCGATGAAGTTCTCAGCCGTGTTGGAGACGCGCGAGTTGAGGCGGGATGGGGGGCACCGCATCCAGGAACCGCGGAGGAGTGAGGAGGGTGTGTTGGAGCCCGTCGTCGATGCCGAGTGCATGCTGTCCGTGGAGGCGCTCGTGTGGAAGCGAAAGCCCACGGAGGTGGGCCGTGGGGTGGAAGCTCCACGCGGCGTGGTGCCAGCTTCGTCGTCGCCCCAGTCATGCAGCGGCAGTGGGCTGGAGGGGTCGTGTGACAGCTGACGACTGAGTGTCACTGGGCGCGGCTGTGGGGTGCGCACGTCCTGAAAGTGGGGAGCACAGTGTAATAAGAGAATGGGTGGCTTAAAAAGAGGGAGGGGGGCCTCACGCACAGTAGCTAGACACATGCGATAAGGCAACACTGTAGTGGAGGGCTCTGGAGTAATTTAGACCACCTGGGGATTTTTAACATGCATTGAAATCTCGACACATGGGTGTTTTTGTTTCCCGCACCCCTCAAAACAACAATCACCGCAGTCGGAATCAAACAGGCATGCTCAGCAGCCCAAGAAACAAGGGTTCTCAACTGAAAACATGCTGGGCTGGACATTCCTTGAGGATCTATGGGGCTCTCCAGATTTGAACTTTACACAACGTGCACGGTATGCCAGGAAATGAAACAATAGTACACAAGGTACAAACCTTTCGTGACTCAAACTACATGTTGATCCTCATTTCTTTTACGATTCATACTGTATACACGACTTGTATTTTGTAGAGGCAGATTTTAGCCAGTATTTTAGTGACCAGAAGACCGACCAACCAGAGGTCCTTTTTTTTTTCAGCTTTCTGCAGCTTTTTGCAGCCTTCTAAGCAGGCTGTTTAGCTAAGTGTAGCAAGTGGATTTCCCTCACTCTGATATATGCTATGATGGTTGTTGAAAATATACCATGCAAGTTGAAAGCACCAACCACACTGCTTCTGATAAATGCCTGCCCAAGGTAGGTTCTTATGCTCCTCGATGAAAAATATAATGAACTCACATAACAGTGCAGTAACAATGCTAGCCAGTCGAATTGAATCGTCAGCTGCCACTGTACTCAGAGAAGGAAAATGCAGCTCCCCCTATACTACTGCAACCTCAAACCTTTTTGTAACAGTGGTCACATGCTGTCTACTTCAACAAAGGCTCATTCATTAGAGGCAAGTTCACCACAAGTTGGTTCGACCATCCAAGATTTTTTTTATCGAAGGGTATGACATAAGCCTGGCTTCCAGAAAAAATTACACCATCTTCTCGTGGGGAACCCTGATGAGGATGCAAAGCATCATGGCGGTTCCGTGTGGTTCCATTGTGTTGCCGTAATGTTGAGTGATCTGGTTTTTACTAGCGCCAGAGGGAATTCTGCGTCCGGGTCCACACCGGTGGCAAAGGCACGCAAGTGCTGTTGTGTTACGGTGAGTAGGAGGTGGTTCTCGAGGTGCCGAAACTCGTCCATCATGTTCTTGTCGATGTTGTCTCTGTGGTAGAATCGGTAGTCCCTGTCAGCTTTGGTGAGGTAAAGGTTGTTGACATTGGTGCACCGGCTGAGAGCAATGTACACGCCTTCCTCTTCGCAGCTTTGTCTTCTCGTTCTTCTTCTTCTTCGGCGGTTCCCCTACGGGAAGATGACGACGGTGGTTGAACGCGAACCTATCTCGTGATGGATTCTTTGGTTGGCCAATTCCTAGGGGCATCCTGCCACAATCAGCATCAGAGGCGCTACGGACGGGGCTGGTTGAGCTGCAAGGCGCGTGGCGCTTCCCGCCACAGCTTTCCCACGGGAAATTCAGCATCCCCCTCTAAAGTTTTCAGTTCGCCGTTTCCGTTGACGTTCAGCTTCGCGTGCCTTCGTTGTATCAGTAGCTTCTTGACGTAGTTTGAATGAGTCAAGGACATAAGGCGCGTTCGTAGCACTTGCTCCTGTCCCGGATTTGTAGCGTAGTGGGAAGAGCACCGCGTAACTCCCGTTGCGGCCAGAGAGTCGTGGGATCGAAACCGGGCGCCGCTAACTATTTTTTTTTTTTTTATAGTGTAGTATCGCGGAGCTGTGGGTGTAAGGAGGAGAGTTGCGCATACGCAGTGAGTGTGTGGACGGCGCCGCCATCAACGACGGAGGACCAGGCGAGCCTAAGAAATGCTCCACATTTAAAAAATTCCCCTGTGCTTAACCCTTTCACTGTCGGCTGCTTCTGGCCGGGACACACCCCCAATGTCGGCTTGGTTTCCGGGATATCAGGGAAGCAGCATAGTGATTTGTTTGACTATGATAGCGGCCGGAACGTAACCCGTTGAAAGAAGAGTGCGTGGGTGAGAAATCGCCTGTCTTCCAGATATTTTAAGTTTGCCATGCAGGAGAGCGATCCTATCTGCATTCAAAGGCCCCGCGCGGTCAGCCATCCGAAAGTAACCGCGCGCATGGAGGGAGCACTTTCAGCAGCCCGCTCAACGCACAGAAATGAGGCATTGAGAAATCATGATGGCAGATAGAGATAAAAAGGGGACACAAGATTGATACAGCAACCTTGTTTGCCGCTGACAGCGACAAGTGGGGCGCGGCGAGCGAGCGAAAGCCGCGACTGAGTGTCATGTTTTGGTCTATTGGAGAGGCAATGGTGCACCAGGTTAGCCCAGTGCGCCACAGCAGACGTGGGAACAGAATAAAAGAAACAACATAGAAACCCATTGCGGATTGCACAACAACCCTTGCACCCATAATTGCACGTGTGCCGCATGGTCACTCATCCCAACAGAGTACAGTGTGAGGAGCGACCAAGCCCTCCAGCAACGATAGGTGGGCGCGGTCGCTCCGTACTCTTCAATATACCGGGAGAGAGCTAGCGAGTGAAAATACGAGCTACTAGACAGATTTGACAGATGGCGTGAAGAGTCCAGGCGCGCCAGCTTTGCGCTATGGCGCAAATATTTGAACACACATTAGAGAACATACTAGTACGTCAGTGACTCTGCACGGGGGAAATGCGAAAACGTACCAAAACGTCAGTGACAGCGAAAGGGTTAAATCCCAACACGCTGTCATAATCCTCGTGACCCTGCTTCTACTGACACAAGGAGCGCAACAAACAACCAGCAGGATCGGTGACCAGTGCGAAGGAGGGGCCTTGCCTGGGTGGAGCCCGCATTGGCCAGATAGAGGGACTGCTTGGTGATCATGCGCATGAGCCTGTGGCGCTCCCTGGTGGTGTTGTCCCGCGCTGCCTCCCGCTTGGTCGACCGGCTCAGCACCGACGCCAGGTCGGGCTCCAGCTTCTCGATCTCGGCCAGGTTGCCCTGGCAGCGAACCTTGCCCCCCTCCAGGATTATCACCTGCACAGGTGCGGGAGGGGGGGGGGGGGGGCAGTCCTCCTTGCGTGGTCCTTTGCCCGTTCTCTGGCATCGAACTCTTTCTGAGCAGTGCTCATCTACAAGGGCTCAATGCTTGCATTTTTGGCTGATTCGAGTAGCTTGAAACTGTGCCTTATTTTAACATCTTACAATCAAATAAACATAAAATAAAATAAGAAAAAGGGGTGGGGTGGAACACAAATTTAAAAGTTGCAGCGGGACACTGTTATAAGGGATTTAGCTAATTTGGAAATGATCGAATCAGCTGTACATTGATCACAACATTTTTATGAGCCCGCACTCAGCATCAATACATAAAGCGATAAAACAAAGCATACAGATGTAATCATAGTACAGTCAACATGCGCTATTTATCCCAATGACATTGTGGCTATAGGATATTATTGCCAAGCTGGTTCGCAAGTTCAATTACTGGCTGCTGTATTTTCAATGGAGGTGGAGTACCAAATACCAGTGAGCCGAAATTTAGTACATGTCTAGCCGCAAATAAAAACTTAACTTAATGTGCATTAAGTCAATCACGCTATCTGTTCCCATAGTGAGTCCACTAAGTATTCAAAAAATATTAAAGACTGGTCTTAGAAACGTTTTTTTTTTTGCCGTTTAACCAATTGTGATTAACTGCGTGGGCTTATTCAGTTTTTTTATCAAATATTCAATTATTTTTTATGTAAGGTACAGTGGAAACCCTATGATACATCCCCCTGTCTCACGACGGAACACTGCGGTCCCGGCAAACTCCCCATAGAAACAATGCATTAAAAACACTGAAAATACGACGCTTGAGTGCATGTGGTCCGCTTCATACGACGCATCCTGGCGGGGATAAACCGATTTTTTTCTCATCTTTTACACCACTTCGCCGTCTCGTCCTGATCTTTCTTTATTCTTAACCTGCCTTTGACGCTGCCTAATGTGCGAAGGCCCGCAGGCAAGCAGACGCAAGCAAGCAGGCGGGTACTGTTCGGCGTGAGTCAACCAACGCGCCAACCGCGAGAAGTCAAAGTCCAGACAAGTGGCGCGGAGAACCACCAATTTGAAGCTACCATCGAGCAGACGAACGTAAAAGCACATACGACACACCCCAACACCCGCTTTCTTTGCCTGGTCCATTCAAGTTACTCTTTTTTGCGACGCGCTCTCGCCCCCTCTCTCTGCTCCGCTAATCAGTCTCTCCCAAAGCCACGTTGTCGCTCCGCTCCTGTCTCGTACTCCGCCATCTCGTACTATTGTTCGTTTCGCTTGGTCTTGGCAGTTCCAACTCTCGCCTTTTCCCCTCTCAATTTGCTCTACCACGTCAGCCTTATCTCGCGCGCACAAGGCGCGGAGCTGGCAGGCTATAAATAGCGTCGGACGGCACGGGGGTCGCGTAGCACACGGTGCATGGCTGGCGGGCTAGCGTAGACGCCATGGAGGGGAGTAGGGGGCACCAAATAGGCGTTTTATTTTTAGAAACTTTAGATTTCAGTCAGGGATTCGCAAATTATGCGAGAATGCACTAAATATAGTACTTTAAATAAGTTCTTAGCCCACCTGTGATGTGAGGCCGTCTATTAGGGCGACATTTACCCGTACCCCAATCGCACAAAACCCCGGTCATACGACGCTTCCGCGTGGTCCCTTGAAAGTCGTATTATCGGGGTTCCACTGTAATTAGTTTCCAAGATAATTAGTAATACTTCTTGATTGTTCTTGAGAACAATAGAAAACAAACTGTTCTACAACAATTACGGCAAAGCGTGAATAGATACTAAAAGTTGTGAAAAATGCAATGTTTGAAGCAGTTTTTTTTTTCTTTTTTCCTGGCAATCCATGCAGGTTTACATCACCTCTGACGTTTAGGTTTGAAGTACTCCTGCTAACCATTGTAAATAACGCTAATTAAACAATTATTGAAACATAAATGCAAAACCTGTTTTTCGTATTGCGAGGTTTACACATTAAACTACCCGCTGCAAAAAGAAATTACCTTTCTAGCTGCACTACATGTTGAGATGTACCTCTCGAGAATTTCCTATCGCTGCAATACCACTCATGGCGCACAAGTGGGTAATTATGAAAAAATTGTTATTTTGGCACCAGAATCTCGTTGAAATCCGGCCTGTACAGCTTCTTAAGTACCCAGTATTGCTCAAGTACTGACTTTTTGGAGTAAAAACTCTGCAAACCAAGAGAAAAATGATACAAAAAAAATGCTCTTCTGGGCAATTTTTTGGTCCACAAGACCCATCTGTCTACTTAAACCACAGGCGCCGCAAGAAACCTTTGTACAGGGCAAACCCTTCAAAGCGTGGAGCACAGGGAAGCAGAGTGCACTCACCTTGGAAGCGTGGATCAGTAGCTCCTGCTTGTGCGTCACAAGCACCACAGTGCGGTGCCTCCTCAGGAGCAAACTCCTGATCCCTTGTTCAAACACATGCATGCCAACATGTGTATCAAGCGCTGATAGGGGATCGTCCTGTGAACAAGAAAAGGAAGCAAGGACATCCGTTGCCACCATTTTGCAGTTCAGAAGCAGCCACAAAATGCTGCCCTTATCCCATGGCATATATTAGCCCTTACACTGTTAAGGGTTTGCATCAGCCCAAGCCTGCCCAAGAATCCAGGAATCTGTTTCTCCCCAACCAGGGATACAGATGCAGCCTGGTTTCACCCAAGTAAAGTAATCTAGGTAGGATTCGGTTTTTGGGATGCAGACGGTCTAGTTTGGTTTACGTCAGGTCAGGTCAGGTCAGGTAAAAATGGGTTAGGTGCGGTTAGGGAAGGTTTGGCGAGAATTGGGTAGGTTAGGTGAGCTTAGAAAAGGCTAGTAGGAGGTTAGGTTAGGTTAACGCTTTCACTGCTTTGCCTATTCAAATCGATCACCAGTGATCGATGCTTTATATTCCTGATTTCGACATGTTGTGGTTGTTTCTTGTGCACCTAGTCTAGGCACTGCAATTTTAGAATCAGTTTAATTTTCCCACTTTTTTTTTTTACGGCTTTTTTTGCGAGCTGAGGTGCTTGTGTTGTTGCAAAAGGAGGTGCGGCTGCTGCATTTGACAAAAACACCATGCTGCTCGTGCTTATGCTGCATTACCACCAAACTTTCTTGATCAAAAGGCTCCCAGCAAATCAAATATCAAATTATGTTGTCAGCTTTGTAACCCAACAGCGTTTGGAGGTGATAATTACCTTAAAATGGCACTAGCTAATCCCTAGTGAGCTTTGGCTCACAGAACGGGTAGCTTTACTCTGCCAAAGATTATTTCTGTAGGTCCCCCAGATGTTTAAAAAGTGAACTTGGCATTTACAGCCAGTTTCCAGCAGTTTCAGTTCTATTTTTGCATTACGAATTCGTATTTGGTGCTACCATGCAGTTACTTAACTTTAAGCCGATTTCCAATGGCGCCTGCATTGGTTACTCGAAAAAGGCATGCCGTTAGTGATATTACTTCCCCGATGCCTTTTTTCTGTAATAATAGCTCTAGCTCAAATTCAAAAGATTGGTTCATTGGTTCTGTTCATACAAGAGAACGCTTCAAACAGGCCTAGCACACCACCAGCTGTACGCCAGCCAGTTTTCTTTCCATACGACGGTATTTCCGGAGGCCTACTGCTGCCTTTTAGTAGAACTCTCTATTTTGGCAGCCTCCAACAGGTTTGGTATTGTTTCTTTTCGAACATACTCGGTGGCACTGCAATGCAGGGGCTCGAATTGCTGAACTCCTTTCACTGCGTGACATCTACTTGATGAAAGCTTGCTGGACACAATTCTAGTGCATCGCACCTCATACTAGCAAGCAGGGCTACAATAGTGAGTCAGAAGGTGATAGTAAACTGCAAGTGAAACTTCTGACAGATAAGTATGTAATGATACATTGATTGTGAACGTCAACAAGTATCCACCACTGAGTTTCGTTTTCAAGCCTGAGCATATTTCTTCGCATCGCATGCTTGCCCTGAATTTTGTGCTGGCCATAAATGCAAAGTCATTGACAAGGTCTTTAGAACCATCCAGTATTGTGCGTTTGGAAATGGAGGTTGGGCTTTGCCGCACGGTACGGGCACCACACATGCTAGCGTTTTTTTTCTTTATATCTGACAAATTGTTACCCGCAACTCAATTTATTTTCTGGGACATGTTTTTGGAATGGTCACCTACAAAATGTATATTTAAAATTTTTTACTACTGACACTTTGCTATACACAACCTCTTTTTTATCCTTTTATTCAACGACTGGACAAAAACTTTGGTTTTGATAATTTTTTCGCTACCATTTATCAAAACGTTTTAAAAACTGGTGTTGTTGGAAAGGACGTTGAATCATCTGCTTTTTATGTACCTGCAATATGCCTAACCCATATGTTTAGCCCCAAAAAAAATCTTTTCTTAGACCCCTAAAAATCGATAAATTTCTCACAGTAATGAGAGAGTCAAGTTAGGTTAGGATAAGTTAGAAGAGGTTAGGGTAGGTTAGTAGGTTAGGGGAGCTTAGGTGAAATTAGAAGAGATTAGGAGGTTAGGTTAGGTTCGGTTAACAGAGGTTAGGGTAGGTTGGTAGGTAAGGTGAGGTTAAAGAATAGGTTAAAAGGTTGTTAGGCTAGGATAGAATAGGTGAGGTTAGAAGACGTCAGGGTAGGTTAGTAGGTTAGGTGAGGGTAGAAAAGGTTAGTAGGTTAGGTTAAATAAGGTCACGTAAGGCTAGGCTAGGCTAGGCTAAAATTAGATTTAGGCTAGGTTATGTTAGAAGGATGGATAGCTGGGCGAGCTCATGATTATACATGGTGGTAAAACAGCACAGGATTTCACAGATACACAAGAAGGGACCACCAGAAAGAAATACAGTGCTTGCCTTGTGGTTTTCCTTGTTGTGCATCTGTTAAAATAAGCACTCTTCCTTCAACATGTAAGTAATGTTAGGCTAGATTTAGAGTTATTCGATATACATCAGTTGTAAACTCCCTGTAAGTACTATGTGTTGTCTATCCAAAAGCAGTTCATGCTCGGCCCCCTCCCTGAAATGGGGAGCAAATAGGGGCAGTCCGACTAGCCTGCAATCTGTCAAAACAAATTTGTAGTATATAGTACGTATTCCACTGTTTGTGGCCACCATCGCTAGAATGTACTAGAAGATAGGTCTGTGTTGTGCAAGGAGTGAACCAATGGAAAGCACAGATACTCTTTGCGGTAAAAAATTTGCACTCCTCTTGAAGCCAATGCCACCTACAATTTTTTTCAACCCCTGGTTTAAACACTGGAGTTATTTAAGGTGTTTTATAAAATGTGATGCCATGAAACTGAGAACTAAGGCTATTTAGACAATATATGTAAATAGAATGGAACAGACAAAACTCGTTAAATTGACCAGGTGGGCCAGGGGATGCAAGGGGTGCCACTCACCGTGAGGGTTCTTCATGAGAAATTTTCATCGCGAAAACAACAAAAAAAACCCTACTACAATCCCAAACAACACACCCCTATCTTCTAGTACACTATAATGCTGCTAACAGTAGAGGAAATATTACAAAAACATGGAGAAATATTTCCTAATATGTATTACTTATGTTTCTAAATTTTAAAACAAAGTTGTTTAAAATAAGCTCTCTTAATGAAATAATTTGTTTTGCAAAATTCAGTTTTTATCCCCGAGACTTGCTTTGTGTTTACTATGAGGCAGGGGTGCTCGCATGTCTGGGATTCTGAGTTTCGCAACTGGTATATATTGAAGAACTCTTGCTTGGGTTAGGCTTATACGTTCAAACTAGGTCAGGCTAGGTTCAATTTGTTTTGCTTTGGTTAGGTAAGGCCAGGCCAGGCCATTCCAGGCCTACCCTAGCCTAGCATAACCTAACCTCACCAGGCAAGGTCAGGACAGGTCAGGTCAGGATAATGCAGCGTTGTCGCATTGCTTCCGCCCACACATGTTGTTGGGAGCTTGTAGAACCCCGAAAGCCCAGTCTAGCACTCTAAACAGTAAATAGAATTCAGCATTTTGGTTACGTTGGAACATGCTAGAGTGTGCCATGTGACAGAGTAAGTGATGTGCTTGCAGTTCACAATGTCCGGGTATCCTCCAGCGACTTACCAGGATGACCGTCTTTGCGCACGAGTAGATGGCACGTGCGAGAGCAATCCTCTGGCGCTGGCCACCACTAAGGTTGACGCCCCGCTCTCCAATCTCAGTCATGTCACGTGCAGGCAACAGGTCGATGTCCGGCTGTAGCGCGCACGCCTGAATCACCTGGTGATACCTGGGCATCATTTACAAGCTTCGATATGCACCTACAGCCATTACAAGAGGCTGCAATTCACAAACAGGGCCCCTCTGGTCTGGTATAAGTGTGGCTAGGACGCATTCAAAAAGTGACTCGTCACTTCAACATCTTGTTTCACACTAGCGCATGCTAGTGTAGGATGTGCACAAAGAGAACACAATAGGCAACGGCAACCTACCTTCGGCCGTCGTACTGCTGACCGAAGAGAATGTTCTCTTTTAGCGTGGCATTCAGGAGCCATGCCTTCTGCGGCACGTAGGCAATGCAACGAATGCTGGGACAGAAACAAACAAACAAAAAATGTACAAGGAAATGTTAGCTGTCTCATTTTTTTTTTTTTGTAACTTTGTGGTGCACTTCAACTGGCATAGCACCAGGTACACAATTCTCACAGTGCTCTCAGTTGATTCAAAAGTTGGTAGCCCCACACAACACTCCGGACTACATCGTCTTTCTAAGGAGACATTGGATGCTACGCAGAGACGTGTCGCGCCTCCTACTAAGCTTCCTTCATGAGACGGAACTGGCAGTGTCGTGGTGAAAGGACCCTAATATTGAATAATTAGGATGAACTCAGGCAGAGCAATTGCCGGCATATCAAGCCAGGCTAACACCGCTTGTTCCCACAGAACAACCACCACCACCACCACCACCATACACAATTCTTATTAATTCAGTATTCAGCTGTGTTGCTTCAGATTTACTACACACACGCATTTGTTTAAAAATGTTAACATTTGATTAACAATTGTTACAACAATTTCAAAAGTCAATCTAAACGAAGGATTCCGCAAATAAGAACACACTCACTTTGCCCAGTGCACGCTTCCCTTGTAAGGTGTCAGCTCGCCCAGCATGCCCGAGAGAAGAGTCGTTTTTCCGCTGCCAACTGGCCCTATAATGACCGTCAGCTTCCCTGGAAGGTTGAAACATGGAAGATGAAAGGAAGCAGCTCCTGAGCACCTCCCCTTTGAGAGGCAGCCACGGGCCCCCCAGCTCACCAGTGGGCACCGTGAAGTTCATATCTTGCAGGATGGGTATCTTGGTGGTGACGTCGTACGTGAAGTATGCGTGGTTCATGTTAATCACAGCAGGACTGTCGATGGGGGAATATGCATCCGAGAGGAACACATCCGAGTCGTCGCCTGCCGACATGAAGAACTTGTCCAGCACCTCGCTGTCCCTGATGTTGAGCTGAAACACGGGGCGAACGGTACAGGGCTTCAGGCCGTTTCCTGATCACAGCCACGGTTTAGCCCAATCAATGACAGCCAATAAACTCAAAATAACCCCCCAACCAGTTGTTTAAGTTGGGCTGCGTATATGGATTGCCACAAAAGAAAGGACAAAGACCCTTGTGACAGGTTACTAATACCATTCCAATTGCTCGTGCGTCATCTGAGCTGGCTCAGATGATGCAAAGAATGTCCCGAAGCTCCTAAGTAATGCCAGGAATGTATAAATGTACAAGAAGCCCTTACCCCCCAAGAAAAGATGTCATAGCAAGTGTAACCGTCATTCGCAGGCGAGCAATACCTTTCGTCCACTTTTTATGAGTGTAACCATAAACACAATGTGGGTTTTTTTGTACTTCTCCCTACCGAATCAAACCTCAGCTGATGAAGAGTACTGCTTTGTCCCTGTTTTGCTCACTGGTGCAAGCATTCTTACTTCTGGCCATGCGGCGCCAAGCAGGCAAGCGAAAAATTTCACGAGGGTATTAAAAACCTCCTGTGTACCTCAAGCTTAAAAATTTGTACTTATTTGGTACCATAAAGAAATTTTATAATTCAGCAAATAAAGCGCACCGCTACAGAAAAGCAAATACAAATATGCTGGCCTTCTGGTCATACTGCTAACTGCTTTCTTGTGCGGCATCATACCCCTAACTTTAAGCACCTTACGCTCAGCACTTGTAACAGGCAGCTCAACTGTCATTAAAAAAAAAAAAATGTTTAAAAGCCAGCTTCAAAACTTTACAATCCTGCGAATGCAACGATAATCACATTCCTCTTTTTCACCATTTCAATGCAAAGCCTGCATCCACCTCCCCCCCCCACATGTATATCGATTGTGAATACAACTGTTAACTGTGATGAATTCATTCAAGTTTATTATGTATGAGCTAGATTAATTTCCCATCCACTTCTTCAAAAATTGCATATATGCTAGAATGCTCATTTCATCACATACAGCATATTGTGAGAACTGGGCAAACTCTGAGGTCAGGCCTTAATGGCTATGGGGCAGGTACTCTTAATAAAATCTTAATAGCAAAAACACAACATTTTATCCAACCCTGCTACATTTTTGATGAGGATTCAACTTTGATGAGGCTTCAACTGAGGCCTCAACTTTTAATCTCTAAGGGAAAGAAAATAGCGGCAATCTAATTTAATTCACAAATTTCAATCCCTAGGCGTGCTCAAATTAATGTCTCTAGAGGTAACTAAGAATCATCACAGAATTGCTACCAACCTGTGCAATGTGAGCCACATACATGTAGCTGTCTCACTACTCGGAAAAATTTGCCCCCCTCTCTCCTGAACCATTTTTTTTTTAATTACCATCCAATGTGCCTATATTTGCTTTTTTTCATATTTTTGCAGTGACTTTCATTTCTTTGTATCCTGCTTGGCTCTAACATTATCTTTATTCTATCCACCAAAAGGCCCTTTCAAGGACCTATGCTACTCTGGGTTAAGGGCCCTCCTCCTGAAGTTCACCAAAACCTTGCTTGAGATCACGTGGTATCACCACTACGCACTGTCTGCACGCCTTTCTCCAAACTGCCAAAAACATCTCCTTAGCTTTACTTTCCTTTAGCCGACTATCTTCTTTGAAAATAACCTTCTGTGACTCATGGTTCCTCTCTCGCTTCCCCCCTCCCTCTCCATAGTGACCTATCCCCAAAAGACACATCCCTTGTCGAAATGTGTATACATAATACGCAGCCATTACACCAGGCACCCAACAAGGAGCAAATGAATGATGCAGAACACAGTACTGCAGGTTGATGGGGCACAGAGACAACCCCCCAAAGCCACCTCACCAGAACACTGCCACTTTCAGGAATGAATTCAACGGTGGCCTTCGGTGTGTCCTCCTTCTTTCTCCACGGAGCTTCGGAGCCAACCTCAGGCTGGCTCAAGAACTCGGACAACCTCTTGGTGCTCACCTGAAATGGCAAAGGAACACACTCGTGACGCCTCATGATCCCACCATCGTTGCGCCAACAAAATGAGAATTACAATGATGTGATGCTGAAAGGGGCTTAATGGGCACATTCAAGTAATAAAAACCCCTCTATGTAAACTTGGCAGTGGATATAGACAATAGCCCCAATGATGCGATAGTGATAAGTTATTCATTATAAAAACAGCTCGAAAAATGACAAAATGGAAGAAGAGCGGACACAACACAGGTGCTAAGAACTGGTTTTTATATTGGTAAAAAAACAAATTCCCCTATGTAACATTTTCTGCACATGTGCAATCCCAGCATGATTGCAAACAATACCGCTCATGCCAAAACGGCTTTCTAAAAGTTGCACAAGGCCACCGACTACTGTAAAACCCCACTTTTGCTTCGTGAAGGCAGATAGAGGGCTTAGAGATGCATTTTAGTTTAATGATTTGATTGAATAAATAAATAAATTTAATCAATCCCTTTAATTATTTTTTTCGTCAAACACACAACCAGGTTTCAAAACCGTGAGCTTGAGGAGAAATTTACTCACCACTGCATTAATGACGATGGGAATGACAAACGGAATGATGTAGAGCGGGACAGTCAGCTGGTTGAACAACGCCAGACCAGAGAACACTTGGGAAGGTGTCAAAGGCCTCCCCTCAACCACGGAGTAGATGGAAAAGGTCTGAAAGGGGACAAAAAGAAGGCTTGCAGAGATATTCAGACAAAATGACTTTTTTAACTTTTCATCAATTCTGTACCACTTCAGAGTAGGCTGCCCGGAGGGTAATTATTTGCCTCAGTGTAATGACTCCAGGGACCCAATTCTCGAAAAAGGAGGCGTCATTTTGTAACAGCATGGTAGCGCCTTGCAAATGCTCATGTTCTTGGGTGGCGGCGCCGCAATGGGGGTGGGGGAAAGACGAGAACGGGCAAGAAAAGCACTGTGGCAAGGGTGCCACCCTCCATTGCGGCATCCCCGCCCAAGAACACATGCATTTTCAAGACGCTACCACGTTGTTTCAAAACAACACCTCTTTTAACACGAAAGTGTTTTATGCCGGGTCCACTAAGATCTGACAGACGACATATCCGTTACGGAAATGACATCACCACAAAAACTTTAGATTGGCACGGCTGCGCCGGGATTTGAACCACAAACTCTTTCGCCGCAACGGTAAGTACGAAACGCGCTAACCGACTGCGCTATGAGCAGCTGTGTAGACAGGACGACAAACGCGCCTTATATCCTTCCCTTCAGATGGTGCTGGCGTCTAGGAGAGGCGAAGCGAAGTAGTGCATGCCATAGAGTTTCATACTAATGTATATTAGTATGAAACTCTATGGTGCATGCATCATGCCGCTAATGAACACCGACAGTTGGCACCTAGGTAGATGCCAGCGCCTACGTGTACAGGGGATGCACAGCGTAACCTGCGGAGAAGCTTGTAAGGCGATGACCGCGGAGTAAGATTGGTAAGGTCGACGCCGACTCGCAAATGTTGCGCTCGTGGCACGGTCCACTGCTCCTTTCGGTGCAGCGCACCGTGTGTTCACCAAACAATTCGCTGACAACCCGTTTGGTTTTGTTCACACGGACGGTTTGCGAGCGCCTGTGGTTTCAGTCAGATTAACATAATGCTCTGGTGCATGTAATCCAGTGTCTAGTGTTGATGCGTATAACGGTGCCATACCGACAAAATATAAATAGCGATGTGCAAGTTCATATCGATGCACAATAAGAATTCAACTGCTCCTGTGAAGACACATTTCACTTTCACATTGTACTGATTCCTATGAAAGAGGGATCAACCACATTTTTTTTTCGAGAATTGGGCCCCTGGAGTCATTACACTGAAATGCCCAAGTCAGTGTTAATGACTTACCCATTTGAACACACTAGACTTACCCAGTAAACTAATGCAACTTCCAACACTCGTAAGAGAAAGTGTTCATATAAGATATGTTGCAAGATTCTGCATTTTTTATGTTTTCTTTTTCATGTTGGGCACACAGATAAGATATATTTCTTTACGTTGCTCACTCTTTCTCGTACTGCCAAAAAAAGAACAAAAAAACAAGACCGAAAATGCGCCCTATAGCATCACATGCATTACAATCATGGGATAGGAACTAAGGGTTAGGAACTATCCTGGGAAACTAACTGATTTACCTTAAGACACATGGATATTTGAAAATGCTAAGGGTGTTGCAACCTCTATGCTAAAAGTGTTGCAATCAAGGGATTAGCAGCATAAATGAAGTGCTTTGAACCGGTTTTATTGTTACTTTTTTGCTTAAATCAATGAGTGAATCTCTGCTACTCATGCTTTTCTCATTACTAAAATGTCTTAAACAATAGAGAAAGTGTGTTTCTGTATAATGAATTTTGAATAAATGCCTTGCACCACTTCTGAAATTAGTATTTGGAGAGCTCCTTTCAAATGTACTGTATGTCTTCACTTTATTTAACTGCGAAGGCTTATGATATCTTTCTCAGATTAACTGCAAGAAAACAATTCACTTCCGTATGAAAATTTTCAAGTGGTAGAAGGGTACAGGTAATCAGGCACACATGTTTTTGGGACAAAGGTTATGGGGGACAGAATCAAGTTGAATGCATTATTAACAAGTTCACTATTGAATATCTTACTGGATTCAGATTCACTAGTGAGGTGATTGCATACTTAAACATCAAAAGCTGCACACAAAAAATTCTCTCTCCTATCATCACGTGTAATTCTAACACATACAAATTATAATGAGACTACTATTCACCTCAAGAGCAACCACTCACCTCCAAAGTCGTACAGAGGCCAACAGAAAAGCAAAGAAGAAATGTTACGGTTACTTACCACAAGGGTAAGCAGGATGGCTGAGCCTTGTGTTATAAAAGCTGCAAAGCAATGTAAAACATGAACGGCATGACTGATCACATGCCTTGTAGCTATTGCAGTACACCTTATAAAACAAGAACAAACAAGAATGTTCTGCGTACAATACAAGACTGAACGTCCACCTACTGTTCAGGGCGACAAATATTGCGTCCTTCTTCAGCACCGCCAGTTCTTCCTTCCTAATCTGCTTGACCATGTTGGCGTACACTTTCTCCCAACCGTGCAGCTTTAGCAGCTTGATTCCCTGGAGAAGCTCGCTCGTGTGCTTGATTCGTTTGTCTGAAATGGACTGGAAAAAGTCAACAATGCTGGGCTGCCAGAGACTTAACCTCCAAGATGAAGTTTTAATTAAAAGAACATTGAAGTGAGTTGTAGACGTTGTCTAATTGCCTTACTAGAATAAAGGGGCCATGAGGACGAAATACAAGTTTGGTTCATTAAAAAGACTGCTTTGTCCCGATAATAGTGATGTCAATTTTATCGCAAATTTCACCCTAATATTGGAGACATTGAGGGCACCCTACAGTCCCCCCCTTTCCCCATGTCAGCACGCGGCACACCCCAAGGGGCTGTCCTATCACCTCTTCTTTTAGGGGCGAAGCTCCTTAAGGCGTGGGTCTGTCCATCCTCGACGTATGTATGTAGCCACCTCTAGTTTAGTTCTTGGATTGTTTACTAGATGGCGTGGCTACCTCTAGTTTAGTTCTTGGATTGTTTACTAGATGGCGGTACTTGTATATGATGAAAAGATGCGCTTGGATTGTTTACTAGATGGCGTGGCTACCTCTAGTTTAGTTCTTGGATTGTTTACTAGATGGCGGGGAGTGTTGTAATAAAATCCGTTCGCTGTTGGCGCACGCTCGGAGTCGCCCGATTAAGGCTGCAGAGCGGCAAGCGCGCAAGGCGGCGGCAGCGCGTGCTCGCAAACAGAATCCTGATGTGCGAGCCCGCGAGGCAGAAGCGCTCCGTGAAGCTGCGCGACGCCGCCGCCAAGATCCTGCCGTACGAGAGCGGGAGGCCGAAGCGTGTCGTCTGGCTGCGCGACGCCGCCGCCAAGATCCCAGCGTTCGAGAACGAGAGGCCCAAGCGTCACGGCAACGGCGCGAGGACCCTGCCGTACGCGAAGCGGCATGGCTGCGGCGCGAAGAGGATCTCCAAAACGTCAGAGAACGGGAAGCGGCGAGAAAGCGCGCGTATCGGAAATAAAAGTTGATTTGTATATATACACACACAGTGTTTCTCACGTCTTTCTTGATGATGTAGTGGGCGAACTTTCACTGAAGAGTCACGGTTTTACCGATGATTTCCCCTCAGGAGCTTCGCCCACTTATCATCATTCACCCCGTGGATATGCTGTGAATTTTTTTTAACATAGCTCTTATCTCCCTAGCTGCAGCCGTCCACACTATCGGACACCTCCGCCGCACTCTCTGTCCAGGCGACATAACTCTCTGGGTTTCTTCAGGCAGCTATGCACACTCGAGGAAACCAGATGTAGCAGTTGCGACTCCCCAGCGACTTTCCAGGGATTTCTATACGACACCACGGAATCTTGTTTGTGCGATTGGCGGCCGCTGATCTAAGCCCCCGCCAAGGAGCATGACTGGACGATTGCACTCAAGTTATGTTTGATCAGATTACCGTAATTAAGTGCAAACGTGCAATTACAACACTGATAAAAATGCTTTTAGTGGTGACCCATAATACGTAACTCCTGTCAGTCAGTGTGGCCCGAAATTCAAAAGTTTTTCTATATTTCTTGCAATATTTTCAGTTAAAAAAGCATTTTTGGGGGCTGGAATGAAGCTTAGTGAGCCACAAAAGGCTAGTTCTTTCATATTTAGTGAAGTTGTATATGTTCTTAATGGCTGCTTTAAAGGGACACCGAAACATGTTGTACAAATTATATTACCAGATTAAAGCTTAAGACGTGTGGGCTATGTTCTGCGTTCTTCCCGCTTATTTACGTGCATTTTTAAACAAGACAGGTGCATTTGAAACAACTTGCCCATCTCTCTCCCTTCCTGTTTGCTGATGTTGGCTTAAATGAAGGGACTGCTAGCATGCCTTATTAAACAACCTGCGCCTGAACCAACAAGAAGTTGATATTAGCCGTGAAATGGGTGATAATTGACATTTCAAAGCCTGAGATAGCACAGAAGCACACTGCATTCCAGTGTGCCACCATTACAGTAATCTGCTACAGCAGCCACAAATGGTACATAGCACTTTCCTCCTACAGCCAATTAGATTACTAAATATGTTTCCAGACATCCACTAATCAGTCATATTATGGATTAAATGGGTTAAACTACACACCGCAGCCACTTCCGACTTTCAGTGTCCCTTTAAGGTCTCAGTTTCGATCCCTACTGCAGACAGCTTAGAAGCAATTCATTCCCTGAGGACCGTGCAAAAAAAACTTAACTATGAGGTAGAAAGATATTCAGGGGATATTAACAAGGACTCAAGGCCATCGTGCAGATCATGAACTAGTCAATAGTAAAAGTGCCAAATTCTAAAAAATACCTGCTAGCGCTCTGAGAATGCTGAAGTGAAACTACTTTTAAGCAAAACAAAAAAGCTCTAGGATTGTTTCGTTTTTGTACACAAGCCTAGCCTGTAAAACTTTCGGTAAACATAGCTTTTGTAAAACGGAAACAATTTTGTTGGTACATTCAGGCAGATTCCGCTGTGATTAAGATTATTCTGAATAGCAATGTGTTCTTTCCTGTGTAACCTATAACTCTTCCTCTTAAATAAGAGAAGAAGAAGCAGGCTGCATCAAAAATTTAGAACAATCCTTTGGGAGCACACAACGGTACCTGAAACTGTTTTACAGGTCATTTAGTCGTAGTAATTACAAAGCTTACTAAGCAGCTGTAGTAAGCAAGAAACTGCTTTAAGCATCCATAAAACTGCAAATACTCCAGAGCAGTGAGCGAATGTATGATTTGCTGCCAAATGTTGTGAATGCCAAACATTTTTTTAAGAATTGAAACACTTGTTTTGTGAACAGTAGAAACTGCAGTTGTGTTAGTGTTTGCATTTTTTGCGGGTCTTGCGTTATTGCATTGTATGCTGCATCTATTGTTTTTTTGTGTGGTTCCTTGGTTTTATTATGTTGTGACTTTTGTGCCTTGTTTGTATTTCTTGTTACTTTTACATTATGACTCCCCAGTGCGCTAGTGCAGTCCATTTTATCCTTTTACTTCTTTTTGACAAAACGCTGCTGTTCATTATTTTGCTCACATTCTGCAATTCCCCTCCTGCTACGGCCAGAGAACTGACCTGCCATATTTCTAAATAAATAAGAAAGTAAACAAGCAAATGAAATCCCAATTTGTTGAAAATAAAGTTGTGATGCATACAACAGATCAGTTGACCTTACCACCTCAAAACAAGCATCTGACGCATCCACCCACATACCCGTTGCACAGTTTGGCGGTGATTAGATAATTAGATGATATAATTAGTGAACTAAAAGGTAATTAATTAGTGTTCAGCAATATCCTAGCAACTGGGAAATTAATTAAAGCAGTTAAACCACCAGCTGAATGGTATGGTTCTGTCCACACAAATTATTTAGGCTGCACCTCATAACTCTTCAAATAATCACTGCTATTAGTGACGTCCTTCAAAAGTGCTGGTATTAAAGTAAGGACACTGAATTGTTAGCTACACTGAATATGTGGCCATGCATTAAGAACCTCTAACCATCAAAGCCTTTGGGCACATCTCCCACTGGGTGTAGATAACTATCAGTTACATGTAAATCTTGTTTTCAACAGCTCCATGCAAGGCTACCTCCTTTGTTTCTTTGTATCCCCTCAAAATATCGAGAGAGAAGTGTAAATGAAAAAAATAAAGCATGTGTTAGATATGTACACCACAGAAATAATCTCTACTTATAGGTGTAACAACTATACTGGGCATTTTAATGGAGTTACAAGTTCAGCAGAAAGAAAAGTTGTCCCATAAGACAAGACGAAGCTATAGCTTAAGGCACTTCTTAATAACCGTAAAAAATATATACGGACATAATCCACAAAAAAAAGGAGCAGGTGCGCTACTTGTAGCAGGCTACTTATCTCTGGCACTTGTAAGCGGGGACAAGTTAAGTGCCTCCAAGGCGTCAACATCTCGTGGCACACTTTCTCGAGTGCTTTGATAGGATGTGGCACCAAAAAATTCAAAGTAAACGTGGCTGTTGTGAGCCGCACGAAACGTGACTGTGCTATTGCAGTGGTGCCTCCAGTTCTGTTTTACCACACCACTTGAATGCTAACACAAAGTTCACGCACTGATAACTCTGTTCCTATTATATTCCTCCATTGCGCCACTGCTGACGTCGTGTAGCATAAAATTTGAAAGTTTCTTAATATGTATTTTTTCAGTTAATAAAGCATCTTTCGGGGCTGGAATGTAGCTGAATGAAATACCAAAGGCTAGTTCTTTCATATTAAACGAGGTTGCATTCCGTCTTTATGGCCCCTTTAACTAAGCTATTTCGTGGGTGCAGCCACAAATGTCAGCGACCCATTCTCTCACGAAATGCCAGCGTCAACTCCACAGCCATTCCTCCAACCTGTCCGCAAGTGTGGGAAACAAACATAAATGTTTCATGTTGGGCAATTAAAAAAATACAAGACAAAATATGAATTTAATTGAACTTTGTAGCAACCCGCTATGTTGGCTCGCTGTAGAGTCCTAGCTGATAACTACGTCAGCAATGCACGCTACAATTAGAGTGCCATACAAGCAGCTCACAGTACCAGCGCTTCCTTTTGCAGCTTGGACAGCTTGGTGCAGACCCAGTACTGAAGAGGGGCGAGTACGTAAATGGTGGCTGCCCCCACCAGCGCGCTGTAGCCCAGTTGCTTGTACAGCAGGACCAGGAGGATGATCAGCTGCATGACAAACACAAAGGAGAAACGACGTCATTGATGAAAAAGCCCTAGATAAAATGGCTATTGCAACTTCCCAGCAACTTCGGCAGTAATCTACGCACCCCACAGTGCTTTTTGGGCCTGCTGACCAACCATCATTGCATGCCTGACCAAACTTAACAGTATCATTACAGTAAGCATTAGATGTGCACGTTGGACTGCATTATGATAACCAGAAACGCCCTGTCAGGCTGCTTTGCACCCGCGAAGTGCTGATACTTGCAAGGAACCTTTAATGCATACCTAGTAGTCTTTCTAATCGGCTCGCAGGACAGGTAAGTGCTTCCAGAAAAGAAGAAAGTTTACATCAAACTACTGAGAATGCAGCGCATAGTTGTAACTAAGTATTTATTAAACAAAACAATTAATTATTAAACAAAATCACAGCACAGGCCTTCCCCTCAATGCTGACCCTGTGCATTCCAGGACATTTGTTTTATAGATATTTAAGTGTCTTTCTTGAAAGAGAAGTTAATTATGTAACACGTAATACTACTAAAATATATTACAGCATCTTCCCCTTCCCCACTGAAAATAAAACAAGAAATGTTGGCCTCCCTAAAGCATTAGCAGGTCTGCAATGCCCCCCTTTCACGGCACTGAAAGAGAAAGTGCAGCTGTTTTCCTAGGCACAGTACATCACTTCACAGACACAGTAAAGACAATTATGCATTTAATTATTCCTCAATTATTTAGTTCAGAACTTCCCTGCAGTCAACGAAAATACACAGAAAGATAGGTGACCAAGACAGAGCTGCAGAAGCAGCTTCGTCTTGGTCTAAGAAGGCCTTCCCAAGAGAGGCCTACAGTTCATTTGTCTTCAGTGAATATATAGTTAAGGGGCCCTCACACCCCGACATAATTTGTCAGAAAGAGCACCTGAATCATATCGTATTTTCAGGTGCATAAGTTGCACAAGCAATTGAAAAATCGCAAATAAAGTGGGAGTGAGGGGAACATGCTAGAATTTTCCTGCAGCGCAAATTCCCTCCAATGCATGCTGCTGCACCCCTTAGTTGTGCCATCGAAAACTTTCATTGCGTCCTGTCTCACCCACTTTCAGCACGCGTAGTGTCAAAAGCCTGACGGACAATTAAGTTCTACCACGCCGTCCTGTCATACACTGCCACACCAGTACTGTTATTGCAAGCATATTCTTTCCGTTCAGAGGTCAGACACTCCCATACAAAAGTAAAACTGACACAGACAGCCTACTGACAAGCGCCCTGCCTAACAAACGTGAGAAGAAGGTTTTAGTACAGGGGCTAGCTACATGCATTAAAATACGGTACCACAGATTTGGACAGTCTCCAACGAGAGGCGACAAGCGCTTCTTCACCTTGACTGGCACAGCCCAGATGTAGTGACCCATGGAGAACAGGAGCATCACATTGAAGGAGTCCACCGACATGTGGTTTACAGCCATGCCCACATCAATATCACTGGCAAGGACCAGAGACTTGAGGTACACCAGGCTCTGCAACAATCACAGGGTGTGTGCTCCTACGTCAGATTTTTGTTTGAGCTCAAGGTACTATCGCGCTTAATTTTGACCCACAATATGTGAGCTGCAGCTGGAGCTGCGCCTTGGACGGCTGTGGCGCCGCACATTGAAGCACTTGAGAATTAAAGAATAGGAGGGTCAGCCCTCCAACAATCACCAGCGTCTCCCAAGGGTTCTACTGCCATTGACCTACCGAATGTGCTATGCTCAAATGCGCCCCATGTCATTGCACGCAGTATTCTGCAGCGAATCAAGAATTGTGACGGATGCGTGGTGGTTTCCTTGCTGCTATCATTGAAGAACTACAGATCAACTATCACGGGTTTTCATTGCTTGAAGCTGCTTCTTGCGACTGCTTGAACGTTTTGTGATTCTTCCCGCTTGAAATGCGTCCTTTCTTGCTGTATTTCATCACTGACAGCCTGTTACTCTGTTTAAGTGGTTTAGATTTCCTTCAAGCCGTGAAGACATAGGACAGCCGATCAATAAGTTCTTTATGCAGTAACAGCAAGGAAACCACCACGTGTCACAATGCTGCACTGAACTGATCTACATCGGGTGCATTGAAGCATTCCACATTGCGCAGATCACACGGAGTAGACCAGCGGGGCGCGCTGATAATTATCAGAAGAGCTGAACCTCCTCTATTGTTAGCTTTCAAGTGCCTCACAGCATGGTGCCACAGCCGTCTATCCAGGCAGCAGCTCCAGCCACTGCTCACCTGTTGAGAGTTAAATTGAGCGCTATACTGCATGCTATATCAGCACACTTTGTTGAACACCAGCAGCCTCTAAAACACCTTCGTAGAGACAAGTTCCCGTCACAACATTATTTTGTGTATTGTTTTTAGAACAAAAAAAAAAAAGCGAAGTTATTACTCAAAGACTTTCCCGACAAGATTGTAAAGAATATTTTTTTCATAGGGTAAATGTTGCTTATGTTCAAGAGGATCGCATTTGAAACAGAAGGTAGGATCTATGGAGGCCAAGACGACTACAGAGAAAAATCACAGAAGATTTGTAGCTTTATGTCACAAGCTGCGTCACAGTACATAGGAGTAAGAGGGTGGGAAAATCCCCGTCCTTACTAGGATGGTGTGGAGTGCACATTCACAAGATCCTTATTATGGAAGTGTAAATATGTTCAAATATAGAATAATGGCTGTCAAACATCACCCTTGGAGATAATGTTAGCCCAACTTGTGCATGCCAAAAAGATGAACTAAACTGTGATAGCAACTCTTGGTTTCTCCTAAGTCAAGTGTTCTTTTCTTTTTCTGAAGTGTATATGTCTTTTTGTACTAAACACCCAGAAAAAAACAACAAGCATAGAGTTATTAAGCTCACGAGATATAGTAGTTTAAAACAATAAAGCAATACCAGAAAAACTACATGCAACTTGGTGTGACCAGGAAGTTCAAAAGGGTCTGAAGTACAAAGAAAGTTCCACCGTTTAAAATTTTTTTATTTATTAGTGCTCTCAGCCCACTAGAAAGATTTCGCAGTACACTACCAAATTTTCCACATTTTCTATCCACAGCATCAAACAAATTGATGTGACTAGTTGGTTAAAAAAGTGCAAATTTAAAACCTTCGCTACATCAGAGTTTAAAATAATACTGGTCATTTATGCATTTAATACAAGTGTGGGCTTGACTAATTTCCCCACTACTACAAAATGTTACACTGCAAAGGTAGACATAGGTAAGCATAACTTGTCTAAATAATAGTAAACACTTAAACAATTTTAAAAAGCAGCTCAACTGTTATTCCAATCACACTATGTTACCAGCAAATAAAATAAAATTAGGCTTGTAAAACAATCTAAAGAACTCCCGTCTGTCGCACATCCACTGCAGTGGGTTATACAAAGCCAAAGCAGCAAGTGCCCCGGCCAAGGTATAACACATCACAGACCACTTGAGATAAGATGACGACACCTTTACGTAAGAATGACGGTCACAACTGTTTGCGCGATAAGCTTATCAGTAGCATACGCAGCACCTGGCAACATTCATTCTCTGAAGAAATATCCGGGGGTGCGAACACCTTTCATTTTCTTATTCTGTCTACACAATAACAAAACAGCTCATCGCACTGCGAATTCGCACAAAAAATTATTTCGCAGTCTCGATTTCTTTATTTGCATTGTAACGAGTGAGAACGCAGTTCACACTTGCCTGGAGTGCAGAGCGAACATGGACGCTCTCCATAATAGCCATGTGGTTGAAATTATTAGAAAAGATGCTCTGCATGAAGGTGGCTATCAGGATGACGAAAGATATGATGTAGCCATTGCTCAGAACATCATCTACTGTCGGATACGGGTCAGCATTCTGAAATAGCACAAAGCAAAGAAGCAGGGGGTAGCAAGTGATCAGCCAGTCTTTCCTTGTCAGGGGAAAAAAACTAAAGACATAAAAATGTAGCCTAACCTCTGTATAAACAGAAAATAAACACACACTCCATATATAAACAATATTTTGACATTTTAGGTCAACTGTTTCAGCCTATTCTTATAACACGCTTATAATATCCAACCTTCGTGCCGTATATCTCACCCAAAGGGTCAGCGTCACTCGAACTAACGTTCCAGCCGTTATTAACTGCACATGAATCACGTAACTATCACCCTCCAAGGTTAGGCTGCCATAAGGCTGAAGTCTCATGTTTCAACGATATTGTCGGGGAATGTGCTCGCCAATTGTTTTTACTCCCTTATGGTTGTAGCAAAAAAAAGAAAAAAAATACAGTCAAAACATGGATATATCAAACATGCATATATCGAATCATTGCCTATATCGAACAGTCTGAACATCCCCTTGGAAATCCCATGCAAAAGTATAGCATTGTTGTACACATGTATCGAACTCCCAGTCACGGGCACATTCAATATATCGAACGCTGCGCCGCAAGTTACCACTTGTCGTGACTTGGAAGAGCTCTGTGATGTGCAGAGCTTTCAGGTAAGCTTTAGATGGGCATACTTGGTATTTCATATTATCATTATATCGAACTTTTTCACGATTCCCTTGGAGTTTGATATATGCGTGTTCGACTGTAGAGCTAAATATTTAGTTCTCACCCAATCAAATACCAGGCAACTAAAGAAGCACAAAGAAAAGCACTTAAACTTTCAAAACAGGGATATGAGAACAAGAATTACAACACAAGATGACGGAGCTCTGATGCTCTATTGACTTATAGAAGGCTCGTAGGATTTGAAATGCTTACGTCGCATGCCTAGCTCACAAAAGTGCTACAGCGTAAGAAGTCTGTAGTGCAAATTACTCACCACACTGGAGTAACTGCCTGCAGCCACCCTGTCCACGTACTCTAAGATGAGGCTGATGGATAGCGGGCCCATGAGGCCAATGATGTCGCCTACCACCTTGATGAGTCCACCAGCCAGGGCAGTCCTCCAGTACGTCTTCAAGAAGCAGCACCACAATGACACCCTGCTGCCTTTTGCTTCTGCTTTGCTCTGCAAGGGGAACACATCAAACGCAAAAAGAATGCAGTGCGAGCAATAACCAAAGTTACTCCATACAAAGTTATGGAATTAGAGCAGAAAGACTATCTTGTGGTCAATCCCAGGGGATGGACGCAGGTTTTTAGATTACAAGAAAGAGGGCTGTGAATCATCACGTCTGCCCGAAATTCTATTGATGCGCTAGTTCTGCACAATGTCAATTGTCTCTTAAAATTTGCGTGTGGAACCCGACAAATGTAGCGCTAAAACATGGGGTGCTAAATTGTGGTGCTATTAAATGCATGTCTAGGACTCCGAAGCAAACTGAAAGCACATCAGCACATTTTGTAAATAAGTAGCTAAGCTTGCAAGTTCCTCTTAACAGTCAAGCGGGGCAATAGTGCAGATAGAACAGTGCATCGAAGTGAGAACCATTTTCATGAAATATTAGCATGAACTTGTTATATACAAATATTTTTTTTTAATCCATGTTGTTCAATCCTGTAGCTGTAACATTTGAGGTGCAAAAAGGCAAAAATTAAAATTTGTGGGTTAGAATCATCAGGCTACGATGCATGCCATTTTACTCACACCTGCTGAGGTTCAGTAATGCATTTTACCAATTCATACACTTGGGAATTTTTTTTTTTTCCTCACCATTGAGAAATACAACTTCAGCGACTAGGAATAGCACTTATTACCTCACCCACAGCAACTGGCAGGCTTATTTGATGTGCTACCAAAGGGCAAGAAAGTGTAACCAAGCATTTGGACAAGTTAATATGACAAAGAACAGCTTTATATCGTTGTAAAACTCCCATCAGTGTAATTACAATAAATGCAGGCTTTGAGAAGAAGTGCGTTACCTTTTCTTTTGAGTAGACCTCATTGAATCGTCTGTACTGGTTTTCATTCGTGTGTTTCTGAAACAAACGAGAACAGCACTTGGTAAGGACAGTTTGAATGTGTTAAAAAAAAATAAATGGAAGGCCTCAAACATATTACAATGACGTAGTAGTAAAGAGACAAAGTAAAAGAAGAGGTAGTTTATTCGGGCCAGGCCTGTACTCAGACTGCTGCCTATAGCATAACACACAGTAGCCTGCATTTGCATAGGTTTTTAAACTTTGCATAGTTTCTTAAACTGTCATGCCATGATGTAACATTACTAGAGGCCACCTGACACCTTTAAAGCCTGGTTGAACCAATAAACAAGTCAAAGGTGGCAGCCACAGCTACGCTTCACCAAGCAGCAGCCTGGGGGACCCAATGTAAACAATGGCATCAAAGTGCAAGCGTGTCAGTGACAGGAGAGAACGTGTCTTTACCTCCGGCAGGTAGCCAAGGTCGGCTAGCTCCAGGGGGCGGCTGTAGCCAAGCCGCAGTAGGGGCACAAGCCAGTGGAATGTGCATTTGGAGAGCAGCGACGCAGAACTGTACCTATAGGTGACTTGGTCATTACTGGGGACACCGTTTGGCCCTCTCATCTTCACCTCAGACCTGCGCCAGTACGCCTGCAACAGGCAGAACTGTCAAAATGACACGTCCGAGTTAGAAGCTTATTTGCACGGAGTCACTGGCATAGTGTGGACTTAGGTCGCTGGAAATTAAAATTAAATGATGACATCACACTACCAGACGCAGTTTTCTTCTAAGCCACATGACAATCAGTACAAATTAGAAGTACTAAATTTTAACTTGTCAGATTTAGAAAGCATGCATGGGACAAAACCTAAATGCTGTTTTATATTTCCTGTCACCGAGATTTCTCAACACTCTCTCCCCCACCAGAAATATGTTGGGTATTGGGAAATTAAAGGGCAGGGGAGGGGGGGGGGGGGGAATCACTGCCCCGCCCCTCTACACTGTGTACTTTTTATGCACGATCTATGAAAGCATCTTGGGACCTACCGTCCGCTGAGTTTTTTGCAGCCTAACATGGAAACCATTAGAAATGGAAATAAAGCACCACTAATTTTCAATGAATACAAACTTCTCACTTTTTTTCAGACTAGGTTCTTTTTTTTTTTTTTTTTTTTTTCTGCCGCAAAAAATGCAGTCGATTAGAAATTGATCTGTAGAAGCAACACAGAAATGCAAGCGCGGAATGGCGGTACTACAAACACCTGCTATGATTTTTACGTTCTATTTTTTTTTCTTTTCCGTTGGACATCAGTGAGTTGCTGCCCTCACCTTTTGCATGAACGTAGAGAGCTCGACGACAAACATGATAAGGTAGAAGACGAGCCCCAGCCAAGTGCCTTCCAGAGTGGCATGCCTGATGGAAAGACCCTTTCCGTACAGGATCACAAGCTTGGACATCTTCAGGGCGACGACGCAGGGCCAGAAGAACAACAAGACCGACAGTCTCCTGGCCTTGCCGTGTTTCTCAACCTTGTGGTAGAAGTAAATTGCCAAAGCGACGGCCACGACCGAGGTAGCGGGGCACAAGACAGCGTGCACATTCTGTCTCAGTTGCTCGCGCCTCAGCAGAATCAGAACGCCGTCGGCGAGCTCGAACAGATGCACAGCGATCAGGCAGAACGTGAGGATCCATCGCGAGTTGTGTTCTTCGAAGAGGTTGCCGCGCACTCGGCGAGACTGATCTGAACACAGCAGAAACGTAGCAACGCATACGGTCACCACCAAGGCAGAGTTCAAAATGCACGCCCCCAAATTTGCGATGCACTCTCTGTCAACAGTGTCGTCCAGCTTGATGCAAAAATCGGACACTGACATCGCTGGCTTTTTCTCGGTGCAGGGGCACGAACCACGGAGCGCACCCACGCGATTTGTGATCACCTGAAGAAGAAACTGCTTTGGGAGGTAATGGGTGAAGCAGTGGATATGCAGAGGGGCATAGCTCGCCTTTTTGACAGCTCGGTTGACTTCGTTTTCACAACAGCGGGTTCCTTCGGGAACTACACTTCGGAAGAAAGAACGCTATCAGGCGCAGCTGGGCGCTGGGCTTCTCAACTGCCGCACCTCATCGAGTCCGTGACGTAAATTGGTTGGCATTTCACCTCACCCTTGCACTTCAGCTATCGTTTCGTAGTGAGACGCAATGAACATTACGCTCCATCGCGGAGTCACGCCCACGTAAACGCATTAGGCACGGTCTCAAGTATGCGCACACCGAAGTTCGAAGTACTCGCTTGAAGTTGCCAAGTTGCTCCGAGTGTTCGAAAAACTTTTAGTTCGCGCTTCAGAACTCAGAGAGCAGCACGAGCGCACGAGCGACAAAGTTTTTTGTTGTTGTCGTTGTTAATCTTCTTTCGACTTCGTTTGACTTCTCTTGGCTTGCGGCTGCTGGCGTCAATCGTAAACATGGCGGCCTCCTTGGAAAGCATCCCGAAAGATCTGCGGAATCTCAGAGCATGTCTTTTGTGTTCTATGATTAAGGTAAGCTCTAAAAGCTAAGCATTTTTGTGTGTAAGTAAGCAGTAAACAAGCTTTTATTTGTTGTGTCGTTTATCCCTCGCTGCTGTTGTCATTTTTCTTCTGTTGGCGAACGCTGTTCTCAGCGGCTGTCGTTGTCGACACACGGAATATATTCCTTGCTACATTTATGTACGTACCAGTAAATTCGCTCAAGCTTTCTGTAAAATCAGCCTTGGCCTTGATCGGCGAAATTGTATCCCAACATCGTTGTTTTTCTTTTTCAGACATTCGAGCAGTTTGAATTCGATGGCTGTGACAATTGCGACGAATACCTCCACATGAAAAACAACAGGGACATGGTCTACGACTGTACGAGCTCCAACTTTGATGGGTGAGTAGCGGCTTAATATTTCTTTCAAGACTGCAGTGCACAGAATGGATACAAAGAAATACTAACGGAGCTCTCGTCCTTCCATACTTGCCGCGCTGTCTGGTCGCAGGATCGCGCATGCGCTGCTCCTCACCGACGCAAAACGACGCTTCCAACGCTGCGCTTGAAAAGGGGACGGGAGAGTTGTGCTATTGAGTTGTGCTAGTGAACAGTTCCTAGACTATCTGAAAGAAAGTAACTATGTCCTAAAGTGATAGGCCACACACCGGTTGCCAGCCTTTTCTCCGCGAAGCACCTTCTCGACATGACGCCTGGTCGTCAGCGCATGTGTTTGATGCGATGCTCCTACGGCGTGAAGTATGTGCCAGGCGAATATTTAAGTGACAGACGCTTTGTTTCGCTGGCCTCTACGGGAAGCTGACACTACAGACCTGACACGTGAAATGAAAGGATTTGTCCTTAACGTCGAAGCTTATCTGCCAGTGGCAGAACGAGGCTTCTAACTATAAAGCCAGAGCCAGACCGTTATGACACCTATCCAAGGGTCGTAAAGTTCACCAAAGTTCACTGGTTTGGTAGCCGTGACGTAGAGGCAAACCTAAAGCTGTCGTGGTTTGCGAGACACAAGCTAGCTATTGTTTATGCATTGAACTCAATTTGCCATCCCCAGAATTTTTTAATAAGGAAGAATTCAACTCTTGAATACGGTTCACTTTGGCCTCAGAAAATGTCGTCTGAGGGCCAGACGTGCAATATGATCCAAAAGCAGCAGTGGCGATATTGAAAGAAACTTTGTAAATTGTAGACAATCCCTTCTACATAAAAATAATAGAACAATGCCACTAATGTTCACGAGCCTCCCCGAAAGGCCACGGCAGAATTGTCGAGGAGCCTGATGATTCCTTGTTACTGACTACTACTCTCCATATGCCGAATGGGTTCACCTCTCTTTGTCCAGCGAAGCCGTTGCCAACCACTGCAAGTCGATATTTGCGCGATATGAAATTTCAGAATTGCGATCAGCGGCAATGGCCCGAAATTCTCGCCAGCGCCCAGTTCTCCTTTTGCCTGTCTTTCAAGGGAAAACAGCTTAAAACACCACTCGAAGCCAGTGCTATGTAATAGTCTAGCTGAGGTACCAAAGAACTTCAGGTTGAAAACCAATGATCTCTACAAATCCCTGCTAGCCGTGAAGGAAGAAAAAAGTTAGGAGATGGCATGATGTCATGCAGCTAGCCCTTGCAAGCCCACCTCCATTGATGCCGCTTCCCTTTCCTGAGCCGCCAGAGTCGGCCCTAGCACATGCTGGCGTGTGTGCCAGCGCGATCTTACACGGCGGGGTCACATGGCACAGCGAAAGCTGGGGCCGGCTTCCATTGTACTTTTTATGTATAGGCTTCACGTTTCTCCGGTGGTGCCGTCTCCTAACTTTTTTCTTCCTCCATGCTGCTAGCATACCAAACCTCTCCATTCAAACATGGCTACCATCCAGCAGAGCTCTTGTTTAGCCAGCGCTTGTGGATTCCAGCAGTGGACTCATAAGTCGTGCTAGCTGACCACGAACAGCTAAAAGCCTGTGAACAGGAGTGATGAAGAGAGTACCTACAATTGGCGCCACCAAGTGCGTGAGTTGCCTCCACCAAGAGTTGGTACTGACATACAAATCACTGATTTGCAAAGAAAAGCTGTTGTGCAAGGCAAGACTGCAGATGAAGAAGTCAGTGAAAACCGGATACAGCCTGTGCACTCCTGGGTTCGCTTGCGTCCTACCCTTCGAGTGAGATTGTGCAAACGAGTGCTCAGTCTCAGCCACAGTGCACAGACACTTCACCTTGCCGTATCAGGAAGGGGCAGTGCGTGATCCCTCTCACTTGGCCCAACGAATGGAGACGATTTATCGACATGCACCATACTAGTTGCCGTGGCACCACTGCATAGGAGTGACAGCTACGCGCACTGACAGGTGCAAGCGCTGTGTGTCCTGGGCCGTGTTTGAGCCCCATCGGCCTTCTTGCATAGTGCATCCCATTTTAGGGGCAAAGCTCCTCTTGCTCGAGGCAAGTCCCTCGGCGCGCCGTGTCCACTAGTTCTCGAGGCAACCGCTAGAGGCGCAGCTGTGCGATAGTTCATAGGTCGCCCGCTAGATGGCGCGCTGGCACTCAAGGCGGTGCGGCACACACCTGTACTCCTCCGTCTCTGCTGCTCCGCTGCATACTCGGGCGCGCGTGCTAGTTAGAGAGGCGACCACAAGTGTATATACAATCACCCCTATAACAACGTGTCGAGTCTTTATATGATGTGTGGGTGAATGTTTCACGGTTTTACCGATAAGCATTGGAGCTTCGCTCCACTCATCATCATTCACTTCGTGGAGATGGCGGGATTTTTGGGTGTGTGCCCTTTATTACCATTTTTTTTTTCCTTTATCGCCTGCCTCTGAATTCTGAGATTGCAGAATGAGCACGGCAAACGGGAGAAAAAAGTTGTTTGACAGCTATCCTGGCATGATCGAGAGAGGTGGCTGTGGGGAGCAAGCAAAGGAAAGAAAACACAGGGCGGTTTGGCACAGGTCTGGCAGCAATCAAGTCGACGAGCAAGTAAACAGGGGATGCAAGTGCCTGAACTAGGGCATTTCGTTTGCACTTGCTCAACCTTCTGGATGCAGGGATCACAAGGGGTGGGGATTGTTGCACAGTGCTGTTAAATTAGTAAATAGTATTTGCATGAATAAAATGCATTGTGCAGACAGGCTGATAGGTAAAACATTACATAATATAACATTTTAAGTGTTCCACCTGTCACTGTTTCATTTGAAATCAAGATGTTGAATAATATTTATTTCCATGGACAAATAAAAGTGTGTTGCATTGTGGTTCAGTAAAATGGTTGCCAGAATTCATCATGGCAGCTGGACAGCCTACAGAACATTGGCAAAGCTAAAAAATGTGCTTGTGAAGGTTGGGAGGTCGAACTCGTGTAATCTATTATTTGGCGGTTGCAGGAAAGTACAGAGCGTTAAAGGATTTACGTGAAAACACTATCGAGCATTCGCTATCACTGCATTGACTACCGTTTCACCTACTTCTTGGTGAACGTTGACTTTTTGCTCATTTGAACTTGCCAGTTTGTCGTCATAGCTAAGTGGCAGCAAGAATGATGTATAGGAAAACAGCATTTCTGAAAAACACTTTTCTCACAAAAAACGATGCTAAAAATTGGCCCAGGAAGCTTAGAGCATGGCCTAGGAATTATAGACGAACCTGGTAGGGTAATTAGATGATGTTTGCAACCCACTTCAGTGTCCTTTCGGTGAGAAAGGATGCAAAGCATTTATATTTGTTCAGTCACCTATTAAGTTTTTTTCCCATGGAGGATTGCTAATTCGTTTTGTTCAACAGTGAAAGCACATCGTGTAATGCACGATAGTCTGTTTCTGCAAGCGTCTCGTGCACGGCTGCTCTGTGTGAGTTGTGGGGAAATGAAACATTGTTTACTAAGTGTTGCTAAGAGTATTTCTAGCATTGTAAGCTTAATAAAATCTTTTGCGCTTCTATAAGATTTTCATCTGGCACACCTTGATGCAAGGACATTAGAACGAGAGTTATGACTCCTTTCTGCAACCGCAGCTACTGCAGTGCGAAATTCCTGACGAATGAACCTGCAAGTGTGCACAAACATTTTCTTTTTGCGTTCGGAAGCAGCTCGGAACCCAGTTCTGGCAATTTTATTCCTTTCACTAAACGAAACCATGTAAAGCATATTCTTAAAGTGGCCATGAAGAGAAAATGCAGCTTCATGCAACTTGAAAGAATTAGCCCCAGATAACTTACTTAACTCTATCCCAGCCCCGAAAGATGTTTGTTATCGGAATAACGCAAACAATAATGAGAGACTTATTTTTACAGAATAGTGACGGGGAGTGGTGTGACATAATAATGAAATAACAGTAATATGGGCATGATGACGTAATATGGGCTCACACCAAAAAGATGTATTGCCCTGTTAACAGCACATTAGCGTTGATGTGATACAACCAAATGGAACTTACTCAAATTTTACAGAAAAGTGACGGGGAGTGGTGTGACATAATAATGTAATAACAGTAATATGGGCAAGAATGACGTAACATGGGCTCGCACCAAAAACATTTATTGCTCTGTTAACAGCACATTAGCTTTGATGTGATACAATCAAACGGAATTTGAAAGACTCATATTTTACAGAAAAGTGACGGGGAGTGGTGTGACATAATAATGTAATAACAGTAATATGGGCCAGAATCACGTAACATGGGCTCGAACCAAAAAACATTGCTCTGTTAACAGCACATTAGCATTGATTTGATACGATCAAACGGAACTAGAGGCCCCTGTACAATCTCCCAGTCATGTTTCCTGGTGGTGGGTTAGATCAGCGGCCGCCGATCGCACAAACAAGATCCTCTGACGTCATAGAAAAATCGCCAGAAAGTGGCGTGGGAGTCACCACTTCTTCACGTTTTCCTTAACGTCTCGATTATGTGTGTGAAAATTTCGCGAAAATTTCTATCTGTTTTGAGCACAAAGCAAAGCAGTCAAATTTATTAAGCAAATTTTTGTATTTTGTCTTCATGGGACATTTCAGAGCCGCGCAATGTTGTAGATATTCCGGCGTGTCTGCCAAAGGAGGGGACTTGCGGGCTCAATACAAACGGGACAACCGTCCACGCACTCCACAACTGAATCCCCATTGTCTATCCAGAAAGTCTATCTTAAATTTCGCACACCTTCCTTCAAATTTTTCTGCTTTGGTAGGTTGGTGCTTCTGTTTTCGCCGGGTATACCACTTCGCGATGTGCATCGCCCTGTCTAGCCTGCCTGTTACAGCCGGCCTCATTATCCTCTGGCGTTTCTTTTTTTCCACGTACCGCATGTCGTCGCTTCTCACATTCTTGCGCTGTTCCCATCCTTGCTCCTCATATGCTCTGTGCTTCTGAGCACACGACTTCCTCATCGCAACGCATACTAAGCTCTACCCGGCACTGTCGTAGAGGCTCGATGGGGACCGGCCGTTATTTTCCCTGACCCGCCGTGATCCATCATCACTGAGCACTGACAGCTGTCGAAGCCTTCTGCTGGATGATAGCAACGTAAGAATAATGCCTGCTTCTACGCGCACAGTGCTGGGATTTTTTGACCTCGGACACGAAAATTATTCAGGAGCTTAGCCATGTACAGCTTCACTGTAAAAAAAAAAGTTGTTCGAAACATCTTGAGTGTCACTGAGATACATTTCAGATGTAATAATAATCATGCACCCCTCCGTCTAACGACGACGGTGGTTGATTGCGAAGCTTGTTCGTGATGGGTTCTTTGGTTGGCCAGTCCCACACTGCGAGTATGTGCTACTCAGGAGCAGAGTCCTTCAATGCTTTACTGGTCACGAAACTGCTCCGTAACTCAATGGGAGAGCTTCATATACTGCGTCTGGCCGCCACGCGGTGGCGCCACCATCTTACTGAGGTCACTCCTCGGGCGGCGTTGCGCTGGTTCGAACAGCGGAGACGCGGCGAGTTGTTTGTTTTGTGCGGGAAAGCGATGTAACGTGCATCTCGCGCTATTGTGATGCGACTCAAGTTGTGCAACGACGACGCCGAGTACGTGTTGTGTCCCGGGATGTTGTTCCGGGCAGTTCCGGGTGCAAGGCGACAACAAAAAAAGTTTCCTTGTTCTGTTTACTGAGCGACGGGGTGCGGCGTGAGAAATGGAAGCGCGCCATTTCAAGGCAAGAAACGGGAGATTTCAGCTTCGATTCCAAATATGTGAGAGTGAAAAAAGCAATGCACCCTTTTGACAGCCTCCTGGACCTATAATTGTACAATGCTAACTTAAAGCCGGATTTTTGTCAGATCAACCAGGTAGTAGCTAGCTGTGTTTCATTACCTAGCTATTTGCAAACTTGTATTACCTTGCGCTCAGGCTCGCATATAAAAAAAGCTTTGGGATGCCCTTCTGCTTTTACTTTTCATATTTCCACGAACTATGGCTTAGGGTTCGTTTTGTTGGTTTGTTTTGTAACCGCGCGTGGCCGCTTCCGGTTTTATTATCCGGTGTTTCAACCGAAGCGCCGGTTTGCTCTTTTTGTCGTACGTCGCGTCGAGCAATAATGTTTGATATCATATGGAAAGGGTGTCACCTTGTCACTAACTTGATTTTTTGTTTCTTGGACAATGTTCTCGATCCTATTTCCGTGGATCTGAAATTAATAACGTTCCGAGAATAATGCATGCATAGCAAACGCCATGCAACTCACTTTATTACGTTCATCTGTGCACGTCACGCTGCGGACTGCTTCATTCTAGTGTTTTGTAGAGCAGGAGGTCGCTTTAATAAACTTCGTTCAGTAGAACTTTGCGTCGTCTTGGCTACATGGCAGTATTCTGTTTCCTCCGTGTGCTGCACATCACAGCGCAAAAAATAAATTTTTGTACGCTGGACCGCGCTCTTTTGTTTCCCTTCATAATATTGAAATTTTTTGTTGCGTGTGATAAAATCAGTTTTATTCGTCTTTTTGCGCTTCATTTTTTTGCAAGGATTGAAAAGCGTGGTAGCGGAAAGACACATGGTGCAACATATATGTCTTCGTGTTTTGATCATTTGCGTTTCTCCAGCCTTTTAAATGTTCTTAAGTATGTACCAACTCATTGAAACGACAATATTATTGGGCTATATCTTTTAGCGTTCTGTGCATTCCAGAGCAATCAACGGATTCATTCGTAGCATGGAGGAAAGAAAAGGTTAGGAGAGGCCCTGACGTCACATTTGTGAAGCCGAGTGCCGCCATTACTTGAGCCCACTGAGCCCAGCACTCTATCCCATCATCCTTTGCTATCTCCGGTTTGATTTGACTAACATGGCGTCGCCCTGCCCTCCCGCTTCGCAACGAAAACAGCTTCGTCGCTAATTCCTCGGTACGATGTCATGTTCTAAGCTGTTGATTTCGCCTTCAATTTGCCCATTCTAACCCTCACCCAAAGTTTCAATCGAAAAACGGCGTTCGTTTTTGAGATAGAAGGACGATTTTTCAGCTCTTAAGCCTGGCAAAGTAGCGTTTGTCGTCGTCATAGCAACAGACTCGCGGGATAGCGAACGCATACGAGTTAAGGCCGCCTCCGACGGCGGAGTTTTCAAACTGGTCTAATCTAAAAACGTTTGTCGTAGCAAGTGTACTGGTTTGCAAGCGTTGCGAGGCAGCCACATACTAAGCGCCTTAAAAATTTGTCCGTTTTATTTGCCCAAATTTGGCCGCCGCAGTTGTAAACAAGTAAGCAACATTGTCCATGGGCTCAAGAAAAATGACGCCACTTCCTTCACACTTTTCGCAATGCATTGGGATGCTAGGGGCCTCTCCTGAGTTTCTTTCCTCCATGATTCGTAGCGTAGTCTGAACGATGCGTACTTGGTTCTTTTCAGATTTTGTTTTTATTGTATTATCGATAAGCCCGCAGCAGTCCGTGACTTTAGAGCTGCCGTATGTATAGTAACTTTTGCTTTAAGAAAAGAAAACTCCGTAAGCACGACGGCGCAGCGCTTGTGCCCGAGGACGCAGAAGCAGTTGCCGTTCGCGGCAGAAATCTCCGGCAATTTTTTGGAAAAATAAAACCCCATTGAAGGCAGGTGGTATACACAATGATTGGACGATTCATCGCTAACTACTACGAAATAAAAACACACACTTAATCAGCGCGCACAGACCAAAAGCAGCGAGCGTTTGCACGCCAAGAGCTGGCAAACATGCTACACACGCGGCGGCTGGATGCCCTTCGTGCGGCGGTGGCGCCAGTAGTGGCGCCCGCGGTCCCTATATGAAACGAGCGCCGAAGTTTCGTGACCAGTAAAACATTGAAGGACTCTGTCAGGAGGTACGCACCACTTTTCTACAGTACCACAGCAGCTGTTGGGTGTGTACCTCATAAGCCTAATGTTTGCGTTTGGGGTGTACGGCGCGAACCGTTACCTGCTGTTTGGCAATCGAATAGACGCCGGCCTCATTACGCGTGGGACCCAAGTTCATTCCAGCCACGGGAAGCGTTTTTTTTTTTTTTTTTTTCATTCACTTCACCCGCGGTCATTCATCATCGTTAGAGAAAGTTAGCTTTCCTGCTGGGCGTACCGGCGTTGCAGACGCCACCAGTGAGATCTCTAAAGCTTCGCTTTAATAGTAAACATAATTACCATCTCTTTTTAAACAGCCTGTGCGCCTGTGATCGCACGGATCTCTCCCCTTTCTGCTACCGCAACTGGGAATTTTGCAACTGTGGGGGTTGCATATCATGTGCCTGATCACCGTCCACTTGTTGATCGGCGCTTTGCTTGCGCCCTTTGTTTTCCAGCATGATCGCCCTGATGAACCCTGAGGACAGCTGGGTGGCCAAGTGGCAGCGAATCAGTGAGTGCCAACTTCCTTATATTCTAGGCAGACGAAAACTTCCAGGCCTCTTCCCTCGCCCCTCCCTCCCTCCATCCATCCATCCATATCTCTGTCTCTCTCCCACACACACACCGCTATGCTGCACTGTATATTCAGTTACTGGCTTATGTAAGCTTCAGTCCGCACTGCACAAAGTAGTTAGCCTTTCCCTGAAACGGTTTCGGATCCTGATTTCTGCCAATTTTTGTTGTTTTATCTGCACCATAATGGCATAAGCGCAGGCAAAAAAGGAAGGTCTAGTTCACATAAAAGTGTTTGAGCCAACCCTGCTATAAAGCATGCAAAAGATTACACAACACTTAGCTCACTCAATAAATATCCAAAATTCCTATAGGTTGTATTCACTGGCGTGACGCGCATGCCGACGTGTGTCGCCTTAGCAACAGGGACGCGCAGGCTCCGGCATGGCGTCGCACGCATGAGGCCGTCCCACCGAGCTCAAAGGCGGCGTCCTCCAGCCTACCTGTCGCAAGACACAGGGGAAGTCGTCAGCACAGGTCAGCTGATTGCCAGCTGTCGTGTTTTGTATCGGCCACGGATGGCTCATCTGTCGACGAACGCCTTCCCTTTCGGCCGCTTGCCGATAGATGTCGCAAGCCTCCCAGTTAACAATGCGCGCACTGCTACACTGCCGTAGGGTTTCCATCTTTCCCCGAAAAAAAAAAAACGGCCCTTTGGGTTGGGGGGGGGGGGGGAGGGGGGGGTATGTAGGATGTTTAATTTGTGTTGAAAAAAAAAGACGCCATGTTTTTGACATGCAGTGCCATTTATTGTGGCGTTTTCTTAGAGAGAAATCAACATAACGTTTGTAGTGAAAGTGATTGAGAGCTTGGTTATTGCTTTGTATGTGCTTACTTTGCTGCAAAGTAATCGCAATTGCTGACCGCGGCGGCAGCATTTAGTTGTTTTGTTCCTCCCTTATGGCCCCCTCCATCTCAGGCAGCGCGCTCGCCCGCGTATTTTCTCTGTTCGCGTGTCTTCGCGCAGCTTGTCGACACATATTTGTCGTCTAAATTGTTGAATTGACGCTTATAAAACGCCAAAACGGACATAATCACGGCACGAGGGCCAAAAATCTGGCCAATGACGGCCGGTTTCAAGTATGGACCGGCAACCGGCCCGCTGTTTAAAAAACCGGTGGGGCCGGTCCAAAACTGGGCAGGTGACAACCCTACACTGCCTTTGTATCTCAACCGGCGTGCGCGTGAGCATTCACAATTTGTTCGGAAGCATTATTTGGCTTTTGTTCTGAACGGATCAGCCGTGTGCAAGGTGCGGGCGGGCGCACATGTGTCGACGTCCGTGTTCGCAGGCAACTGCGCAGCAGCTTAGACATTTCGTGCGTCGTGCCGCTTCCTTTTACAACAGTGGCTCCATTCTCCAGTGATGATGCGGAGTTCTTTAATGCAAGTAGAGCATCACCACACAGTGTCACTGTTCTTATTCATATCGACGCCACGGCCGAGAATTGGGGTAGTTCACTCTAATAGGGGAAGGGGGGGGGGACGGCGAAGACGAAGAACGCGGAAGGCACTGTTATGGCAGTTTTCAGTCTTGCCAAGAGAAGAAATAGCCCGCTAAACTTTAAATGAATGCCATCTGTACGTGACCTTACGCCCGGACCACGCGCCTGCATTTCAGTGAGGAAGCAGCGACTACCGGAGCTTTTCCTTAAAGGGACGCTGAAGTGATTTGTAAACATTGCGGGATTACTAGCGCAAATTGCAGTCCGGAGTCCATAGGCCATGTTTCGACCACTCTGAGCGCGTTTACGCGAATTTATTTAGTAGAAAAATCAATTCGAAAATGATGCCCTCCTCTCTGCACCCTCGCCCATTTTCTGTTTCATTTTCGTGTGACGTCAGGATGAGATGAGTTCGCAATTGGCTGCGCTACTGCAAGGCTCGCCGACCTTCCGACAGAGTCCGCCGGCAGCCGACTGGTCGTCGCAATTCGCTCGCTCAGTTGAAACTAAGCCACAACACTTTTGTGAATGGAAGAATGTGCCTGCTTTACTTTGTTAGTTTCTACACTATATCAAGCTCCGAATCCGGGTCGCTCCACACAAGCGCTGCACAAGCGCACATGCGACGCTTCGATGACTGGTACGCTTGTAGGAAAATCTAAGGCCACTTGAAGGCGGGAGAAGAGTCAGCAAAGTCAATATAGGTACTTAAGAAATAAAATCAACCTAAACTTCTACCGTATACAGTGCAAAACCAGGGAGCAGGAAGCACTTTTTTGCGCTGGGTGAACAAGCACAGCGGTCAGCAGTACGACCACACATCTGCGAATGCTTTTCCGTCTAAGAAATGCAATTTCTAGACGTGAGATATTCTGGAAGGTTGGGGAACGCTTACTGTACGAGCGCTATACCACAAATAGTCACATAAGGTACTTGAAATGCTAAAACGAAATAAAAGTGTAAACTGGTTGTACATTATTTACCTTATATATCCTACCTCGCTAGCGCTGGCTCATGGCCGAGTGGTCTGAAGCGCTAGGATTATTGTTTTGCAAGTCGCAAGTTCGATTCCCCGAGGGTACTTTTTTCTTGTAAGTTGATTTTTTCGTTTGCGGCTGATGTTTTCTAAACTGAGTTCACCATTTTTGGGCCGTAACGTTCACTGCTCCACGAGCGAGTTCGCAGAACGCGTTCGCGCTAGCGAGTTCTCGTTGGTGTGCTATTGCCACAAGCACCGACTACTTGCGGGCAGTGGGCACAGGCCAGAATCAGAAGACCCTTGGTTTGGTGCGAACAGGCATTTTACGATACAGGCATGAGTGAGGCCAGCTCCGAATATGCGGGAAAAGCGCATGGCATTTGAGCGTCTGCGGTGACGTGGAGGGCGTTCGTCCACTGCGTAGGTCTCGGCTAGTGAATGCTACGACTACAAGCCGTCCTGGGAGGCTTATCTTGTGCATTTTACAGCCGACAACATGGCAGAAGCGCGGTACGATGATTACTGAGATATTGAGAATGCCCATCCAACAACGCCATGGGTTATGTTTTACAGAACCGAAACCGAAACTTGTTTGAATGCTAACCTTGGACATCGTCCAATCAAGGTGCATCTCCTCCCGTCGTCACAGCCTTTAGTTGGTGCGGCTGCCACGGACCGCGCATGGTAGTTTATCTTCTTTGCCGCTTTATAAAATAATTACCGACTTGTCAACCGAATAAACGATGAAAAGTGTGGTAATTTGAGCCAGTCTACGCAGTGCAAGCAAAACCGGGAACTTCACAGATTCACTTCAGTGGCCCTTTAAGTGGCTGCATTGAGGCCTCATTACCATGCGGGAAGCTGCGAGCCCCTGACGTGATCGAAGAGGGTCCACTAGGTTTTCGCCTTCACATTTTAGCATGTTCTAAGCATCCCCCGCAATCTTGTTTTCTTCCCGCACGTGCATTTTGTTGTCGTTTCGCATTGCCGGATTACTCAGAATATAAACAATACTGCATTCGCCGTACTCATACACGCTTCCTAGACAGGCCTCTGGGGCTGGTCCCCTTAAATTCAAGCCTTATCTCCGGCCCCCCGTCAGCGAAGGACTCAAGACCCCTGACCCTACTGGCAGTCATCATGGCGCGGACCAAACATCATAAAGAATACTGCATCTGGCAGTGGAATTGTCGAGGGTTTCGGCCCAAACGAGGAAACCTTCGGCAATACCTAAACACACTAACCCCTGCAGAACCGGATGTTATTGCACTCCAAGAGTCTGGCGGCCTGGCTAAACTATCTGGCTATCGCTCTTTCAGCGCCGACCTCCCCGGTATCAAGCAAATTGTGGTTACTACCCTTGTCAAACGCAATATACCGGCCATTCAGCACTATACCGGTGTCGACACCGTCGAATATGTTTTACTCGAACTCCTCTCAGACAGAAAGCGGGGGGGGCGGTAGTCTATTTATTTTAAATGTCTACAGCAGCCCCAGTAAGCATCACAATTTCGCACAGCTTTTCCGCAAAACACTAGATATCGTCAAAAAACAGACTTTGCTTATAGTGGGTGATTTCAACTCCCCGCACTCTGCTTGGGGTTATAAGAGAGATACAAAAAAAGGCAGGCTTTTATGGCAGGAAGCCCAGCAACTAGGCCTCACTCTTCTTACCGATCCAGCCTATCCAACACGCATTGGCAATAGTGTCACCAACGATACCACCCCCGATCTTACTTTCGTAAAAAAACACGCGAGATACCATCTGGCAGAACACGTACGAGAACCTTTGCAGCGACCATTATATCTTGTCTATAACGATCCCTTCAGGTCCGCCCCGCCGTCTCGGAAAGCAGCTTCGAATCGTGAACTGGGACACTTTCCGCCAACTTCGGGAGGCGGCGGCTGAGTCGGATGCCACTAACATTCAAGACATCGAAACCTGGATGTCCGAGCTAAATGACTATGTAAACGCTGCCACGAAGATCGTTCCCGAGGAGGCTCAGCTCCAGCAGGTAGACACTAAGCTCCTCCATATGTGGGAAACTAAATCTAGTATCCAAGCCCGTCTGCAAAACCAAAAACTAAATCGCCCACTACGTCGACGGCTTGCTCGCCTCAACCGGGAAATCGAAGAATATGCTACCCGCCTCACGCAACAAAACTGGCACAGTACCTGTGATCGTATGGATGGCCAAATGGGGGTATCCAGGACCTGGAACACCCTTAGAAGTCTTCTTGACCCCGAAAACAGCAGGCTCATCCAACGTAACAACCTACGAGCACTGTTGCATTCTTTCGAGGGCACTGACAGCGATTTATTGCATGATATACAGGCACGCTATATTAGCCCCAGCCCGCCTGATCCCCTCCCTGAGTATACGGGGAATCCCAATCCTGAATTAGATAGGGCCATCACGATAGCAGAGGTTCGCGCTGCCATTCAAGGACTTCGCACTAAATCGGCGCCTGGGCCTGACGGCATTACTAACAAGGTCCTCCGCAACCTTGACGATAGCTCGGTAGAAGCCCTAACGAATTACATGAATAAATGTTGGGAGCAGGGCGCTATTCCCGCCGCATGGAAAACAGCCAAAATCACAATGATTCCTAAGCAAGGAAAAAATCTTCAGCTCGGCAACCTCAGGCCAATCTCGCTAACATCATGTGTAGGAAAATTATTTGAACACGTTGTGCTCGCTCGCCTTAATCACTTTATGGAAAACAAGATCCTCTATCCACACACCATGGTTGGCTTTCGTGCCAGACTCTCCACGCAAGACGTCATGTTGCGCCTCAAACACGAGATAATCGATGGCTACGGCTGCTCTCCGCTGGACACCAGGGCCATTCTTACTCTAGATTTAACTAAGGCCTTTGACAACGTACGCCACGACGCTATCCTGGCCAACCTTTCTGATCTCGACGTGGGTCAACGAGCTTATAATTACGTCAAAGACTTTCTTTCCGAACGCACCGCCCGGCTCGTCGTTGGCGGACTGGAATCAGACATTATTACGATGGGCAGTAGGGGGACTCCACAGGGCTCCGTTTTGTCCCCTTTCTTGTTTAACGTGGCCATGATTAAACTTCCTCAGCTACTCAATTCCTTGCCAGGTCTTCAACATAGTTTATATGCCGATGATATCACGTTATGGATGTCTGGAGGCAGGGATGGCGATATTCAAGAGACGCTCCAACAAGCTGTTGACATCGTTCGTGATTACGTAACCCCTCGAGGACTTGCGTGTTCTCCGCAAAAGTCCGAGCTCCTTCTCTACCAACCTTCAATTCGCGGGCGCAGACGCCCTCAAGCTACCCCAGATATTCACCTGCAAGTAGAAGGGCACACTATTCCTCGAGTCCCGTGCATCAGGGTACTAGGCCTCAGAATACAAGCTGATGGCTCCAACTCAGAAACCATTCGAGCCCTACACTCGAGCGCGACTCAAATAAGTCACCTCATCTCTCGGATCGCAAATAGGCATCATGGATTCAAAGAAGTAAACCTCGTACGGCTTGTACAGGCATTTATTATCAGCCGAATTACTTACGTCGCGCCATTTCTGACTCTCAAAAAAGCTGAACAAGATAAACTTAACTGCATTATTAGGAAAGCCTACAAACAGGCGGTTGGAATTCCCATAACCGCATCTACTGAACATTTCGAAGCAATGGGTATCCATAATAGCCTTGAAGAGCTTCTTGAGGCGCAGAGAATAGCACAACTTCAACGGCTCTCCAGTAGCGAAACGGGGCGCACTATCCTTCAACAGCTCCACATTACTTACGCCTCCCAGCATGGGGAAAAGGTGATGCTTACTGACTCACAGCGGGCGCATATCCGTATATCTCCACTTCCTCGAAATATGCACCCGGTATACAACATTGATCGACGCCTAGCCAGGGCGGCTGCTCTCCACCGCCGCCTTCGAGAGGAGAAACAAGTGTTCTACGTCGACTCCGCAGAATACCCAGACAGAGCGGTCATGAGCATAGTGGCCGTGGATCAGCAGGGTAATTCAACTGCCTCTGGTTCAGTCTGTACAATTCACCCAGAGACCGGGGAGGAAGCAGCCATTGCACTTGCCATATCCTCCACACCCGCAAAAATAATTGTGACTGATTCGAAAACAGCCATTAGAAACTTTGAGAAGGGTAGAATTTCACCCCAAGCGCAGCGCCTTCTTCAACCCTTTACTGGGTCTAAACTCCGCGAGGTCCTTCTTATATGGACGCCAGCACATTCGTCCTTGCCAGGTAATGAGCATGCTCACGAAGCGGCCCGAGGTTTCAGCTACCGGGACCGCCTCGATCTTGATGAGCAATCGCTACATACGGGGGGCAGGGACAGGCTTGTGACATATAGGGACATCACCGCTCACTATCGCTTAGGCCGCCTGAAGTACCCGCCGGCGCATCCCTCCCTCAGTCGGTGGCAGTCTGTGGCCTGGCGACTCTTGCAGTCCAACACCTTTCCGAACCCCGTAGCCTACAGCCGCCTATACCCAGACCTTTACAAAGAGCAATGTAGATGGTGCTCCGAACGAGCCAACCTGCAGCACATGGTATGGGCTTGTCCCGAGAAACCACAACACACATCACAGACAATAGTGATCAGGACTCTGGAGCAATGGGAGGCCGTGTTGCTCAGCCCCGACCAAGATACTCAACGCAGCCTTGTCCAACTGGCCGAAGATGCCGCTAGGGCTCACGGGCTCCTGGCCGCCATCTGACGGGGAAGGACCATCGAACGCTTTCTTTCGTCCCCTTCCCTCCCCCAGTTTGGGCAAAATAAAGTTTTCTCATCATCATCATCGCCGCTCCAGTTTTTGTAGCAGCACACGTGGCAAGGGAAGCACTACGTCGAAATAGACGTTTTGAACCGGCGTTGTGTAAGTGACGAACCGCGCTAATAGGGGATTTCGCGATTACCGCATGTAAGGTTGACAGTATGAATACTTTCTTCGAATTATTCAAGGAATAACTCGGTGCCAGGATAGAAAACACCGGGGTGTTCCACCGCACTGAAAACATTACGGAACAAAGCAACCCCGCAATCTGTAGAATTTATAACCTCTAAGGACAACTAGCTGGATCTCTAGTTAACAAACTTCCAATCGCCGTCACTATAACGTCGTTTGCAAGTTTCCACAGAGGCGGAGCAGTGATCAGACTCCCGTGGCAACACTTTTCGAAATATTTGAGGGTACTTCAGCAAACAAGGGAGAAAAGAGAAAGAAAGAAAGGAACGTTCCCAAATATAGGCATTTGCCGGCGATGGTGGATATACAGTAACGCCTTGTGAAGAAGCGTGCAAAACGGGGAAAAAAAATGTGGTAGAATAATAGGGGACAGAGAAGTTGAATACTATGTCAGCGGTTTGGGCGGAGCAAACGAATTTTCTCCCAATCCCAGTGAGCGCGCCTTGCTGCCCCGTTTCTATCTCACTCGATTCAAATTTCGTTCTTTTGTCGCTGCTGCGCGTGCAATTTGTTCCTTCCCAACCCGCATGGCCTGCCTTCTCACCCTCCCTGTGGTCTCTCCCGCCGAGCAGGGGGACAACGATCAAAAGCCGAACAAACGAACAAAATCTGAAGTCTCTGGAGGGAGGAGGGGTGTTGACCCTGAAAAAATGGGATATAAAGCGGATACGCAACAGCCTAAAGTCGTTCGAGAACAGCCCCCCGAAATTGCATTGTAGCGGACACAAAATGAACCGGTTCTTCTTCCTCCGTTATGGGCCCAGTGGGACTTTTCTCTTTTGGAAGAAAGCCGTCTTCCGGGGAAAGTCCGCTGCGCAATATTTACAGTTTCCTCCGCCTGCTAAGAAAAACGAGAGAGGGGAAGTAAGAAAGGGAGGTTCCAGATTGGCCGGCTGCGCGCGCGCTATACTTTAGTTGCCCGTAACGGTGCGCGCGGTCACATTAGGGCCCCGCGGACTCAAAAAGCGAACCGGTCAGACGAACATCCGGCGGCTGCAATATACGCGACCACCGCGTGGATTTGCCCAACTTTTTGTTCTCTATTCCTCCTATGGCCCCGGCGTGTGTGTTCGCCCGGGCCCAGGGCACGCCAATATAAACGATTTGAGGACGCTCCCTTCGCGACGAGGTCAGTGTGCTCCGCCGTGTGCTCTGTTCGGGCAGTAAGCCGACACCGCCGCGCCCGTCGCCGTAAATTGCGTCCGCGCTTTGTATGGGCCCCCATCAGCCCGTGTCCGTCCCCGTGTGATGTACGTCGCCGACGTCGTGGGGAAGACGGGAAGACTTCGCCCCGCGATCGAGTTACGTGCAGTGTCTTCGAAGCTGGCCCTCGGGGGCTAGGCGACTCTTCCTGCGTCTTCTGACCTCGAGTGAGCGCTGCCCGCTTGCACGAGAAGTCCATTAAATGGTACGACGTTGGCGTCCGGGAAAGCAGAAAAACGGCTCTTTGGAAGCGTTCCGTAGCGCCAGCGAGAGGTGGCCGTCCACGCGAGTGCGTCGCAGATTGAAGGGAGCGGAAGAACGCAGTCGAACGAGCGGCCGTACAAGCTGCGGAATCGGTCATTGTCTTCCAACTCTTCCAATACACGGCGGCCGGAACTAGTAGCGGCGCAACGCGTAAGAGACAGATCGAAGCCGTTCGAAAGCGTTGAGGCGGATCGCGAAGGAAAGCGTCTCTAGCGGTAAAATTTCAAAGCCCTTCGACAACGCGCGGCTCTTCACAACCCGTTAGAAGTGCTTAGGTGGCCTGACTTTTTTTTCGCGGGACTTCAGCGCTCCTGTGCTGCTGCGAACACTTTTGTATTACAATGAGCACATTTGCCCATCATTTGAAGCCTCGTGTGGGACAGAGAGCGAGAGAGGAGGTAAAAGGGACAGGCGAAAGGACAAGGAGGGCCTAGGCGACGTTGTGTACATGGGGATCAACAGCCTCAGCCTTCGCGCCGGGTTGTAGCGGGATCCCTGTAATCGTTACGCTGGGGCATCTGCACGAAGCCGGCTACATTTTGGTCGGCCCGAACAAGCGCCTTGGGTTAGGGAGCAAACTCAGGCGGGAGACATCTTAGCTCGAATTACGCGAAAGAAGCGGAGTTGGGCTGGACACGTATACAGTGCGGGGGCCGCTGGACCCCGCACTGTATACGTGTCCTGTATACTGTACACTGTATACTGTATACAGCCGCTGGACCATGGGTTGATTGATTGCAGGTTTTAACGCGCCGACGCAACGCAGGCGTTGAGGCGCGCCGTAGTGGAGGGCTCCGGATTGATTTCGACCACCTGGGGATCTTTAACGTGCGCCGAAATCTTGTGCCCACGGGCGTTTTTGCCTTCATCAGAAAAGCGGCCGCCGCAGCCGGGAATCGAACCCGCGTCCTCGTGCTCAGCAGCGCAACGCCTTAGCCACTGAGCCATCGCGGCGGGTGCTGGACCATGGGGCTAACGGAATGGCGACCAAGAGACTGGACTAGCAGTAAGTATAGAGGGAAACCAATACCTCGGTGGGCGGATGAGATTAGGATATTTGGTGGCAAAGACAGGTGGGAAAAAGCAGCGAAAAAGCATCTGCATTTATTGATTACACATTTGTCTCAGAGCCTATGTTCTCTGTTTGCGCACTCAGCGAGCGTCACGCACCTTGCGAAAGCCGCCCTCGAGGACACCATTTTCTGTGAAATCGATACATTTCGTTGCGCAAGTCTTGTTAGCGTTGAATGGGATTATGCGTTACATTTTCAGCGTAAACTGACGCAGCGCCAAAACTAAAAAGTTGCCGCAAAAGGGAAGTTCGCCCCTTGTCTCTCAGTGATTAAATCCTACGTATATAGGGTTCAAATCAGCGGCATGCATGCGTAATTATCGCAGTTAAGCCATTAAGCCAGGAATAAATGGAACGGGCTGTAGCAAATCTGGCAGAAATTACTGCATGAGCAGATAATAAAGTACGACCGAAAATGGTCACCTCCCATATTTCACGAAGTGAATTTTGTAATGCATAATACAAAATATAAAAATGATTTTTTACGTCTACAGCATTAGCTTCAAGTATACGGGACGTGGGATTCACGGCATACGTGCACGCGGCTTTGTTTGACTGCAATCATAGTATAGCCGTGGGAACTCAGGCGTGAAAACGGACGATCAGCGTATTCCTGCACTCGAGGCGCATGTTGTACAGTTGTTGTTGTGCAGTTATTAGAAAGTTTCAACTTAGCGTGTTATCGTGTTACCATACCGTTTCAGTTGTACAGGGACCCGACTGGGCATGTGCACATTCGTTTTGGTAGGGCGGCTTAGCTTATGTGACGGGCGTGCTCTCCTCTCCGTGCCTGCGCGCGCATGCGCAGTCGCGTCCCGGTACAACTGAAACGGTATCGTAACACGCTACGTTCAATCTCTCAGTATAGTACTGAGAAATGAAACGGGGACCGGAAAGGCAGAAAGTTGGGCTAGTTGGTTATCTGACTGCATTTTACTAGCGAAAAAGAGACGCGGACGAAGAAGAGGTACACAGGACACAGACGCGGACGAGGACGCTAGTAAAATGCAGTCGGGGACCGGAACATATTGTTGCATGGCGGCGGGACAACCATGAGACGAACCATGCGTGTACAGACGGCCATTGTAGCTGGAGTAATGATTCCGCGCCATCTACTGCTTCGTCGTGGTCGGTAGCAGGCCCCGTCGAGCTATCTGACTTCTTCAGCTTCCCGTAACAATATGAACCTGAACTCAGAAACAGCGCGCTGTCTATAGTGCATGGTGATGAGGAGGAATTCACGATGCTGCAATCCACTGCGTTCGCTTTATTTTGCGATTCGGGCCTGTTAAGCTACCGACGTTTGACAGTAGTCGCGAGCGCACTTTAGCTGCTCGGTTTTAAGCAGTATGTGTGCTTGTGTGCCTCAGTGGTGGTTCCTGAGTGGTAATTAGGGCGCTCGTTATTGTGCAAGTATGTTTAAGTTCTGTGTTAACAACTGCGAGCGCCCGTCTTCGCGGGCGCCCGCTGTGACACGGCGGCAGGCTGACGGACACATGCGGGCGGGAACACGCCTTGCTGCTGATGGGGCAAACAGTGGGCAGATGAACAGATCTTCTGCCGCGCCGGGTCTTCCTGTTCAGTGTTCAGGGTGCACAGGGAGTGGCTGAGCGGCCTCAGCATCAAGAACAGTTCTCCGAAGGGCTGGGGATGCTGTGGGACCGCGGACCAGTTGGCCGCCATACGGTCAGAGGATATGGTCGCAGGTGGTGGCGGGGCGAAGAACCGTTATGATTTTCCCCTCTCCCTCGTTTCCATTTTTGGTCGATGGCCGCCGCCGAGACGAGGCATTTCCACCGCATCCTCCGGTGGTCTCTCTCTCTCTTCTTTTTTGTCGATCCCGCATTACTTGGAAACTACCGCGCAGGAAAGAGCGCGGAATACAAAAAAGAAAAATGGGGAGGAAGGTGGATATGCTCGAGGCTTTCGCTTTCTCTTTCGACGCCATTCCTGCCCACCTCGTGTTTCTCTTTTCTTTTTCCCCCCCTCTGTGCGCGTGCGTGCCGTATCCTGCGCAAATTTTACGTCACACAGTGAAAGCCTTAAATAAGGGCGAGCAAACGACCGGGAAGAAAAGGAGGAGTGCAGTTGAAGAGGGAGCGAGGCAGAATGGGGGGATCCCGAATTTTCAGGGTCGTCCCCCGGTCCTCCTTCTTTTGTCGCTGTTTGTCGAACTTTTTTGCATCATTTCATCCGTGCGAGCGAGCGCTCGCTCTCTCAGATTTGTTACATAAGAGCGAAAAATTTTTAGAAAAAGCAAAGTAAGCGGGTTGGGGAGAGGGGTGCGGCCGGGAGCAGGGAAAGTGGACCTCTGTCGTCGCCTTTTCCCGGTCCGTAGATTTCTCTCCCCCTTCTGGAGAGATGGGCGGAGGGAAGGAAAATCAGGCTGGGATGTCGTCGGCGGTAGGGGAGCTCTTGGTTGCGCGTTCGGGTGATGTAAACGACGCTCTGTGTGGTCGGCCGCTCCTTAGACACCCGCGTGCTTCCAGCCGACCCAGAGCCCGCCTCTCATTTTCCGCTTTTTCTCTTTTAATATATATTTTTTTCCCTCGGATTCCCCTCCCTCGTTGGACAGACTCTACCCAGCGGCTGACGGGCCGGCGAGGATTCGCGCCCGGCCGGCCGCTCTATATTTTTCCGAGAATGACGACAGTACGTCAAAACGTGTCGCTATGTGCGTGCGTGTTCGCGGGCACTCGGGTACCCGCCGGACCGGGAACAGATGTTTCGTCGAAAGCAGGAGCTTGTATGCGCGCTCACCACCGCTCTTCGTGGAAACGTTTTTAGGCAGCGAATTGATTTTTTTTTCTTGTTTCCTAGTTCTCTTTCCAACCCCCTTGCCCTATCCATTTCGCGCCGTGCGACATTGCGCGGTCTAAAAATAGTGCGGCACGCCTTGCTCGAATGATCGAGGTTTGGGTGAAAGATGAACGGCAAATTCGTTCACTGGTCACAAAAGACTAACGCCTCGGTAGCGCCAGGGTCCTTGCTCCCAATGAGCAGCCGCCACAACGGCGTCTGTGTTCTAGCCAGGGCGAGGCGTTTCATCACCAGACACAGTTTGGATAGTGCGAAATGACCGTCATGATTAATTAATCATCTGGCCGCCCATCGGTTTCGCTTGCGGCGGGGATCGACGAAGCAACTAACGCCAATTCAGTGCCTCACCGCGAATTGGGTTCAGGGCACCGTTATCGCAGCTACGCGACTCCGACCGTGCCTTTCGAACGAAGGCTTGGAGCGATCAAGCTGCGAGGCAAATGGTCTCGTTTTGACGGGTTTCGTTTTTCGCTTACGTCAGAACAACGGCCGCCGCGGTCGGAATCGAATTGGCATCCTTGGGTCCGGCTGCACAACACGACACCTCAGCCACTGAGCCACAGCGGCGGTCTTCGGTCGCGTGGAAATGCTGGAAAACGAAGAACGAGTGTTTCTAAGAATTTGGGGCTTTTTATAAGGTTATGTAACAATGCTTTTCAGTCCCATATATGGGACAAATTGTGATGTTTTGTTCTGTCCTCTTTCATAAATTGCAATGGTGAGCTCGTAATGAAAAAGAAACGTGAGAAATAATTTAAGGAAGCTTTCTACGCAACGCGAAAGTAAGCTGCGATTTTTTAAACAGAGAAAAAAAATTGGCGCAGCTTGCACTAGTGGTGCAAGGCTTTAGAAACAGCAGAGATGGCGGCCCCTCTCCCTTCGTCGGAGACCCGGCTGTTGCAGCTCACATGGATTTCCGAAATTACCGCTGAAAGCTAGTTCTCCATGACATGGCAGGCCCGGATTGTTTTGTCCGCAGCCCATCACATCTGTCCCAAAGTGGACTGCTTTAGCACGCGCTAGAACCCGCGGCAACCGGCTTCACGAACTCGGCGTCTGTAGCGCGAACTCGGCGTCTGTGCTCCTGACTTCAGAGGTGAACGCACGTAAACTGGCGAGGAGAACAGCACGCGAGAATGAATGAATGAAAGCTTTGTTCTATATACCTTTCGCCGGCATAGGTCCCCTCTGTTCAGGGAACCTATAGGTTGCCTATCGTGGCTTCCTAGGCGGCGTCGCAGTCCATCGTGGACTGAGTTGAGTCCTTGTCGGGGGCTTGTAGATGTCCCTTGCGTTGGCGTTCCAGGTGGTGTTTGATGAAAGCGGTGAGGGTGGTTTGGTCTCCCCGTGACGAGAGTCCCACAATGGTTTCTTCCCCCGGTCCCTTGTAACAGTTGCGAAGCAGGCGACGCTGGTGCAGCACTCCCAGGCATTTCGAGCACTGTGGGAGTGGTCTTCCTTGGTAAAGGGCCAGTCGTGCTGGGGTTAGAAGGGTACCCGTTTGCGCCTGAGATCGCTGGGCAGAGTATTCTCGAAGGTCAAGCTGGCCGACGCCGGGCGCTCCTCACGAGGCGCACGCTCACGTGTGCTCAGCTGGGCTGAGTTTTGTGGTAACGCTTCACGGCGGAACTGAAAGCGGGAACAGCCCCGCTGTTAAAATTTACGCCTTGAAAAGCTGCTGCAAGGACGTGCATTGTTGTGTTTATGTAGCCAGTAGTTTCATTTGCCCATGTTTGTCTTACACTCTTGGGAAAAAGGACTAAAATAGGGACTAAAATACAGCCGTTAGTCTTCGCGGGCGACCGTTCATCTTCAAGGGGAGTATCTGCAGCAGAGTACGTGCCGTGTGCATAAAATGCGGAATAACTGTTCGTCCCCGCCGATCTATAAGGAGTAACAGGAAGACGAAACGCATGCAGTTAGTCTCTTTGCTGCGTCGTTAATCCCCTAATGGCGTCGTCGTTGCCCTTTTGCGCATATGTCTGCGAACAGTTTTACATTTCCAAAACACAAGCCATTGCAGTCAGTGGGTCCTTTAGATGGTGCCACGGGAGAAAATATTGATGTTAATTATAAGGAAATCGCCAAGGCTTAGTAGAGCGGCGGGTAATGGCAAGGAGCGGCGAAGCGCGATTGCCAGATGCTTCTCGGTGAGGTTATGTTGATACGCTGTGTTTCATACGATTCATGCGAGGTAATAGCTTCCAATGAAAAATTTCAAGCGCTTCAACAGTCACAAAAATTATTGACAATAGCAAACGTTGATTCCTAAGCGTAATGAATATGTATATGTTTAACAGACGAGAAAAAACGCAGTAGGTGCTGATGACAACTGCAAAATAAAAATGCTCGCTACAAGTAAGCGTCTCGAAGTAATCTTTTGCACTCGGTACATAATTGCCTTGTGCACCAACGCCATGACAATGCTGCAACTGCTGTAAAACCCGGTTGCATTTCCCAGTCGCAATCGTCTAGCGACGCGAACTTGAATAATTCAGGCTAAGGAACACCGTATTTGGTTTCGCCGATGCAGGAAAATATGGTCCGTTTCCCTATTCTGACAATCACACAGGCGACCGCTTTCACACACGATACCTAGAGTACTTAGCATATGTATCGAACACTAAGAAAACACTTAGCCTGCGCTAATTTGTGCGGAAACACATGAGTCGTCCGATCGCCCAGCTACCTATGTCAACTAGGCGACGACGAGTTGATTGTTATTTACGAGAAAAAAAAAATATGGTTGTGAGGCTCTACTTCCAATCGAACTGAGCAATGGTACCTAAACCTAGCAAAGCGCTAAGCGCAAGGCGCAAAACGCGGTCACGTTCGCTTGCACGGATAGAAATTCGGGCACCAGTTGCAGTGGATCTGTTGCGTTATGCACAGGACTACGCGCGGTACACTTGAATATTATCTACTGCTGCCATTACCAGGCGGGTGTGGCCGAGCGGATAGCGCGTCGGGTTCCTTGTGTATAATTCCGGGCGTCGGGGGTTCGATCCCTGTCGGTAACGAGCTCTTTTCTTTTCTCTGCACTCTCAGCAGTTCGTCTCTGGAGAGTATCGGAACAGACCATCCGGGGTAGGGGACTAACCGTTCGTTCCCTCGAAGTTAGTCCCCAAAGGGACTAATGATTGTGGCAGAGGCAGTTAGTCCCCCAAGGGACGAACTGTTAGTCCTTTTTGCCTAAGAGTGTAGTAGCGCAGTAAGCAGCGCGTCAGACTCATAATCTGAAGGTCGTGTCTTCGAGCCTCACCCGGGGCAGGCCAAGTGCTTTTTTTTTTTTGTTTGTTTGTTTGTGGAGTTCCTGGCTGAGGTTTCTGGCAACGCTCCATGGCGGAACTAAAAGCTTAAACAGCTCTGCTGTTAAAAAAGATGGTCAAGCTCAGTGTCTGGTATGGTTGCTATGGCATGGCCGAATACTTGGTCAGTCGCCGACCAGGTTATATATTTTTTTCACCTTGTTCTTTTTCTCTGTGTGTCAGTTATGTGCGCCGCATCGACATCGCGCAGTACCGAAATTATCTCTCAGTATAGCTCTGCTGACGAAGCTGTAGACGTCCGCGCTGTGCGAGAGACGGTGGTCGATGAGTCAACATACTGTCGCAATCAATCAATCAATCAATCAATCAATCAATCAATCAATCAATCAATAGCTTTAATATCACGAGGCAAAAAAGTGTTTACTGACTATTCGGACCGATAGCCAGGAGGCTAGTTTCCGGTCTTATACAAAACTACTCATACAAATCAGTCACAGGTATCCACCAAAGGTCGAATTCAAAAAGCGAACAGAAAAGAGACGAAAGGAAACAAAAATGAAACACACATAAACATCCACGAGAATTACAGTCGCATCAATAAAGTACGTTCTGTTTGGCCAAGTGAAACGTCTTGCAAGAGAATTTGAAGGTCCCCGCAGTTTTTCATTGAATTCGTACATCGTTCCACACTTCGGCACTATAGAATTCAGTAAGCCTTTTGCCATATACGTTATGACAGATTGGCAAGTTGAGGTTGGCATTGGATGCTTGCTTAGTGCTCCGGAATAGAAAAACGTGCTAAGGGTACAAGAAAGTTATGGTTTATAATTGCGTTTACTAAAGGAGCTATTTTGCGCTCGCGAATAGTTGAAAAAGGAGGTACACGCAACTCCTGAAAAAAATTGCATTGACAGGACGGCTGAATGAAGGAAATTATATTATTCTTAGTGCTCGTCGTTGCTGTCGCTATAACGTCGTAAAATATGTTTTATAGGTAAGCCCCCAGGCTTCCGTACAATAAATAATGTGGCACTGAAATAAAGTGAAGCATAAAGAATCAGATAGCAACGAACTGCATGGGAAAAAAGACCGCGCTAAATTTGGTTAACGTGAAACAACTAAGCGCAAGTTGTTTACACACCTTTCGGATTTTTTTTGCAGTGCATGTGTGAATCAAACACAACACCCAGATATTTGAAGGAGGTTACATTCTGAATTGGCTTATCATTTATATACAAACTAAAAAAAGTATCATCAATTACTTTTCTCCCTGAGTGAAAGATGATATTTAGTTTTGTCCGTATTTATGGTTGACTTTTCAAAAACCATGAATAGATACTATACATTTCAGCTAATATGGTATCACGCATGTCAGATGAGAATCACCACAAAATACAGTAGCGGTGTCATCCGCAAACATTAGTATTGTGGAGTTGCATATTGCGTGTGGGAGATGATTTACATAAAGTGAAAATAAAATTGGCTCTAAAACTGATCCCTGCGGAACACCACATGTTATGTCACTGCATGAAGAGTGGTGATTATCGATTACTACTTTGTTTTCTAGATGAAAAGTAGGTTGAAAATAATTTAAGAGTTGCCAATTATACCATATTTTTCCGGTTTATGTATTAGAATGTTATGGTTAACCGAGTCATTTAATGTCCGAAAACACACCTCTTGCCAACTGATTTTTGTGAAGAGATTTTTGTGTTGCGGGTTGAAAAAAATGGTATTAATTACGCTTAATACAGATATTGGTCTGTTACACTGTGGGGTTGTTTAGATCTCCGGTCTTATATACTGGAACAACTCTGGCAATTTTAAGTACATTTGGATAAGAACCTGAGGCCATTGCATGATTAATTATATGATGAAGGGGAACACATAGAATATCAGTGTTTTGCTTCACTGCTTTCGTTTGTATTCCGTCATATCCGGTAGCTTTATTCTCGGATAGCTGGTTTACGATATTTAATATAAATCCCTGCGTTACTGTATTAATGTTACTAATTAACATTGTTGGCCGTTGGAAAATTTTCAGTTTGGGCTGAGATAGGTTCATCGCTAACGATCTTACTCATGTTTGTGAAAGTATTGAAATAATTAGAAACATCTATTGAGGGGCCATCGGGTACAACAATATCTTTCTGGTCCGTTCCAATAACATCGTTTACAATTCTCCAGACCTTCTTAATATCACCCCTTGGACGTACAATAATATTTTTGTAAGTGTTTTTTGAGTTCCGCATCATTGCGACTTCCGGCACTACTCAAATTGGCTATGGTAGTAGTTATTTGTTTTATTATGCTTCCATCGATGGCGATACGAGTCTTTTTTTTTTTTCTTTCTTTTTTTTCGTTTTGGAGCACGTCAAGTATAGCAGTAGTCATCCAAGGACAACTTGCGTGTCGATAATTATGTCGGTAACACTGACGCGTTGATTGTTCAATTGCACTTGTAATGCCTCGCACAAAGTTTTCACATTCTACTTGTGCGTCTTCATTATACATGTTCTAAGAGGCAGAATTCAGTAAACTTCATACAAGATCGTAATCTATTCTAGTTGTCCATTGTATGCGCACATCAGACACAGAATCCAGGTACTTTTGAGGCGATAACACAAAAGCTGGACAGTGGTCAGCGATAGTAACATCCAAGACATCAGCAGATACATTCATATTAATGTTACATTGTATGCAATCAATTAGAGTGGCTGAGTTGTTGGTTGTTCGAGTAGGTTGTGCGATAACATTTTTGACGTAAAATGAAGGTGTCAAATATTTACAATCAGAGCAATCATCTTTTGTCAAATCAATGTTGAAATCACAAATACTTAAGGAATCATTCGATGCCATAGTAGGTATCGGGATAGCTTCCCATGGCCGAAATGAAATCGCTTTTGCTCGAGTTTGGAGGGCGGTAGACAACACCGACTGTGATACCGCCTTTTATGCGAACGAAAAGGGATTCAATTGCGTCTCGAGTAAACGTGCATTCTTTGAGATGGCAGCCATTCCGTTTAAGAAACGGCGCTACGCCCCCTCCACGTGCCGAACATTTTCTAGGTTGCGAATGCATGTAATAGCCGGGAATTTCTATTGTTTCGCCTTCTCTAAGCTAAGTTTCCGTAGCCGCGATTATATTGAAGCTAAACGTAACTTTAGATACATAAGCAATCAACTTGTCCGAATTCTTTCCTATGCTGCGTACACTGCAGTGTAAAACGCTCAGATAATCATGCTCAAGCCTGATATGTTCAATTTGAGTTGTTGGTGTAAGCCATATTCGAAACTCGAAACTCAGCTTATCTTGAAATTTTTTGCGGATATTGCGACTTCGAGCAAACGAGGTATTACTGCCTGTATATCGTATTCGATATGATTTCGTTGGAGTGCGCTAAACGTTCTTGCAGTCTGCAAAGTACTACACGTTTAATTTTAGCGCTGCTATTAGCGGCTGGCGTAAATAAATATTTTTTGCTCAACGAGTAGAGAAAGAGAGAAAAATAGCTTTATTCTTTGCCCAGCTGTTCGACGCTGTATTGTATTTTTCTTCCACCACTATTTCAACCTTCTGCTACTCACCTCCGCGGTTTTGCCGCTTTTTTTTTTTTTTTCTTGTATTTCTTTCGAATACGAGCTCGGGAAGGCGCACATTTCAGTCACGTCTATTGAAGCTATTGCATTCTTCCAAAATGGGTCGAATCGTTTCTGTCTCTTTTCAGAAGGCAACGGATGCCCCGTCATTTCAGTCGTACTTCCCTACAAAGCGTCGTTCTAAAACAAATTACCCTAGCTTCAAAAAGAAACGCACTGTCCTGGAAGTTATCGCAGAGCTTTCCCTTTCTGATATCCCGCATCTCTGCCCTGTGAATTTTTAACTTCGTTTGTGACTCTTTTTCTTTCTGCGTTTATTCGTTTCTGTATCATTTTTTTTTATTATTTCTCGGTGACCGTAGCCGTCCTTTCATGTTCACTGTTTTTACATATTTCGTCATGGCCTTCCGGTATTTTTCCTCGCATCCACACTTTTCGTCACGCTTTCGCAGGAGAAAGAGGACGCTTGATTTATGCTTTCGATGACTGCTTTTGTCGCAATCCGCTTTCTCTTTCAGGAGGGGCCGCCCAGTAACTGTGGTCCTGACGCTGTTTAATTACATTCTGCGAAAGAGCTTGTGGGCCTGCCTTGAGCCCTTTTGATTGAGTAGAGGTTTTTCCGTTGCGCTTACGTGGAACGGGACATCAGTTGCTCCGGATACCAGTTGGCAGTTCAGGGAAGACATGCTAGAGGCGCATGCTTGCGAAATTAATGACTGGCCAGTTGCGTGGCGCGAACGCGTTGCACGTTTTCCCTCGCCCGTGGGGATCCCAGGAATAGCGCAAGGGTAGAAATAATAAGTTGCTTATTAGCCCTTTTTTGGCACCGTTATAATTGACGTTACCCGAAAGACCGTGAGATCGTTCTTCCGTTGATGACGCCGAGCGCCCTTAGTTGCCCGGTTTTGTATTCGCGCGCGGATGCCTTTCGGAAAACGACTCGCGATTGTTGCGGCAGAGGGCGCCACCTGATTGCTGAACTCGCTGTAGCAGCCGACGGAGCAGCAGCAGCGCACTGGCTGGTGGTTCCGTCATTCGGCTTTAACAAGGCTGATATGCTTCGGAATTCAGGGTTCCATTGATTTCCTGAAATTCAAAACTCCAACTAAGTCTATATTCCCTTCAATTCCTGAGAGCTAGTAAACTGGACCCGTTCCGATTCCCCGAATGAATGTAAACTTATATTACTTTTATTTCTTTACGCAAACTGTGGCTCTGGGGGAAGCAGCGTTGTGCTGTCTTTATAAACGACTGTAAAATCTGGCAATAAATCCTCGGTTTCTCAATTTTGTTATTACAATTGCATCGCTTCTCAAGAACCTGTCTTTTAAGCAGCGCGCTAAATGGACGCCATCAACTGCGCCGATTGGTCCTTTCACATTACCGTGACCTCCTGGTCTATATTATTCTTGCTGTTATTTTTGTCTAATTATGAATAAAAGCCCCTGGAACTTTTCTTTTTCCTAATATAACACAGATAGCAGTTATATTCTGTTATTCCGTTTGACTGCTTTCGTCCGGCTGCGAAAGACAAGCGGCGCGGTAAAAACTTGATATGGTGAGGTGTGCAGCATTCGTCGGAGCGCGCACAGTGGAGGCTACTATTGGCTACTTCGTTGTCATTATAATGACAGCGAAGCAAAGAAGAGTGGCCCCTGGGGCTTTAAATGCCACGCAGATGTGTTTTGCGATGCGACCGTAGACCGGGGGCTTAACAGTCTTACGACAAAGTCAGTTTCCGGGCCTGTGCCGAAAAGGTGAAAGCGACGCATTTTATCCAGAAAAGCTCCGATGATCATATACAGGCTACCTTTAGGGCAGTCTTGGGCAGTGACTAGTTACTGGTTACGCGTTACGCGTAACTACTTACTTTTTTTGTAGCTGTTAATTTTTTACACAGTAACCGTAACAGGAAATGCTGTTACAGTTACTTATTTTATTGTAAAACAAGTACAACAGCGACAGTCGTTACAGGTTGACGCTCAGTGTGCTCTTTTCACTTTTTCGGGCTTTCCTCGTTCTCGCATCCTAACCACCTTTATTTGACCTTTTTATAACGCGGATCCAGTCGCATGTTAGGGAGGAGGTAGCTAACAGGTAACCTTCCCTGCAGAAGATCGAGGTCGGAGGTCGGTTTTTAAGGAGACTCCTCAAAAATTTTTCCTCCCTCACGGGTCCAGCGGAAACAAGAAAGAAAAAGGAACTGGCAATTAAACTTGCGAAAAAAAGGGAAGCTCTTGGATGCCAACTTGAGAAACAACTCGTCGTATTAGTTAGGAGTTTTGCAAATTAATTCCCCGACACCAGTGCATCAACAAAAAAAAAAATACCCCGGGCCCTCTCCACTGACTTGATACCTGGGGAAGGGCGAAGCTTGCAGTGTATAAGTGTATTCAGAGATTGTAAGTCTCTCTCTTTCCACACGGCACGCGCTGATTTGGCGCCGCAGAAGCGCCGGTGGGAGGAGCAATCGCGCGCTTTCTGAGGTGGTGGCGCCCTCTCTTGCACTGAACCGGGTTTAAGCAATTAAATGAGAGACGGACTGGCCGTAAGTTGTCTTCGTGTCACACACCGCAGCATGCTAGAAGTATGCTGAGAAGTAGCGCGAGGCGTTGGAAAACGAGTGTCCCGGTGTTTAGTAGCGTGATTACATGAGACGACAGGAGACGCCGACAGCCCAACCCCTGAAACGCTTTGCCCCTAAAATTAAATCCAGTTCCAGCAAGTGTGAAATATGCTGAAACAGAGGGGCTGTGGGTTGCTTTACAAAGATTTCGTTTAGCGTCGGCTTTTTTCGTGTGCAGCGTCTTATCGGCTAATTGGCATATAATTAGTTTCTGGATAGTTCCTGTAAAACAACAGTTACAGCCGTTTTTTTTTTTTTTTTTTTTTTTTTGTAGCCGTGCTCCCTCCGTAAGATGGACATGTATTGACAGTGGACAGTAATTCCGTTACATTTCTTCACTGTAAACTAACTGGGACAACTAGGTGAAACTGGGCATGATGGTAGAGTCTTCTTAGCGGCTAATTATCGTCTAATTTGTTTCGGGATGCTTTAGGTAACACAAGAGCTAAAGCCGTATTCTGTAATCCCGTAGATGGCCATACTTCACTGCGCAACAGACAACGTGGGAAAGCAAGCTTACAAAGACGAAGCTTACGCCGATCTTCTCAAAGTCGGCTTCCCCTCTAAACACAAAGGCATTGCTGAGAAGACGTTTTCCAAATGGGCAATATAAGCCGCCTTTTATAAAAACATGAATGAGCTAGGACTTCTTTTTTTTATTTTTAGTGAATTTTTGTTCTGTGCCGGGAACCTGTTTTTCCGGGTGGAGAAATTTGCTACGGAGAGAGCGTGAAACGACACCGCAAGACAGAAGACTGTCGTCAAGCCCAGCCCTAGAATGGCTTCGCTGTAAATGTTAATGAAACGAAATGAGGCGTACGCAGCGATTGTTAGTGTTGGGATTTAGTGTGCCCTCTTTCGGGTTCGCTTCGTCTAGGGCTCTACCACTTGCAATGTTGACTGCCCGCATGGTTTCGTACGTTTCTATTAAATAATCTATCATTCGGTTTGGGGTCTATTACTTCGCTTTATACAGTAGCGGAAAAGTAGCGACGTTACATTATCACAGTAGCTGCAACTGTGAGACGTTACTTTTTTAAACTCTAAATGTAACAGAGTTACTTTTTGGGCTTAGGTAACTGTAAGACTTATTTTTACTGGTAACGTGCCCCTGACTGCCTTAGGGATCTTATTGCGGAAACAAATGTTTATCTGGGTTTTATGGAAAAAGTTATAGATTTAAAAAAAACTTTTTTTTTTTTTGCAATCACTGTACCTTTTTAGGTCGTTTATTTACGAGCTGATTCCACGAGCACCGTTGCGTGGATTTTGTTTGCTGCAGGAATGTCTTATTTATATTATGAAATGTTGCTTAGGGACAAATATGAAATCAAATTAATTGTGTATATAACCATAAATTTTAAAGTAATGAAAAGTGTAATATAACTGGTTTTATTGCCTTCTGTGTGGCGAACAGGTTGACCAAGCTTTATTGCACTGCATTGCGTAGGTTTGGTTCCACTTTATTTTTTTCAAAGGTATACCACCTTGCGCAATTAATGAGGGAAACCCCCATTTCATCGTCAAAATCGTTTTTGACGTTGTTATTTTGTCTTGGGTGCGTCTTCAAGGGCGCCACTTCAATTTACCTCGATCTGGCGCGCACGTCTTCCAAATTGGGGTGGTTTTTACGCGTCTTGGTTGTTTCGGATGGCTTGGTAGTCGGGCTCAGCATTCGGATTCACTCGTGTTGTGTCGTGAAGCCCGCGCACGGCTGGTCTTCCCGCGGACTGGAGGACATCTTCTGTCGCGTCTGAGATGGTATACGCGCCAGCAATCTGTCGAGGCATATGCTTTCTTGTCCTGTATTCGAGAGCCTATCGAGTGCCGGCAGAGCCGGGAGAATTGACGACAACCGTATCAGTCGTCGTAAATTTTTCGCTTCCGATGCATCGCGCCCCGCTCTTGTCGCGTGGTGTTCCCCTGACAGGTTATGTCGTGTGGTTCTTGGGAAGTTTTTTTTTTTATTTTCTTTTTTTTTTCGTTTTTGAACTTCGCCGAGGGCCTTGTTCGTGGTCAGTCGTGGGGTGGGCACCCGCCGTGCCATGTTCCCCATCGCAATTTCCAGGAATCGTAACTTTCCTCAGGAACACGGGGTTCGAGCCTTCGCGACCACTTCACCGTCGGGTTCACGCACGGGGTTTCTTTCTATCGTGCTCGCGTACATGCATTTCTTCTTTTTTACGTTACGCGTGGTCTCGTAACCGTTGCTTGCGAGGCGAGATGGTTTAGCGCATGCAGCGAAAACCTGGCGGGATGCCCGTATACTTTACGTTTCCGTCCGATTCGTGACAAAAAAAGGAAGGGCCTTGTCGTCCTCCCGTAATGCAGCACCTATCAACGTTTCCTCGGCATTGAGCCCGGGAGAAAGGTCTTACGCCAAGGGTCGGAATTTACGATGTCCCTTTCAGCGGTCGAGATGCGCTGAATACGGAACGGTCAGGGGGGCAGCGTGTCCGCCGTCCCGTTTTTTATCCCAGCTTAGGCATTAAAGGAAGTCGAAAAAAGGGAAAGTCGGCGAAACGGGATAGAGCGCCGCGTCCGCAACGGTGATGCATGGCCACTGTCTAGCTTCCCTTTCTTTCTTTCTCTCGAGCTCGGGCCTGTATATGTTAGTGCTGGGGTGCTTCTTACTCGTCCACCTGTACCATTCGGAGTGGGATTTTTTTTCTCGTTTTCGCTTTTGGTCACACCTTGAAGCACATATGTTGGCGCTTCCTCTCCCGTTGCGTCATTTCGATTCTCAAGTCCGTCTCCTAGTTACCGCACATTGTCGACGTGTGCTCCGCGCGATCGTACCAGGTTGCTGAAGCACTTTATGAGCTTAGACTCGTCGTAGTCGACGCGCAGCTGGTCCTCCGCGAGATCCTCGCCTGCAGCGTGCAATGAACTTGCGCGCAGTCTCGCAAGTATTTGCTTTTTTGCCTCAGACAGCTCGAGTGGACAGTTTTGGCGCTTGGCTTAGATGTAGTAGCGTTCCCTGCTGGATTGTCCGAATAAGTTACGTGCAGGGACACTTTTTTGTCAAGGTACGGTAAAAGCTTTGTCGAGGGCTGCCTATAGCTGCCTAGCGGGAACGAGCGAAAAGATAAAACCCTTGTATGTTTCTCGACGTGCGATGCTTACTTCGCCTCTGTGTGGAGGCAGTTGTAAGCCGAATGTTTGCGCGCCGAAAATTTCTTTGCACTTGCGCTGGTGACATGTATACACCATTTTCCATAAGCAGCCGGGAAAGGAGGAAAATACTCTCGAACCAGTTCTCTCGGCGGCCGACCAGCGTTGCCTGTGCGCGCTGGGCTGCTAACATCGCTCGGCGCGGTGTGCTCCGCTGCGTAGTTCAGGAGTATTTCGCACCGCGTTCTTAGTTTTTGCGGAACTTTCAACTGTTTTAGCCAATGCTGCGATGCCGTTCAAGGCGCAAACGTCGCTTGTTCAGCACTGCGCGGTGGTGGGTTATTGCAACGACCAGAGAAAGCGAGAAAGTCGCTGACAGCACGCATGTGCACGACACTGCCTGGAGAAAATGCAGTGTGGTTGCGCCGTGTTTTTGCTGCATGGCTTCCCAACGCACACCGAGTTGAGATATCGGTGGATGCCGTTGATAAATCGAACGACTTTGTACCAACGGCCAACTCCAGGGTTTGTTGGGTGCACTTGGACGGCAAGCAGACGGAGCAAAATCCATTTATCACACGCAAAGCTGCGACAGGGAACGGAACCCCCTGAAATCTTAGAATCAACTTTATCTTTTACAATGCAGCATTGATTGATTAGTTGATTGATTCATTGATTCATTATGGTGTTTAACGCCCCGACTCTTGATAGGTGATGAGGCGCGCCGTAGTGGAGGGCTCCGGGTTAATTTAATTTGACCACCTGGGGATCTTTCGCGAGCGCCGATACAATACATTACAATAACTTCTGTTTCCTTGTAGTCAATTTAAAATACCATATATTGTTTGGTCTTTCCAGGCGATTGGCATTAAACAATCCACTTTTCATCTAATCTAACCTTTGAAATCACGGCGTTTGTTTTGTTTACTTTTTGCAGGCCAACGCATTACATTGCCAAACGATATGAAAGAATAACTTTCTCCATCACACACTGCTGGTCGTTAGCAGGACAAGCAGGCAGCCCAATATGGAAACGCAGCTCGAGATGCGCGTGAACGCTGCATTTGGAAAATAGCTCAACCTGTTCACAACGCGGTCAAAGGAAAAGCTTCTCCTTTTGCGTTGTCACGGAATCTAAAGTATTACAATTACAAAACAGTTACTGCTGGTTGCGCAAAGCATTTGTGGTGCAAGCAGCGGTTTCACAAAGGTGGGCTCCGAGCGACAGGCCACATGCGCTGCGCAAAGTTAAGTCAATCATGATCACGATCATGATCAACGAATATTAACTCGCCCGAACGTCGACCCTTGTGCTCAACCTTCGAATAGTAATTTGACTGGTTGTGCGGTCGTGTTATTTTTCCGCCCAGGTAATTTCGTTTCGTCAGTAACCGTCATAAGTCTAGTTAAGAAAGATTATATTGCATTGCAATGTCAACAGCGTAGCAATCGCCTCGTCGAAAGTCCATCGCGAGCACGGATCACCGTGACCCACATATGCTGTGGGCGCTCCGCATTCGACGTCCGCGCTTCCATAAACATAACTAATCGGTGGACATAACAAGCACGGTGGCATTGAAAACACGTATTTACTCCCCGATATCGATTTCTAGGTCAGTCGGTGCCATACCGGTACGTTTGCATCGCGGAACTGCGGAGCACTACCGGCACCACCACCACACTGCTACTGCTACTCGCAACAGCCGGGGTCGGCATTTTCCGTTCTGGCAGCAAATTAGGACCTAAAATCCGTCTGCAGATAATGAAAACAAAACAGAACACACACACACACAAGCACTGCAACCGCTAACTTAACGCCAAACCACTACGGTTCACTCCGTAATGCACGGGTACCGAGCTGACGCACGGAAAGAACGGATCACTTAACAGCCCAGCGCGGAGGTTTCGGCGGTCGCTTCGTAGACGGCACTAGCGTCGGGTCAGAAAAAGCAAATGGCGGCGCCCACCTCTAGCAAGGAAAATGGTTATATGTCGCCCGTTCGTGTAGGAGCTGCTCCATTCTAGCTCGCTTCTTTGGGGCTGCCGTGAGGGCGCGAGGTTGTGGCGGCGCCTGCTGTATACTTCACGTTCACTTCCTGCCTTGCGGCTCGTACGTGCTTGCTTTTGAATTGGATGCGACGTGTGAGAGTTAATTGAAAAGAGAGAGAGAGAGAGAGAGAGAGAGGAGAGAGAGAGAGAGAGAGAGAGAGAGAGAGAGAGAGAGAGAGAGAGAGAGAGAGAGAGAGAGAGAGAGAGAGAGAGAGAGAGAGAGAGAGAGAGAGAGAGAGAATTTGGTTGGCGAGCCATGGAAAAGAATCATTGTTAGCGTCCCAAATCGAGACCGCTCGTAAGAAACGCTGACCACTGCTCTGATGTTTATGGTCACGTCGTTGAGTGTGGCTACGTCTCCGCGAAGCCACGTGTTGTATACAGGCTTGTCGCAGTGGCCAAACTCTGCGCAAAGCATAAAAGAACCTCGGCTCGCCTAGACACAAGGGCAAGTTTCGCTCTAGATATGTATAGCGATTCCGGATTCTGGATTTCGAATATTTCCCTTATGTAGATTTGGATGGATACACTCGCATTCCAACACCATGTTTCTGTTTCTGTTTTCTGTTTTTCAGTTTCTGTTTCTTTTCCGCAGACGACGCATACCTCATGTATATGTTATAAGTATGCGCCCTTTGATTCAAGCAGCGCTATATCTACGCCGCTTTATTTGCCCATATCTAATCTTAGCTGACGGAATAATCGTTTAAGCGAAATCATTCCGTTTGATGTTATTTGACACCGAGCTGTTTGTACATGTCGAACAGTGAAAGAAAGTAGTGCTGGTACTCTAATGAACATTTTATTAATGCCTAAGCATTTCTTGCCGAGTACCCCTACGGGAACAGTGTGCTGCCTTGTATCTGCGCAATAATGATACTTGGCGGTGTAAGGACATTTAACCATTTTAGTGTGTAAATATAGATCACTGTAAAGGGAAACTCTCAGAAAATTTAACCGAACCAAACGAAAACTGGCTCAACTAGGGTATTGGTAACAAAGCCCTGCAACCATCATCCGTTGCAGGAAACTTAAAAGAAACAATAAAAACTGAAAATGAAGTGACGAAATCGCGAAGATCTACCTAATCCGACGCCCTCACGCGATTAGCTAGAAAATGTTAAGAAAGTAAAAACTAATTGTGAAATTACCCAATCACAAGGTCTGTCATATCCAGCGCCGTCGCGCGATTTGCTTTTTGAAAATCAGAAAGTGTCCTTCCGTTGCGTTACACGGGATGTCCAGCTGTAGGTCGTCAATCAGAGTTAGGCAAGGGTGCACGTATACTCGGGGACAACTTGAGAACGAAAACGATGATGATAATGATGATGATGATGATGATTGCTAATGGTATCCCCTTTGTAGCGGGGTGATGACGTGTCGTCTTACCAAAAAAACTAATATACCTATGTTTTATACTCCTCGTTTAATACTAGGCTGCTCTTAGGGCAGGCACAAAATACTTATTTTGTCTGTTACAGGTGGTAACTGTCCTAGCCAATATTCCCCTCTGCTTTTCATCCACCACATTCTAATCTTCTTTTCGTCGCCTCGACAGCGCTGAAATTAACTCCCTCTGTGCTATCCTTAAGTCCTAGGGCTTCTGGAAGCCGAATATTTCCCTCATGTAGATTTGGATGGACACCCTCACATTCTAACACAATGTGCCGCATAGTTTCTGTTTTTTTTTTCCCGCAGACCACGCATACACCATAATTTTGTGTATACTTCCCCACAAAGCTTTTAGATCGCAAGCGACTTGCTCTAGCCTCAAAAAGCAAAGCACCGCCCAGGGAATTATCGTAGAAATTTTCCTTTCTGATGTCCAATTTCTCAGCCCTGTACATCTCTAACGACGTTTTAGCTTCCATTCTGTCTCTCCATTTATTCGTTTCTATCTGCCTTGCCTGGAAGTTGCCCCTGCTCGGAAGTTGCCCCTGCGCCTCATCACCGCAGCCGGCTGTTACTCCGCGCGACGCAAAAAGTGCCTTACCGCGAGTATTTTGAACGTGACCTGAATCGTTTTCGTGATTTCTCGCACTTAATCTGCTTTTAATATCCTGCAGTGACTGCAAAAAGACTAGGTGAGAAAAAGAAGGCCATGTTACGCATTAAGCGCAATCTTGTTTCAAAACGCGCGCGTGCGTTGACATCCGGATCCGTCGCTTCGGTGGAGTGATACACTACGTGAGCTATTTCCGTTCTTAACTTGTACCCGAGTATACTCATTTTCTTCCTTTGCTATAGGTACTGGCGATAGCATCGTGGTAACTGTAGTAGTAAACACTGACTGGCAAATTCTTGGCAAAAGTTAAATCCATGCACGACCGCAGTTGAGTTGATGAATTGACTTTTATTGGTGTGGCGCTTAAAACTAAGCTCTTCTAGCACAAAAATGTACGAACCATTTCTTGTGTGGTTTTGAAATGTCCGCTTTGAAGTTGTCTACGATGATCACAGGGCTACGATGTCATCACGGCTAACCCACGCAGAGTGCGCGGTCCTGAACTTTCCAATATCGCACTTAGGTGTGCCAGAAGGTATATACGCAATGGAAGTCACAGTTGCGTCTTAAATTTCGTTTGCGCGGCACAGACATCGTCACGTGTCATCCTCATTGTCTTCTTGCGAGTGAATGATCCAAGTTCTTCAACATAAATTGCGTCTAAACTAATGCTTGTCTGGCATGGGGACTCGATATTACAACTTCAGGTCGGTGTTTCTGGGAAGTTTTAAGTCTATACATGACCTATGTGCAGAGTCTGGCTTATCTGAATCGTGATACTAATATAGTTCAAACTCTTCCAACATATGTTGAAACATATATGTTGGAGGCAGGCATTCACATTGCGGTCACCGGTGACTATCACCGGAGAGGGTTACACCTGCTCTTCGATTCTCTTGTCGCTTTTCACTCAGCATCACGTCGAGATCACTTTGGTCGCCTTGTCTATTCCCTTTGTCGCCCTTCGTTGACACGTAGCTTTTCTGGAGCTGTAACTATACGTCGCTTTCCCGTAGCGTCACTAGAAAACAAATGGAATGATTCGTGCATGATAATAATTATAGGTCAATTATAAGTTATATTAGTGGTTCTGTTATCTTAAATATTCGTTCTCATTGTTTTATCAATAATGTGAGTCCCCTGCAAGTGTATCTTGCATAAGTGAGTGTGTAATGAGAGCGGTTTTTACTGCACTTAAGCGCCCGCTCCTGTAATTCCGTGGTGCCGTCGTCCCTCGCTGTAACCGAGCGAACGAAGGGGACACCGAAGACAGAAGAGGAAAACGAGCAGGAAAGCGGAGGGTGAAAGTATGGCGAAAATATAAGGGAGATGGCGGTATGCCGAAACTACGCGAGACATTTTCTCCGGCGGCTACGCGCTATGAGATAACCGAGAGAACGAAGAGGCCAGGATGAAAGTATGGCGAAGTGCGCCGCGGCGAGAGTGGGCAAAACTAATTGAGCATTTATATGCGTGGGGATGGCTTCTTAGTCCAGAAGTCCACGCGTCGTCTTTGCGCATTCTGCCCTCTCCGTCAGCACGACCTGGTCGGCGAGGTGTGCGCTGGACAGCGCAGTCTGCGACTGCTCTGGGTTGGGGAGTCGCGCTACGAGACAACGCCAGAGTATATCGCGCGCCTTCCCGCGTTCGCTGATGCGGCGATCACTTCGTGAGACGCAGCAGGTATGCGCAGTCACCCAGAAGACTGCTGTTTGCCCTGCGCACAAATTTCGCCTTAAGGAGTATCCTAATCATCAGGCATTTTTTGTTTACGCACAGACACGAAACAATCGTGGAACCCTAGCCATATACTGTTTCGCTGTAGACGCAAAGGAAAAGTTCAGTCCCACCAAGGAACGTTATGTTGGTGAAAGAGAAAAGTGGTTTGAGAATACTTACGCATTTATAGACACCTCTCATAACTTCCATAGTCTCATAACTTCCATAGCAGGACCGATCACTGGTGGTGTATGCCCGATAATCTTGAAAGCGCGCTTGCAAAAAATACCCATCACTGGGCTGACAAGGGCTCTAGGATTTGTTTACTTGCAAACCTCGAGCTAGGCTTGCCTATACAGCCAGCTAGGAGCCGTCGCGGAGATAGATGCGGGACGTCCGCGGTTGTAATGTGTGCGCGATCTTGTACTGGAGCCCCGTTTAATCTGTGCCTCGCGCTTATTAATGGAACCTTGATACCCTTCAAAATTTCCGAAATTTAACTAGGAGTGTCGGGAAGTTTTCATACAATAGCGGGAGCAAGGTTGAAAAAAAAAAACATGTCAGGCTGGGAGTTGTAAGGCGGCAGCCGGAAGAGCGTGGGAAAGAAGTTAACGCTACGACGGTCCCTTCTACAGAGGAAAATCCCTTCTTTCGCTGGTGGAAGACCCTCGTCCTGATACAACTGTTTAAGAATTGTCTGTGCATAGGGCCTTGAAAGCAGATACGGTGCAAGTTTTCGTCTTAATCATAGTGGTATACGTTGGACGCGGGCGCAGGTAGGTTCAATTGTATTTGTATCGCCAGCCATCCTACTCTGACCCGCTGACCATCCCCTGAGAGTGATATCTCCCCTTACTCATACCAACCCTCTTCCTGCCTGTTACCCTGAAATTTTGCCAACTTCAGGGGGTGTGCAATACCAACGTATGGCCTTAAATGAATATTTTGACAATCTGTTGCCTGGTTGTTTCATTTTCTTTTTCCCTGACTTTACATTCACAATGCTCATCATTTTCTGCAACCCATGCTCCCATCATCTGGGATTGTCCAGGCATATGGATGTACCTAAGGATTAGCCTTCCACGCCTTCAGTACTAGCCTGACCACCCAAGCCCGTTCGGCTGGCTTTGTCATCCTAACTAGAGGATCAGCGCATGCTGGCATCACTTGTCGACTCAATGCCTCTATCTCTATAATTTGGTGGAGGGCGAAGACTCCTATATAACAACTCGTATGGGGGTATATAACTATATCTACTATATCTCCCTTTGTAAAGCACCTTGTTCTGAAACACTTCGAGACTCATTCAGTAAAGCGCTATATGCCAAGACCTGCGAAAGGGATTGATATTCTTTATATTACCCTTCTGGACTTGTGCACCTTGGGCGAGTTTATTCCGTGTCTTTTTTTTGGTTCAGTGAATTGTTTCGGCTCGTTTTACCTATCTTTGTTTGCTACGTCCATTCTGCCCTTTGTCGTCGACCTGAAATGACGCCGGTCCCATACATGTGCTTGTGGGCTGCGGCGGTACAGGCCGTACCACTCCGTTCGTTGTTTCGCGATGAGCGCTGAACACCAATCGACCCACCATCCTCACGCGCCTGCTCCGCGATGCCAACATCGCGAAGCGCATCCACGGACCACAGCGGCCGTCATCAGCCGCTCCAGAAGGGCGCGCTAGCACACGCGGTCGCGTTAAACGGCCCCATTGTGCGTGCGCGTATGCCTACCTGTCGATGCCGCGGCCTTCCCGATGGTCGTGTTGTTTGGGTTTCGAGTTCGTCCTTGCTTTCCCCTCCGCCGAAGGTTACGTCGGCGCACTGCCGCGTTGCCGGTCCACCTCCTCCGCCTCCTGCCTTCTTTGTCGCCGCGCGGGCAGTGCAGTGCGCGAGGAGAGGCCTTGTAACTGTGTTTATTTCTCGGCTAAGCAGATCCGCGTGGCTTTTCGCATCCCCCCTTCGGCTGTTATGCTCGTCCGGCCCTGAAGCACTGCCGTGTCCGAGACACCCCGGCCGCGTCTCTTTGTGCAGCGAGTGAGGAAAACGCTGCGTCGTCCCCCCTCCTTCTGGATTGGCTCGCTTCTCTGGGAGCGGCCACTGCCAAGGTCAGTCTGGCTGTGAGCTGAGGGGGCCAGTGGGTCACAAGGAAGCCCCGTGCGGAAGCAAGTTTCCGTTTCACGCGTCGTCTTTTTCTTCTTCTTCGTCTTCGTCGTCTTCTTTCATCTTCACCAGCGGACAGCCAGGAGTAATGAGAGAGACGGGGAACGCGTGAGATTTTCGTGCCTTGAGAAAGGAGGTATTCGGGTGGACTGGAGCTGCTGCTGCTGCCATTTCCGCGGATTGAGGGGAAAACGAACGCGTTGGCCTCGACTCTTGAGGAACGGAAGGGCTGCGTGGTTAATCGAAGGTTGGGGGCAAGCGAGGTGACCCGTTTAGATGCAACGCAGAAGCGTGTACAGTCGTCAAAAGTGTTAACAATAACGAAGAAGTGGGTACCAGCCTATGCATGGAGCGGCAGATCACGATAGCCACCGGCGCATCTTTGGCGGCTGACAAACGGTGCCCCCGATGCTGACTTTCTGCACTCGGCAGCCGAAGAGCATTCATTCGCACAACCTCGCGGATTAAACCGGGCGCTATAGCAAGCTGCCGCTCTGTGCATACGGTGGCATCTCGTTCTTTGTTGTTGTTAACACTTTTGGCGACTGTTGATGTGCGCGTTGAGCGGAGCCAATCAAGTGCTGAAACTGTGCAATGAAGGCGCGGTTTCTGCGAACTTGTGTAGTTCTCCGCCGGTATTTATCATCAAACAGCGCCTTAAGACTTAAGCAGCTACTGCTTTTAGCATTTACTCAAAGGACCCTTGTACTTTTTTAATTGTTCCAGTTTTCAGGCGTTGCCCTGGAAACAGGACAGTGCCTGAGATCATGCTGAATTTTGCTGAAATTTGCGATCGTTCTAAAGAGTGCGGATGAGCACCAGATTCTTTTAGGCGTGAAAAGCAAAGTCGTGTAAAGGGTTCCGAAATCTACAGGTATATGCGAACATGCAACAGGTCGTTATTACGTCCGTGTATTTGTGCTCTGCGATCAATAGCCACGAACGTATGCGTGTGGCGATTTTTTTAGTAAGCACGAACGGTAATAGTTATGCTTTAATTTATTGCGTGAACTGACGCGGTCCAGCGATGTCTTCAATTGGAGAGGGGGGGGGAAGGGGGGGGCGGCGGCGGCGGCGGCGGTGGCGGTGGCCGTCGCTTCGCTCGCTGGTGTTTTCGTAGCGAGCGAAAAAACGTTGCTTGCGGGGTTACGTTCGCCCTGGTGCCAGGCTCAAGTTATCTGATTCGATCTCAGGCCGTTGCGGCCACGTTTTTGGCGGGAATTTCTTTAAAAAAAAAAGAATACATATTCTGCTTGCTCCAACTTACGGTGAAGGGTAAAGAACAACGCGTGATCCCAACGCCTAAGCAAAGGTGTGCCACGAGTTTTACGGTATTTTAAACCCTCATTGAAACGCTGAACAAGAAATTCTTTTGACAGGAAATTTTTTGGTCTTTCTGGCTGTATGTTTTGTCTGTCTGTCTTTCACCCGATTCAGCCAGCCGGCCAAAGTGAAACTAGTTCTACGCAACAGTCTTATATAATCACAGCCAAATCCAATCGTCTAAGTCCGTTTTTTAGGTGCGGAGTACCTTAGGACCGCACACTGTCCGTCCGCGTCCGTGCGCATAGCATTTACAATCGCAAAAAATCACACAGGCACCGGCAGGATTCGAGCCTGTGTCTGGTAGACCAGACAGAGTTAGTGTCAGTCGTCTTGCCCATTGGGCTACGACCGTGAGTTAGTACGGGAGAGTCAAACGGCTTACTCCCTCGCCTGTAACGGTGCGGAGTACCTTAGGACCTCCCGATGTCCGTCCGCGTCCATCCGCGCGCACACCACCATCAAGCGAAAATAAAGCGAAATTCGATTTGAGCCGTGAGTTGCAGTTTCATTTAGGGAATAATCGAGGTGCAACTCACGGCTCAAATCGAATGACGGTCGGAGCGCAAATCGGATGTCACTCGGGGCGCAACTTGGATGTCATTTCGTGTCGCGTACTCCGCACCCTCGCCATCATCCACGGAGTGGAGATGCTGCCATTTTTTTGTTCATACTTGTCAACATTGTTGAACAAATATAAGGCAGAAAATCAATGCATGAGTGACATTTGCAGTGTTTCTTTATTAAAAAATGTACGCATGCTTGCTTTTTGCAATAGCAAATAAAATACTACATCAACTGCAGAAAACCGTCGCCTGCTGCTGCCCGCGCTACCTGGCGGCATTTAAAATAATCAAACGGCAACAGCAACGAAAGGTTCCACGTTCCGCTTGGAACGCTCGTGGAGCAAGGCAACGTTGTTCTATAAACGTTGTAGTCGGGTACCTCGATTCACGCGCGTCTCCGTCGTACGGGAGCGCTAGCATCGAGGCACTCGACTTGGAGCAGTGGAACGCGGTAAATTTAAATTGGCGTGAGCGCACCTCTAGCGTGTTATTTTGGGAGGAACAAAACGGGAGAGGAACAACATGAGAGGTGAGCGGGGAACAGAAAGGTTGCATTTACTTGCCAGGGGCGCCAGTCGACTATCGTCTTGCGTCGACATTTGCAACGCGGCCATTTTTTTTTTTTTTCGCGTCTTTGCCATTGCGTTGCTGTATCTGTAGGCGTTTAAAGTAGTTTCCGTTGTCCTATGCTCAGTTTCCCATCCTTCTCTATCAACTGGCCAAATTTTTCGCGTTTTGTGTGGCGCGACCTTCGCAAGATTCGCCTCCGTAGTCTTCCTGAGGGGAATTATGCGAACCAGGAATATCTTTTTTTTCTTTCGTTGCACGAATGCTGTGACCACGGCATCTGCACGGCTGGCATATCTCGCGATATTCGGTAGCAATCCTAGCTGGCTTCGGTTGCATAACACTACCAGCGGCCGCCACTTCAAGGACGCGGTCGGTGCCTGCGGGTCGTGATGAACGGCGAAGACGTCGCCTCAGCGTCGCCCCCCCTTGCCGTGCCTTCCTGTCGCCGCCGCCGCTGCTGCCTGGTGGAAATTTGCATGCTTCCGCCCCAGTGAGGTCGACACGGGCTCCCTCCCCTCCGCAGGCCAAATCCGCTTGCGTTGCTATGCGTGGACCGTTTCGCACACTGGCGTCGTCAGCACTGCAGAGCTGTTCCCCTCTGTGGGCGCGGGGGACAAGTGTGCGCTGTCGGCCTTGAAGAAGTCGATCGTGTTCGCCGTCGTGGGAGGAGGAAGGCGGTCGCAGCATGCGCGCTTGGCTGCGCACTTGTGACGCTCGAAATCTGCGCGCACTGACGAGACACGTCTCGATTTCCTATCGAGCGTGCTGGAACCCCCCCCCCCCCCTCCTCCACGTCTTCAGGCCCTGATCCTCCTCCCGTCTTCTCCTTGCTTCCTTACGCATATCCTCCGACAATGTGGTGCACCGACGGGCGCATAAATCGCGCGGGTTACGTAAGAGGAAGCACGGCTGCGTGATGAATCGGGCAGCCCGAAGAAGGACGCGTCGTGTATTCTCTGGTCGCTCGCTGGCTTCTGGAAACGCGTTTTCGACTGCGCTGGCGAATTTCAAGGACGTATCGCGCCACGCCGGCAAGATTGGGGCCGCGAAGATGTATTCAATAGAAATGAGAACAAAAATTGCTGCGTTTGCAGGCTGTTTTTGCTGATGGCCCGGTGAAGTTTCCTACAAGGGCTTGCCTTTGTAAAAGCTACTGGTCCCGTGCGAAGAGTCAGTTATTACGGCATACTCCAGTTCTGTCGTTTTTATCGCCTAAGTTTGTCTCTTTTAATCCTTTTTTGTTTTTCGTTGGTGGTGGGCTTCGCAAAGGGGTTTTGTAGGAGATAGAATGCGGTAAGAACTTAGGCCTTCTAAAGTGGCCGAACCGGATGCCTTTTTTTTTTTAATTTGTCTCGTTTCTTTGCCGTCCTTCGCTTGAGGTTTTGATATGAAACTAAAGCTTCTTCCTCCCGCCCTGTGAAGTTAGTCGCATCTTTTACTCAACCTTTTCTCCTACATTGCTAGCTTATAGCCTCTGAAGTACAATAATCGTTATAACGAAATCGCTCTGATTGAAATCTCTCTTTAGTTGCAGTTTCTCATGGTCGCCATTGAAGGACATTGACAGCATATCAACTCCGCTTTTAACGAAGTATCGCTTATAGTGAAGCCAGTTTTCTGCGCCTAGGACTCGTAGTAGCGAGAGTTTACTGTATTGGCGCATCTCTGTACTCTACACTTTTTACACCTTTACACCTTTTTTATCTTTAACTCCTTTAGACCCTATACAAGACGAATAAAAACGCTACTTGAAAGGGTGTAATTAGCGATGAAACATCCCGTAAAACGCGGTATTTAGGGTTTTTTGCTAGGGTGCAAAGGTGCCAGTTATAGGCAATGACTTACCCCCTACACGTGTGAAGGCGTAAATCATTTTACAATGTGAAGGCGAGTGAAAGCGCCCGTTTTCACCTCCCGGGCGCTGTTTCCGTTTTGCGTTTTCAGGTCGCAAGGCGAAGGGCATCTACGCCATCTCGGTGTCCGGCCGGCTCCCGATGGCCACGGTGCGTGAGCTCAAGAGCAGGGGCATCACGTACAAGTCTCGGGACACCAGCACCGTGTGAACATCGAAGATGGCGGCGTCTGGTCCCTCTGCGCCTACAAGTTGCTGTAAATAAAGCCTGCATATCAACGAACGATTGTTTTTTTTTCTTTGTTTCCCCTCTTATTTACGTTGCTGTAATCTACTCCGCGTGGTCTGTACGTAGTGAGTGACATCAACGCTATGTTGAACAAGTTAACGCCGAACCCAGCCATCAAGTTCAGCCCATTTAGACTGCTTGAGAACGAAGTAAAAACAAACACTGCAATACTAACATAATGTAACTTACGTGTAAAAATTTGAGCTCTATTCGAAACTTTATACAGGGTGTCCCGGCTATCATGCACCAAGATGTTTAAAAAGCGCAATTGTGTTACTCGAAGAAAACGTAGTGCGTAGTGTTTCTAGTACGGTGGAGTAGCGGCCAGTAATTTTTTCGTTAATTAGGTTTAATTACTCGTAATTATCTAACTCGAGAAGTACTGTCCTGATCATTAAAGTGTTAGCGAGCTACTTGTAGGTACCCACGGGAGGCATCTAACTGCGGTATTTTCAGCGACGAACTAATTGCATACTAATTTATTCTGACAGACAAAGAAACTCCGCGAAAAAATTGGCCGCGTATCTGCTTCTTTCGTTGCAAATGTCGTCAAAAGACGATAGTCTCTATCGACTTTCGCCAAGTAAATGCCTCCCTTCGCTTCCCTGCTCACCTCTCATGTTGTTCCTGTTGCGTCGCGCTCCTCCCAAGGTAAAGACGCCAAAGGTTTGCTTAAATCATTTTAAATTTCCCACGTTCCACTGCTCCAAACCGGGTGTCTCGATGCCAACGCTGCCGTACGGCGAAGACGCGTGTGAATCGAGGCGGCCTACTTCAACGTTTATAGAACCGCGTTTTCCTAGTCCACGTGCGTTCCAAGCAGAACGTGGAACCTATCTAGTGGAACCTTTCGTAACTTTTGCCACTTGATTTCTTCAAATGCCGCCAGAAGCTATATGGCGCGGGCGACAGCAGGCGACGGCGGAGTGATATTTTTTTCTTCTGTTGATGAATTATTTATTCTCGCCAAAATCAAAGATGTACGATTTTTTATAAAGGAACGCTGCAAATATCACTTCTGTATTAATTTGTTGTCTTATATCTTGCGTAATGTCTTGTTGTTCTTCAACAATATTGAGAAGTATGAAATTACACCGGACTTAGACGGGCACATTGAGCTGTGACTATATAAGACTATTGCGCAGGTATTGTTTTACTTTGGCCGGGTGGCTGAATCGAGTCACAGACAGACGGACAGACAGACAGACATACAGACAGACCAAAATTTCTGGGTTTAAGTAGCCCAAGAAAGACTATCGTCTTTAATATGAAAAATGCCACCTGACGACGTGGTATACCACAAAGGAAAAATGGCCAGTAGATGATGTTTGACTCTAGAAATGTGCGCCCGAACAGACTTGCACTGCTCCGAAGCTGCTCCAAACCTACCTTTTTAGTGCTCCAAAACAGCATTATTCGTGCTCCCTGAGCTACTTCCAAAAGGCTCGAGCCCGCCTCTACCCCTGATGAACTTCCGGTTGCCTGCTTGTACTGGAAGAGTTCGACCAGGATGGTGAGTAGTGTGACTATGAATGGTGACCGAAGAGGCGTATGTTAGATTAAATAGTTAATTCGGTGATCAGAATGTTTTGAGGGAGAACTCGGCTCGGAAAATTCAGCACGATGATTGCCGTGAGCACAAAGAAACTGCGCATGCGCACGCTCGTCGCCTGGGCGGCCTCCTGCATCTTTCAGTAAACACCCGCCGGACTGCATTTCCCGAGACGCATGTCCACTTTTCTGATCGTTCCGGACTCCCCTTCGGTGAACAGAATCAACAGTCGTGCGAGTTCGTTTTGGTTCATCTTCGTCGATACAGCTCTAAGAAACGCGGACTAGAAAAATCTTGTCCCTATCATTTAGCTGTGTAAGTACGAAGATCACCTTCGGCCGCTGGATCCGCTAGTTCTGAATGCACTGCTGCTAAACTGTGCTATCGTTTCGAGTAGGTGACGTCACCACAAGGAAATGTGAGGCCACAACTGGAGTTAACAAGTTCCAGTCCCTGAGTGCATATGGCGCGGGATAGGGGGAAACGTGGATGCGGTGCTTGAGGAGTGGGAGAAGTTGTGGCTAAAGATGTGAGCGGTTGGAAAAAAAAGCACTAGGAAAAAAAAAAACGGGTTTCTTTCGTGTTTTTTTTTTTTCAACCAGGATAACATTAAAAAAAAGCAGAGTTTCTCCGGGGGAATTCGTTGTGATGCTACCAATATGCAGGGAGGGAAACTCATTCTGAAATCCATGCCTTGACGTGAAATCGGGCGGAGATTTTGAGAGCAGAAGCTCTGCTGGGACTTTTGTAATGCAATATGTAACAAATTATACTATTTTCAGTGTTAACGGAAAAATTTATGGAGCACTTAAGTTTCATAAGTGGTTTGAAATCGAAAGCCAGCGATTACCGAATACTTCTTCACTGCTGCATCGTGTTTGCGGTGCTGTCTCGTTCACTGCCATGCGGAATAAATTTATTGTCAAGAAAAAGGAAAGGAAAGACCACCAGCAGGCGTAAATTGTCACACCTAGGGGTGGACACCGGAACGCCTGCTGGTGTGGGGGTTGGGGCAGAGGATGACAGATTCATAGAGAGGAGAGACAGATGATAGAGGTGACATATTTACAGAACACAGGGGAGAGAGGGGCATATTTACAAGTTAACACACACTCACGCACCCACACAAAGTCTGGAGCAGGGACAAAAAAAAAAGAGAGAAAGAACTCGTAAAAGTTCACACAGTCACTGTGCCAGAGAGCAGGTGCGGCAGGGACTGGACAGGTGCGCGGCAGTGCCGGCAGGCAGGGCTGTCGGCCAGCCCCAGGCGGTGCTTTCGTTCCGCCGTCCACACCGCCCCCACGCGGAGGCGCAGGATTGCCGAACGCTGCTGTCGGGGCAGCCGTGCAGCCCGCACAGGTGGTGGGGCCTCTCCAGCAGCCAGCCGTGGGTCCGGGTGCTGTGCCCGCACGTGCCGCTGTATAAGCAGGCGAGAGTCGTCCGCCGCTGCCTGGGCATCCGTGGCCGCGGGCGTCAGCTCGTGGGCCTCGGCGGCCAGCTCGTCCGCCCGCTCGTTGCCCTCGAGCCCGATGTGGCCGGGCACCCACTGCAACCGCAGCCGGGCACCCCTGCCTGCCAGCCGCTCCGCCTTCTCGCGCACTCCTCGAACCAGAGGGGAGTGCGGGTCGCCCTCCCGGATGCGCAGCAGAGCCACCCGGGAGTCGCACAGCAGGGCGCAGCGCTCGGGTGTGGGCTCCAGCTCCAGCAGCAGGTCCACGCCCAGCTGGACCCCCACAAGCTCTGCCGTGGCCGAGGATGCGGCGTAGTGCAGCCGGGCCTGCCGGGTGGCCTCCCACAGCACGGCGGCCGCTGTAGCGGAGCCCTGCCGCTGCCGCACAGAGCCATCCGAGTACGCCAGGGTGTGGCCCTCCAGGTCTTTCCAGACGACGGCCCGGGCCAGCTGCAGCAACCCGCAGTGGGGTGTTCGCCGCTTGCTGCGCAGGCCCGGAATCTCCAGGTGCAGCTCGGCCGCCAGGTCCGGAGGGCGGCTGGAGGGCCTCAAGTATGTGGTGCCCACCACCTGCTCGTACCGGGCCAGCATGCGTCCCATGCGCGAGTGCCGGTGGGTGCGCAGCCGCTGCAGCAGGGGGCCGCCCCCCTCGGCTCGGCGCAGCCAGTCAATGTGGCCCAGGGCCCTCTGCTCGGCCGTCATCTCCAGCGTCCACACCCCTGCCTCAGCCAGCGTCCTGTCGCATTGCGAGTTTCGGGGCAGGCCAAGGCAGGCAGGCGCGGACGCCCTTTCGATGGTCGCCCTCCAGCTGCCGCCAGTTGGGTCTCCGCAGGGTGACCAGCGGCAGCGCGTACATCAGTAGCCCCACGGCCGAGGCGCTGTACAGCCGCAGGGCTGTCTGCTGGGAGCAGCCCTTGTCTCGGGCGACCATCTTCCGCACAGCCGAGGTGGCCAGCTGTGCCCTGGCACGTAGCTCCTTGGCGGCCTGGCGGAAGTCCACCCTGTGGTCCAGGGTGAGCCCCAGGTAGCTCACCCTGGTCTTCCACTCGAGCTCCTCGCCGTCTATGTGGAGTTTCCTCGTCCGACGGCGGGTGGGTGCGCTCGGGTGCACAAGCATGGCCTCTGTCTTTGCAGCCGACAGCTGCCGGCCGACACCTTCAAGCTTGCACCGCACCGCATCCATAGCCGCCTGCAGCTGCTGCGCCTGCACGACCGCCCTGCCGTCTCCTTTCGGTCCAAGCACCCGGATAATTCTTGTTCTATCCCGGCATGGTACAGGGTTAGTGCTGTAGTTACCACACTTGACTGCGGCTCTTAGCGACCCGGATTCAAATTGCATTCGAACCCACAATGTATATTTTATTGACTTATTTTCTTTTTACAGCAGCCGTTGTTTGGTTTCATTCGTGTAGTCGCCAGCAACTGCGGTCAGTTTTCACCTTAGATGAGACATCTAAGGCTTCTAAATCGTCTTGTTTCAATTTTTTATATTGTTCTGGAAAAAACTTGAAAAATACCGGTTTTTTGTTTCCACTTTCCTCAAAATTTCATGAAAACTTACATCTGTAGTTGTGGCCGGTCTTGGTTTGGCGGCGTAGAGTAGCCGAGCGTGTGGAGAGAACGACGTGGCCAGTTGGCGGGAATGTGAGTCGTTGAGTTGAGAGATTCCGAGCCTCCATGAGCTCTCCAAGGAAGTCCTGCAGTCCCAGTTTGAGTTTGTCTGTGAAGGTGTAGATGGGAAGGCCAAGAGCGGTTCTGTAGGCTTTACAAATTAGGCCTTTTGTGTTTGCGGTTACTTGTGGTCGAAGATTAGGTACGGTGTTGCGTGGACCAACCGACAGATTTCCGATTCAGTGAGGTCGTGATGTCGGCTGCGTATTCTGTGGATAAGATGGGTCAGACGAGTAATGGAGGTCTGGAGTTGCGGAAGGAGTGGGATACCCGCGCCGTCCCGGTGGAAGGGGACGCCAAGGATGCGGAGGGCGGTCACAGAGGGTACGAGTTCGCCAATTGTATGAACACTTCAGGATCATGGGTGGGAGGAGGAGGGCGGCCAAGGGATCGTTTCCACAGTATGAGGACGGCTGATTTGGCGGGTTCACAGGTGAGGCCCCTGAGGCGCAGGTAGTTGATAGGGGTGTCTACAGTTTGTTGGAGGGCGTCTTGCTGCTCTCCACTGGAACCAGAGGTCGTCCAGAAAGTGATGTCGTCGGCGTATATAGCATACTGTAGGTTGTGTATTTTATTCAGAAGGGCGGGGAGTTCAAGTAACGCAATATTAAAAAACAGGGGTGGAATAACCGATCCTTGCTGTGTGCCTTTAAGGGGTGTGCGGGTGATGGGTGAGGTCAAAGGTCCAAGCTTGAGAGTAGCCATGCGATCGCGCAGAAACGTTACAATGTTGTTGAAAATGGGAGCCGCAGTGGGGGGCGTTTGTCTGGGATCGCTCGGTGAGTAACGTTGTTGAAGGCTCCTTTTGCGTCGAGCGCAAGGATGGTGCGGCTGCGGTGGTCTAGCACCTGTTCCTTTAGCTGCAAGAGAATGTCCTGCGTGGATGATTTGGTGCGAAAACTAGGCATCGTAAGTGGGTATAGGCGTTTTTCTTGGAGGTAGTCAGTGAGGCGGTGATGTACAACACGTTGAACAGTTTCCCAATGCATGAGGAAAGGGCGATGGGATGTAGTGACGGCAGCGAAACTGGTTTGTGGGGTTTGGGGATTAAGGTAATTTCCGAGTGGCGCCACTGTTCTGGAAATATGTCCTTCGTCCAGTTAGTGTTGAAGAGTTGCAGGAGTGAGTCGAGGTCAGGGATGTCGAGGTTACGAAAGAAGCAGTTTGTGATCTGCTATCTTTGCCGGGTGGGGTGTTACGTTTCAGATTGGCTAATATGGCCTGCAATTCCTTCATGGGTAACGGGCCTTCGAGTTCGGGGTTAAGTCTGCTGGTGTAAGTATGGGTGGGGGGAGAGGGGTGGGTTGCGGGCGTGTCGAAAAGGTTAGTGTGGGCTGCATGACGAAAATCTCTCGGGTGAATAGAGCTGTTTCGAACAAGTCGCTGTTACCCTGTAAGTGCATGGTTACCCTTGGTGCGGGAGGTGGCGCTGTCAAATAGGTGGCGAAGCAGACGCCACACACGTTTGGAGCTTAACGCGCCTATGAGTTATGGCGACCCTATATATAGTCTTCCGTAGTGCATGAGCCACCCGCATCGTGTTTTTTTTTTCGAGTTTCCTCTCCTTTTGTGGCGTGTCTATACCCTTTTCATATTTCGTATGACCTGTGGCAAAATGGCGCAGTAAAAAAACACTTAACGATGCTGTAGGCGCGCTACACATAACCTCGTGGTTTTCTCGCTCATTCTTAGGGGCGCAGTGGGGCACTGCGAAAGCATTGATCATCGCGAAGCGAGCAGGTGTAGAAGCCGCCCCAGTTTGGTGTGTCGCTTGCAGCAGACTAGCAATTACCAGAAGTCGTTGTTCCATTACAGTGGCCGTGCGTGACCTCGTCAATCCTCCTTCAGTCCACTAACTGGACAAATTCTGGGTTGGGAAACATGGCCCTTTCAGCGCCCTCCCCCCTCGCGTACGTCAAATATGCTACGCTACAGACGCTACAGAGCACCTTTTCGAAAAATCCTGTCTCCAATCCAACGGGTTCATACCGGCCCTGTTTGACGGTCGTACCGGTTAAACTGGTTCAAACCGGACCCGCTTGAATTATGCAGGAACATACAGGTCCGGTCTGATGATCATATAGATCTAAATTGGTTGCATTGCCTGTCTAAATTACCTTCTAAGATTAAAGTGTTGAGTAGGCAGCCCAGGCTCCTTCGGTTACACGCATTTTGCGAAAAAGGGTGTATGTAGGCGGCGCCGTACTTGTCGCATCATCCGTCTCACTTGTTTTGCTACGCCAACATTGTGGACATTGTGCCTCATCGATTATCAGTCCCGAACGGCCCGTGGTCTGCCCTGAACGCATCTGGCGTTGGACGTTTTCATGCATTCTTTATGCGACCTTCCGTCCGAGGGTAGCCCTCGGTAAGCTCGCGTACTACCCACGACCGGTAAACGGAGCAGGTTCGTTGTTTTTTTTCTTTTTGCCACTTTAAAGTACGGAATGCGTAAGTCATACTTTCAGTTTTATTTTAATCATTCTTGAGGAGTACCCCCACAGCCAGGACGGTGTAGCGGCCGGCATTTACACAAAAATGCAGGTATCGCGGAAGTTCCACCTGTAATCGCTGTAATAGCGTAGATGGTGACAACTGGTCGCACGAAATTTTGAAAAACTAAAAAACAACAAAACTATAAAAAATGAAAAATCGCAAAACGTATAACGCATGACATATTTACAATCATGCAGATATTTACGTGTAATCGTTATAATAGCATAAATGGAGATAATCGGCTGAAGGAAATTTCGGAAAACTAAAAAATAAGAAAAATATAAAACAATTATGGAAAATGGCGAATCGTGTAACGTCCTGCATTTCCACATTAATGCAGATTTCGCGAAAGTTGCAAACGTAATCGTTACAACAGCGTAAATTAAGATAATTGGTCGAACAAAAATTTTAAAAACTATGAAATAAGAAAAATTTTAAGCAATTACGGATAATGGCAAACCGTATAAAGCCCTGCATTTACAAAATAATGTATATTTCTCGAATGTTCGACTTCTGATCATTAAAATAGCGTAGATGCAGGTACTTTGTCAGACACGATTTTGAAAAGCCAAAAAATTTGGCTGAAAAAAACTCGCACTCAAGGCAAGCGGCATAAGAATCCTACGCATTTGTAGATAATTCTCCGAATTTCTGCAGAATTTTTTTACGGTGGGTATTTACGTATTTTTCATTCAAAAAGGGTATTCTAAGTGCCATCCTCGTCATACTAGCCTCGCAGATTTGGTGGCGTGTGCTGTGACGTCGCGCTCGCAAGTTACTGGGGTGTGGTTTAACGGATTTCGAGCGGATTTCACTTCTGTGAGCTGTGCGTGAAAAAATTTTTATAAGGCGTAGTGTAGTTATTTACCATGAAATATATGAGAGTTAATATATTGAAGAGTGAGATAGCGTTAGACCACATTGCGAGGAAGTGTGCTATCGTTGCTCTGATTCATGAGGTCACCATTGACTTCAGCTGAACGGTGAAATGGACCGCACGTGCTGAAACGAAGTTTGTTGTATTAAATGTGCGCAACAAGTTGGTTTGAGAGACGCGTTCAATGTGGGGTGTGCTGCTGAAGAACGAAGAGCCGGCGTTTGCAGTCTGGTGGTTGGCCGGGTTACGCTACACCTGTTAGGGGTGGTACGGGACTGCCGAAGGTGAGGGCGTGTCCGCAGCAGAAAATAGTGAATGTCTGCTCACAACAGCGTGGTACATTAGGAGCAAGCAGGCCAATAACCTTGGTCAGCTATGTGTGATGGCTGGTGTGAGTGCCGCACCGACACGTATCTTTTAAAGCGCGAACTACTCGTAGTGGGTGAGCTCAAGCCGCTTGCCGTGGTACCGAAGGCGCTCAACAGCGCACGCTATATATGTGTAGAACTGTGAGCGCTAAAAACGTAACCCTTTGTCAAAATTTTGTGAGCCAATCCTAAGCCTTCTCGACACCAAAGAATTCAAAGAAAGGGTTTTACCTTTAAATGTGACAACAACATTTTAAGGCAGTGAGAAAGAAAGGTGCTTTTTCTAGCTTCCCTGCATAAAAAAAATTCAGCCTCGCTTGGGACGAAAGTTTGTGCGTTGAATTATTTGCAGCGTGCGCGTTTCTGGCTTGGCCCACAACATTTGGCAAAGACTGTACGTGTTGAAATGATCATTTGGCACTTGATAAAGGGCGTGCGATGGACGAAATTAATACCGAGCTCGCCCCTGAGGCATGCGCCAAAGCCGCAGCTTCGGTGCTGTAGCCTCTGCACGTTAAAACTCCCGATTTCTTCTTGATGTGGTTACTTTTATTCTCTCCGCTCATTTCAGTCACTCGAAGAGGTTTTATGTGACGTTCACGTGGAACTACGGAGTCAAAACAGTAGCGCGCACCCTGAAACAGAGGGCTTACAGTGACGTGAAACAGGATTCGTGCTTTCCTCGAAGCAATGTGACAGCCGTGATAGGATTAAAGCAAAAGCTGCCGTCACAAGGGTACGTACTCGCATGGTCATTGGCCTGCTAAACGCGACACCGCTGCGGACCATCTGCGAGGTCGCGTGCGAGAGATGGGCGCTCCAGTTTCCCTGGAGGGCGCACGTGGCCACCGCAGCAGCACCTGGTCAGGGCGAGAAGACGACGAGCTCGGGCGCCCACTCCGGAGCGAAAGGGAAACCCAGCCGCCGCCTTTGTTTGCACCCCTTACTCCGTCGCGTATGTCGGCCGCGAATCTGCCAGACGCTCTACATACCCACTCCCTGGCCAGCGGCGGACACCCTTCCCTTATTCCCGTCGCCGTCCGGTGTGTGCGTGCTTTTTTTCATTGACTGCCGTCTCTCCCTTTCTATCTCCGGCGCACAACGTAAAGTTTTGAAAAAAAGAAGGAACTAAAACCCTTTTTTCCCCCACCAGTACGCTTGCGCTGTCTTCGTTTTCACTCCCTCCATTCTAGTACCCCCTTCGTAGTGCCGAATGAACGTGTTCTTGCGCGCGTTCTCAAAGGTGGTCGTCATCTGCGAGCAAGACGGGCAGAAGAAATCACAAGCAATCACAAATTTCTTCTTTTTTTTCCCCCGACTAGTCGTGTTTGCCGTCTCCGGCTGGCTTGTTTGTTTCGCCGCCGCGTGCGGCTGTGGCGCGTACTATGTCGCGGGAGCACGTGCACGTGCGGGGAGGGTTAAGCGGGCCAAACAAGCTCCGAGGTGGAAGGGGGGACGCCGCTCGTATCCAGGACAGCCATGCCCGCCGGGCCAGGTGGACAATGGGGGGAAGTAAAGGGGGAGCCATTTCCATACCCAAACTTGGGAGCCCCAATCCTTTTTCTGGACCGGACGGCCAAGCAGACGTCTTCTGTTGTCGCGTCTGCTGCCCCCCGAGGAAAATGGCGGGGGAAGAAAAAAAGAAAGGGTGGCCACGGACACGAGAGGGAGTTTCACAGCTAAGAGTAAAAGGTGCTCGGGCATAAAATATTACATGTACAAAAGGGGGGGGGGGGGGGGGGGGCAGTTTTCGATTTCCAGAGCGCGACCCTTTCTTCGGTAGCTCAGGAAGGGTCATCGTCTGGGTCTTCGACCCAGACAACGCTGCTGACGCACGGAGGCGGGAAAGGAGGACGGTTGTTTTTGGATCGATTTTCATGCCGCCGCGTACTTTTCCCCATCTATTGGGGAAGTCCCTCCTTTTGTCCCGCATCCGGCAGGCGCGTGGACATTGAGATAAGACGTCGTAAATAATTTCTTTCTGCTTTCCTTCGGGCCCGGGGACGTTCCGAGTGAACTGCTGGTTCGATTCAAGGCGCGATATCCGCTGGCCCCCTTTTTCTTCGGCCCTCCATCTCGGCGGCCGGACGACCGGCCCATCGGAAGACGCTCGCCCGCAAAGAGTTGCCGTCTGGTTCTCCCGCCGATCTTGGAATATCGAGATGTGGAACGACCTTTCACTTTCCGGCGCGTTCCCTCCGGAACCGAGCGTACGTTTTCTTCGGCACTCACGCGCTCCTCAGTTGCTGTTCTGTTTGCTTTTCCACCATTTTTGATAACTTGCCCGGTGTGTTTCCTCTCACCACCCGGCGTCTTGCCCGAAAGCGCGTGACGCGTAGCCGCAACATATTGCCCGTATGAGCGGCTCTCTGGAGCAACGCCCCTTATGCAGGAAAGAAGGCGAAGAGGCGCATGGGACTCCACTTTCGCCCGGTCACCTGGTCCAGATGACGAATCGAAGAAAAATAGACAAGATCGGCTCGACTTCAAGCAATGTTGGCAACTGTTGGTTTAAAAGATTGCCACACGACTGATACAATATTCGCAGACATTTTGGCGTGCGAGCAAGTCGACGAGTGCTGCTTCACGTTCGCGCAATGCAGGCGAACATTTAGGGGGACGTTGCTGCTAAAGGAATGAGATTCACTGAACTACGAGCAGGTTGCGACGTGGCGTAATTTAATATTGACGCTCAATCGCCGGTGGTCCCAGGTAACAAACACTCCTGGTGCGCAATACTATTGGTGCGTCTTATCCGACCCCTCCAACATCGGAATGAATGAATGAATGAATTGTTACGCGATAGGCACAGTGAATGGTAAGGCTTGCATAATAGGCTTACTTTCCGTGAGCAGCCTGTAGGAAGAAGTGAAGGATGCGCTTAGGACGGACTGGGCGCTCGCACTCAACGCTGCCCGGTAGCGTATAGGTGTTTCTGGTGTCATTAGATAAGATGCAGAGTACCGTCACTGTGGCGCGCAACTAAGGAACGGCGGCCATTTTGTTGTTTATCAGTGGTGCCAGATTGCCGCTTCTGCGGCCTCACCGCTAACTTGGCCGAGGTAATTTGTAAACAACACTGTCAAAGACGCAGCTGCACGGCATATTCGGACACACTTCTGCAGCTGAACTGATGCGAAGCGCGTTACCTTTGATTCGCATTCGGAAGGACGCGATTCGCGCGCAGCCGCAGAGCAGGGAGGGCAGGCTGAGTTGACCGACAGAAAACGCATAAACAACAAAATGGCGGCGCCCACGAGTAGGTGTCACGTGATGCGAACTGACCAATGATCACGGCGGTGGCACGACGATAGGAGAAAAGAGTGGCGATACTTTGTAACCTTATCTAGTGACACTAGGCGTTTCTTAGTCAGCACAGCCAAGTGACGCATGGCGCCATCTACGGGCATGTTTTAAGCCTATGTCCACGTACTTGGGGCACTGAATTTAATCCCTCACGACCGTTTGGTCTCGTAATGAGGTGGTTTCGTTCACAAGTATCAAACATCTAAACTCGTGTTCGAATCCTCTTACCACTGTTTTTTATCTTCTTTTTAATTTTTCAATGGTTCGTAATACTTGAAAATTAATATTTTTAGCCCGCATATAATCCATTTATGACGTCTTTATGCGTTATGAATAAGATTTTGGGTAGTTCCATTAGGTGTCCCGGAGGACCCGCCGCTGCCATCCGAGTGGCTGTTCCTGGCGGGCCTCAGTGTTGCGGGACGCAGTCTGTCTGTCTGTCTGTCTGTCTGTCTGTCTGTCTGTCTGTCTGTCTGTCTGTCTGTCTGTCTGTCTGTCTGTCTGTCTGTCTGTCTGTCCCTGGATTCAGCCATCCGGCCAAGAGTTCAAAGAATTCTTGAACGAGAAGGTTTTACAGCCAAAACCTTTCCGAACCACTAAATCTCAAAACTCTTCATGCTTGTCAACATTGCTGAGTGAAAAGAATACATTAAACATATTTGAGGCAAAATATCAATGCAGAAAGGGTATTCGAAGTGTTCGTTTTATTGAAAATAAATGTGTACTCGATATTTGCGATAGGAAAGAGATCTCGTTGAAAACTATCTTTTCACCCCAGAATACAAAAAATAGCTCGTGCGAGCCTGTGGCAGTGTTCCAAGGTCAATCCTTACAGAAGGTTCTAGTCAGTGCGTCGAAACAAAAAAAAAAAAAAATACCGGTTGGGTTACGGTTAGAGTTCGGGCGAAATAATTTCGTACCGGTTCAGTTTCTGTTCGACTAAATTACACACCGATCCGGTTCGCGAACCGGATCGGTGACTTTAGCAAACCTCCTCCGTGTTCAACATGGGAGGATCGAAAGGGAATGGAAGAGTGCGAGAAGTGGGCGAGGAAATTTACGGGGCAGGGGTGGCAGAAGATAATCGTCTTTCACCGACATTTGCAGCGAAGTGAGCAGATACGCAGGCAATTTCTTTTATTGACAGCAGAGCTGTTTAGACTCGCACAAATCCATCCGGTATATAGGCAGAAAACACCGAGCGCAAGTGAGCTTCTGCCTTACGGCGACCGCCCGGCGTTCCCGGCGTGAGGCGCTAAGCACGACCTTCGCGCAGCGGGTTTATAAAAAAACCGAGCGCACGTGAGCGTGTGGCTCGCGGCAACTGCCAAAAAAAAAAAAAAAACACCGAGCGGACGTGAGCGCGTGCCTGGTGGCAACTGCCAAAAAAAAAAAAAAAAAAAAAACAGCGCACGTGAGTGCGTGCCTCGCGCTGCCCGCCCGGAGTCGTCCAGGCTTGCGCGTGGGCTTACGCCACATGAGCAGCTCCCGCCTTCGTCACGCCGAAGGCGATGACGACGAATCTGTCGAGCCGTCCCTTCGCAATGCACACGTGGAGACGGCCACCGGACCAGCTGACAAAGAAGTGGAGGTCTACCGAGGCGAGGACGCCCTGCAGGAGGATTCGCCCTACGCGGCTGTGCCGTCGGAAGACGACGACGAAAGGGATGACGACAGTTCCTACTGAATAAAACACTGTCCTTTAAAGGTATTTGCTTTACCGTGCCGTCCAAAACGAATTTGCACTGCTGGGGTCCGACTGCTCCCTCTCCCCTGAAATCCACTGTCAGTGTGGGGGAAAGCGAAGTCGACCTTCAGACCTGCTGTTTTTCCAGCCTTGCACAACTAGTGCAAGCTGCGCCAACTTTCTTATCCATGGCATGGAACTAAGAATGCTGAATGTTTCTCTGTGTTCCTTTTTTTTTTTTCAGCTGTATACGCCGCTACGACACGCGTTAGGAAAGGACTAGCTGTTCTGGATGCTTTTTGCGGACGATATCCGTGTTCGCCTTCTGTGGACGCCAGCCGGTTGCGTGCTGTTACCAATCTAACTGAGTAACGTTTCCGCGTAAAAAAAAAAGCAAAACTCTTCTGTCGGCAGCGCCGTCACGTGGTATTTTTATGTTTCGCGGGATTTCTTTGTCAGAATAAATGAGTACGCAATTAGTACGTCGCTAAAATACCGAATTTAAATGTCCCTCAAGGGTACCTAGAAGTGCCTGATTGACACGCAGCAGCCCGGCCGTGGCCGACGCTGCTGCGGTCGGGGCACCGTCCCCGTGTATTACAGGTAACGGTTGGCCGAATCCTTGCTTCGCTCTTTGTAGAGGCGCGTGTGGGAATTCAATGGGTGACGTCGCATGGGCTATTGTTGTGGGTGTAGTTTAAAGCTTTCTTTCCAGCCACCTTCACAAGGTGGGTTGAAGCCAATTTTTAATTTTTTTTCGTACAGTGAGACAAACCCGGCCCGGCACTTCATAACATCTTGTATAAACTAGTGGTATACCTAACCCTCGCACCTCCCTGTGCCCTAAGCACATACGAGCAGTGAGCTCTGCCCTTCCCATACAGGGTAGCCTGCATGGTGAAGGGGCCCGTACGTGGAACGCAGGCCATGATATCTCTGTTAGGGAAAATCTGACTGACTGATTAATTAATTAATTGATTGATTGATTGATTGATTGATTGATTGATTGATTGATTGATTGATTGATTGATTGATTGATTGATTGATTGTGAGGTTTAACGCAGTACGTGGTATCCCAGATTGGCGAAATCCCCCCCATGCCTGTGCCCAGGTATCAACCTAGGGCTCGCCTTAAACTTTTTTCTTCCGCTTGTCCTCTACCTGTGCTGTCAAAGAGTGCCTCGTGCACTAAGCTCCATGAAAGCGCCGGTCTTTGCAAGTTTCAATCTAACATTCAGCCGAAGGTTATTTACAATCCGCGCGCTTTCCAGTTCCTGTCGATTTACACTGGTGGTTGCGTCCTACACGTAGCCTGGTATGGACGGCTTGCAGTGCTGTAAGCTGTCACAATAAAGGTTATCCTAACGAAGCTCACGTGCATCAACGCAATGCTAATTTTGCATATTTGATTTCCACCAATAGACGTTCGTAGGGTTGGCAAAATTGTTACTGCGCAACCCTGGGCAATGACCGAAAATATAAAATCTGGGCGCTGATTTCAATAATTTTGCCTACCTTAGCTTGAGGATAAGTATTTATCCGGGGAAATTTGTTTCCGGAACTTTTTTTTTTCAGATAAATTCTTTTCTCCGGGCAGCTTCTTCCGGGATCATTTGTACCAGAGCCCCTTTTGCCAGGACCATTTTTTTGCTCAGTTACCTACCGGAGAACATGAGGAGCGTGCATGTGCATCTGATTGATTTGATTGATGGTTTAGTGCGCCGACGCAACGCAGGCGATGAGGCGCGCCGTAGTGAAGGGCTCCGGATTAATTTTGACCACGTGGAGATCTTGAACGTGCGCCGAAATCTCGTACACACGGGCGTTTTTGCTTTTCGCCTCTATCAGAAAAGCGGCCGCCGCGGCCGCGAATATCGAACCCGCGACCTTGTGCTCAGCAGCACAACGCCTTAGCCACTGAGCCACCGCGGCCGGTGTGCATGTGCATCTGAAGACGCGATTACGGAAATACGGAAATACTTCGGGGGTCCCATACGATCGGCTGCTCGCACGGAGTCGGATTCGATGAGCGATTGACTAAATAACGACGAGCAGATGCAGGCAGCAAGGACTCATTGGAGTGGCAACGACGGGCCACCCCCGCTGAGAATGCGCTCGTAGGTAACGTGAAAGTATGCGGACTTTAATTGATAACATCATGTTGTCTCAAGCGTAGCTGAAAAGCCAGCCGAGGAGTGCAGGCAAGTGTCGGCTCGCCCCGTGGAGACCGGACACGGCCGTACCGTTTCGCGTTCGGACTCCGACGGTCAGTGAAAGCGGGGAAGCCGGGAAAAGCGAGCGTTGGCGCTCGTGGGTAGCGGCGTGCGTCGGCGGCGGGCTGCTCACGTACTACGTCGCAGCGGGGCTTGACCACCGCACCAGCTGGGCGCTTCTGCCGCTGTTTCGGTCAGCGTGGCTTTGAAAGGCGCCTGAAACCAGTTCCCCAAAAAAGAAAGAGCCGCCCAAAGACGGGGGTCAACGACATAATAAATGAGGCCTTGGAAATGACCAATCTGAGCCAGGCGCATCCCAGTCTCGCGCATGCATGGGCGGCGCGAAGGGGTGTCCCTCACCGCGGCCACCACGATGGATGGAGCGGCAGCGCTGCAGCGGCAGCGCACTGCACGCCGCCGCGATGCACTGCCGGCGCTCGTAATTGCGCTGCTCTGCACTTTCGCCTTCATCGGGGCTCTCGCCGCGGGCAGCACGCATTCCATGCACGCGAGTACGCGCCTGCCCACGTGTCAAGTCAGCAGTTAGGTGCAGCGCTTCCAAAGCGTGCCAAAAGACGCGCACGCGCCACGCGTACTCGTTCGGGCTCGTAGGCAACAACGAACTGTCCTCCAAGGTCCACACCCCCCTTTTCAAGCTTCCCGCATCAGTTGCTGGCTCGGCGGGCGCCGATTTTCTCTCGATTGCGTCAAACCCATCACCGTGTCCCACACTGCGTGGGCATTCCCGGGACCAGTAGAGAGCTAGGCAGGTTGATACATTGTATTGATGCGTGGAAGAGCAAACACGTTGCGCCTGCCCGTCGCACTCTCTTGGTGTGCCCCTGGGGTTCGCCTTGTCGCCGGTCTTGTTCATCTTTCCTCGCTAAGCCAACTCGCACGGCGCGGCTGCACGCAACTGGCGCGATGCACTGGCGGTGTAGCCGGCGGCGTGCATGCGCGACCGAGCAGAGCAAAAAATTCCGTCGGATTAAAAGCCCTTAGCGCCGCGCATCATTTATCTTGGGCCGCAACGGAGAGAGTCGCGTTGCTGCTGCTGCAATTTGCCGCTCTATAGGTCACCACACCGGCGGCGAGACGTGGTCGAAAGCGAGAGTGCGACCTCAGGGCGCCAGCGTTTGGGTCAAGGACACGGCTACAGCCACTTCGCCGTGACCCAGAGCGACGGCTACTCATTGTCTCTCTGAGGGAGCGCCGACCGTTCTCAGGGCTACGTGCCGGACACTTGCCTCCTCCGGCCAGTGCTGCAGAGGCCGGGATCCCATCGCCGCTCGAAGTCGCTGTTGCGTGCAAGGAACACGCGGACCTGCCGGCGATCGTTAATTAACCGCGGCTTCGCACGCCTTCCCCGCTTTGCTGTGCCTTCGCGCGGCCTAAGCTGCCGAGGAAGATTCTGCACAAAAGGACAAGCCCCGTACCACAAAGGCAATTAAAAAGAGAGAGGATATGATACGAAACGGACGCTCGCACGAGAGACACTGTTGCTAGGCCGTGCACTGTCAGTCGCTCGTGTGAACGTCCTGCCCCGTGTCTCTCTGTCCTCTGTCTCCGTCATGCAGGGGTGGTGTCTCTTCTTTGCAACGCCCCCACTGTTTCCGAACGGAAGCTGTATGCGGGAGTTATTTGCATGAAAAACGGCGATGTTAGGTGCTCGCAGTGCGTAACCGAGATTTGCCGTTCATTCGATAAAACGAAAAGTCGAATCGGAGGCTGACATCGAACCGGTAACTCCTAGAGATTGTGGAGCACGCGGTGTAGACAACTGAACTAGTAAACATCACCCACCTGGCTTTTTCCTCCATGCCCATACGTAGAAGAAGTACAAGCTAGCTCTTATCATGGGGGGAGCAGGGGTTCATGAGCAGAGCTTAGAAGCATATATAACATAACAGTGAATAATATGCAAATGCCAAGCGTTCCGCCGTGGTATTGGCCGCACTGATGCGGTGTAGCTCCCCGATTTTGGATTTGTTCTTTATTGGTAAGGGGTGTGTGTGTGGTACGCAGGGGCAAAAGGGTATCCGAACCCCAGCCCCAATGGCCCTTTACCAAAGAAGACCACTTCAACACGGTTCTCTCGACCAGTGTCACCTCTTCGGCAAGTGGAACAAAGGACCAGGAGAAGCAGTCGTCAAAGAACTCCTTCGCGTTTTTAGTGTCATGTTGTCTCTTAAGCTTATATTGGTTATTTAGTCTGGAAATTGCATATTTGACTGCGATTCACTCGTATTACGTGTTGCTGGTCTGCTTGTTTTAATTTATTGTTTTCTGTTATTCACCGGGGTCTCGTTACAGTTTACAACTATGGGACCGTGGTCTGTAAAATATTATCATTGTAATACTTTTTTTCTCATCACTAGTAAGCTGAAACTTTCATCTCGGGAAGACCAAACCAGACTCAACGCCTTCAGCAAGCACCATACATTGCAAGGCCTCCGATAATGACCCAACACCGCTCACCCAGGAAAACCACGACGCCTGGAAGACACGACAGGCAACATAGGGGACGCCTGAACAGAGGGGTCCCATGCCGGCAAGAAATCAAAATTGAGGCTTTTATTATCGGGCGGCCGTTCATTGCTCGTCTGGGTGAAAGGCCAGTGAGGCGAAGACTTCGATGAAGATCCTGCGACTCCATTGTACGCGCTGGATCACCCAGCATCAAGACTGTTACGGGGACGCTGAGACGACTGAGGGGTGAAGCAGGGTTTATTTGCAGGTACTGGGAGTCGATTACCGGGCAGCCTATATGCATCTCCTAGTCAGCACAGCCAGCCGTCACCTGAGCTTTCTACGGGGGTTATGTCATACCATACAGATACCTACCTAAAGCAGACAAAACCACACGAATCGAAATAAAATACAGCTAAAGCGGACCTAAAACGGATGAAATAATGCGGTTGTAAAAATAACCAAGGTAAATTTGTAGGTAGAAGCAAAACTAACTTAAAGCGGACAAAATCACCGAAATTGAAAGAAATACAGTGAACCGACCCAACAGGAAACAACAACGGTGTTAAAAAATATTCAACAGAAATACGCCGAAACCGACCTAACAGAAAAATAGTACCTAAAACTGACGTAAAGGCAATGAAAATACCGAAAATTTCACTTATAACGCATAAAAACGCCATAAATGGATTATATAGGTCATAAAATATTAATTTTAAAGTATTACAAACCATTAAAAAATGGACAACAGAAAAACAGTGGTAAGAGGATTCGAGCACGAGTTTAGATGTTTACTATTACGAGACCAAACGGTCCTGATCGATTAAATTGAGTGCCACAAGTACGTGGAAATTGCTTAAGACATCCCCCCAGATGGCGCCATGCGTCACTTGGCTGTGCTGACTCTGAAACGCCTGTGCGCCTCCGGGACAGCAACTCGCAGTGCACTCAGCCCTGTCAGAGCACGTCCTAACGCTGGTCACGAACCGTTTCCCGGTCGTGATCCCTTCGCTTCGACGGGGTCCTTGCCCCATTTGCCGTTTGTAGAGTCGCAGGTATTGCTGTAAATGTCGCTACAATTCATCATCATCATCATGTATTTTTCCCTTAAAGGTCCCTTTCGGGGTATTACATAAGGGGGGGGGGTGCGAGATCAGCAAATAAGTTCATAAAACATGGCTATAAAACACACATGATTGACAAATAGAAGCACAAAAGCCACATTTTCACATTTTAGGCGGTATTGACGCATAGAAACTCCTAGGCCTTATTTCCACATTTCGAGCGGTTATTGCTATACAAAGAAATTTTGAAGATAAGCATGCAGAAAATTAGGTTCATCATTTCGCCAGTGTGGTGGGAGTACTTATAGCCTTGGAAAGGAAGAATAGAATGCCCCCCAGCAGATGTACCTTACCTTATTATGGCGTGGTCATCGGAACGGCCTGCTTTTGTGGGTGTGTGGATGAGGGAATCGAGTGGAAAAGTGGATAGGGAGTAGTAGTGGTAATAACTTTATTTCGCTCAAAAGTTGTGGTGATCGCACCACTGAGTCGTTCACTCAGTCACCTAGACAGCGGGGCTCCCGATGTTTTTTTTTTTTTTTTTGGGAGCTCGGTGTCTTCAGCCAGCTGGGCGAGGGCTTTTGGCACGACGGGAGTTGGGCTAGAGATGGCAGCCTCCCACTCTGTTAATATGATATGTTATGAAGGATGGGATGGTTTCTTCTACGTGATGCGGCTATTATTGGACATGACCAAATGATGTGCTGAAGTGATGCTCGTTCCACATAACAGAAGGGGCAAGCGTCCTTATATTCGCCAGGATATAGGATGGACATGAGATGTGGAGTGGGAATTACTATGTTTGAAGCTGCCTTAAAAGGACTGCATGCCTTCGGCTGAGCGATTGATGCGGTAGTGGAAAAACGGCACGATCCTGGAGGCAATGGTCGATGATATCGCCGAAAATATGGAGGCGGTCCTTATAACCAGAAGGTTGCGGGCTATCTTCAGGGGCCCTATGAGGCTCTCGGCGAACCGTAACTCGAGCAGTCTGATTTGTGCCAAACTAACCTCATTCACGCGTTCGGAGAGGCTTGTGTGAATGTGGGCTGGCATGTTTATTGATGATACATCTGTCACCGTATTCCTTGTTATTACCAATACGTTTGAAAAAGGAATAAACCGTTAGTTTTTTGTATTATTTAAAAAGAATGCCTGTGATGTTTCATTCAAATTTACTCAATTTTAAGGGGCGAAGCCTCTTGGGGCTGGCGCTGTTGGCGTCTCCTGCCGTCGTCGTAATCGTCGTCTCATGCAGTCACGGTACTAAAACACCGGGAAACTCGTTTACGCCTCGCGCTAGAACGTAACGCGTGCTATTGGATTGGATTGGAGAAACGTTTATTGTGCCTGCAGTAAAGCGCGCACGCGCGCTTCGGACGTGGCCTACGTCGTCGTCCTGGCGGGTGCTCTGCGAGGATCCTCGTTCGCCGTTGCCGGCTCGCGAGGTTCGTGCCTAGCCAGCGTCTCGATGACCTGCTGGACGGCCTGGAGTTGCGTTTCTTGGTGGTCACTCCGCATTGCTTCCTCAAGCTGCGGCGGTATACGTCCTGAGTTAGCTTCGCTTGTATGTTTGGAGCAGTCCCAGAGCATGTGTTCGAATGTGGCCGTCTCCCTGCGGCACGCTCTGCACTTGTCGTCGGGGTGGGATTCCGGGTACATCCGGTGCAGTAGCGCCGGGCTCGGAAGCGTCCTCGTTTGTAACTGCCTGAACAGCATGGCCTGTGACCTGCTCAGCCCTTTGCAGGGCGGCGGGAGAAGTCTACGGGCCAGCCGAAAGGCCTTGGTCAACTCGTTGTAGCTTGTCATTCGGTCTTTGGCGCTGAACCACAGCGGGCGGCCGTTGCCTTGGGCGCGGCCGGTTAGTCCTCGTGCTCGGGCGTGTGCCGTTTCGTTGTGGTTGGCATTCTTCTCCGACGCTGCGCGTGCGCGCGCCGGGAACCACTTGATACGAATCCTCTTGTCGCGGTCTGCCTGTCGGATCAGAATGCCTGCCGCCGTTGGGGCAA